>NC_140165.1:205122492-205274992 GCF_963971535.1 Notolepis coatsorum
CTTAACCTGATGCCTCGCCACCTACTAGACACACCCGAGTTCACCCAACACCTTTCCTACCGCCCCCCGCCCCACATGCTCACACACACAGACACTGATGATAGCTAAGGGTGTTGTTATACCTATATACAATGCACCCCGTTCAGACCGTGCACACTTGATCACACCCTCCATTGACAGCACCACCTAGGACCTAGAGGGGCTATGATAATCCATTTAGGGAGACAAAATTATTCCTATTGTGTTCCCCGAGGCCGCTGACATGTTAGGCGCTGCCGGAAAGGAGTCCGTTCACTCAGTCCCGTACCCACCCTTTTTTTCCACTGTGGAAATTTGCTTTCCTTGTATCAGCCATTTCCCATTCAAGATGATACAGGAAATATTTAGACCCCCGTCAATTAAGAGCGCCCTAAAGGTCAACCTAATTAGTGGCAATCTTCTTCATTAGGCATAGTAGATTATACTGAGCCTCAGTGGAAGCTGTTGAATGAGACTGAATGAGGGAGTAGTCCAGCTTCCAACACATGCATTGGTTACAGTATATGAAGGCAATCACAACCATTTCACAATACACCATACAGGTACAAGTGCCTATCAATAATCTTTCAGCTTTTTTTTTTCTTCCTCTTTTAAGTATGTGATCAATACGAGGGAATGCCTCAGCCAGTCAGGATCAAGTTACAAGCCTTGTGTCTCTCCGGCGCTGGTACAGTGTGGTCTGAGAGCCATTGTGGCAACATCCATTCATGCGGATAATCACATTAGCTAGGCGTGTCTGGCTCTCTGGGTAGACTTCTATGAAGACACACAGAGAGTCAGAGGAAATTACACTGATCCTTCTGATCTCCACTTCACCGGAAACGAGAATCACAAAGTTCAGGTGGAGAACATGTTTTATCTAACATCACTGATAGAGAGGAAGCAAAAGCAAAGCAGGTTACCGGTTTAGTTCTTCTTATGCAGCAGAGCATAGTTGTAGATGAAGTATCCTCCCTGTTTCCTTCTTTTCTTTCTCTCCCTTCCTTCTTTCTTTTTGTCTCTCTTTTCACTTCTCTCTCTCACTCTCTCTCTCTCTCTCTCTCTCTCTCTCTCTCTCTCTCTCTCTGCCTCTCCTCTCTCCTCTCTCTCTCTCTCTTCTCTCTCTCTCCTCTCTCTCATCTCTCTCTCTCTCTCTCTCTCTCTCTCTCTGGCTGTATCAACAGCGAAGCCGCCCAGTGCTGCTTGTACTCATCCCAAGTTTTCACACACGCTCTCAGTCGGTCTGCCTGGGCGCACCTCTCTCTGACCTCTCGCTGCCTGACAATGACTACCAGCCCACCCTTTAAAACCCCTCCCTTCCCTCTCTCCCTCCATCCCTCTCTCCTCCTCCTCCTCCCCTCCCCTCTTCCCTTCACATAGACCAACACCATCTATCCCCCCTCCTCCCTCACTCCTCCTCCTCTTCTTGCTCTTTAGTGATGAACCCACCCAAAGCACCCCTCCACTCACTCCTCCTCCTCTCTCCTCTCCCCTCCTCCTCCTAGCAAACCTAGCTGTGGCCACTGCCCCCACCCTAAAAGGCTTGTCCCTCAGTGAGTGAATGGATGCCTCCAAACTGGGCTCTGCTGACAATCCCCTTTTAATATTAAAGTACAAATACTAGATAGTGTCTCTTAAAAGGTCTCCGGGAGAGGATGTTTCCACTGATGCTCAGAGCCTCTGGGGTCCCACTCAGACTGTGTGTGTGTGTGTGTGTGTGTGTGTGTGTGTGTGGTGTGTGTGTGTGTGTGTGTGTGTGTGGTGTGTGTGTGTGTGTGTGTGTGTGTGTGTGTGTGTGTGTGTTGTGTGTGTGTGTGTGTGTGTGTGTGTGTGTGATGTACATGGTGGTACAGCTTGGCGGCTGTGGATTCTCAGATCAATCTTAGCAGCAGCAACACTCCATCCAATTGCCACAGCGAATGGCGATAGCATGGTTCTAACAGAGCCACGAGGTGTTCCTGCAGGGAGAGACGTGTGAAAGACGAGAGCAGTGATGATCACAAAATGCACAGGCGCGCACACACACATGCATGCACACACACACACATGCTCTTAGGACACGTCAGCCACCCCGCCACCCCCCCCCCCCTCCCGCCAGCGCTCTCTGTTCACATGGAAACACCAGCAGATAGACTAGAGGAGGAGGAGAGAGAGAGAGATAGAGAGAGAGAGAGAGAGAGAGAGAGAGAAAGAGAAGAGAGAGAGAGAGAGAGAGAGAAGAGAGAGAGAGAGAGAGAGAGAGAGAGAGAGAGAGAGAGAGAGAGAGAGAGAGAGAGAGAGAGAGAGGCTATAGAGGCCGGGTGTGGCAGACAAGCAGGAAGGCAAACTGCTTCTCTTTTCCTCTCTTTTTTTCTCTACTCTCTCCCTCTGTGCCCACGTTTGCGCATCGTCTGGTGTGATGAACAGGCACAACACACATATCTACACACATGCGCACACACGCACACACACAAACAGATATACACACACACATCATGGTGTCAGGAGAGTCCCCGCCCCCGCTCTGACCATTGAGCACCAGCAGATGCCAGACACACAATGAGGATGGAGGGAGGGCGGAGGGAGGGAGGGAGGGAGAAAAGGAAGATAGGAAGAGAGGGGGAGGGGGGATGTGGGCAGGAGGTTGGGGGGTTCGAAACGGAGGAGGTCCAGAAGGGACGTGTTCTGCTCTTCTTCTGTGTTACAACATTATTCCACATCCAGTTGACCAAGAAAAAGCATCACCCTGCTCCTCCTTCCCCCCATGGTCCAGACACACAACAACACAACGTATAGCATGTCAACATACTGTAGGTCTTAATGGACAAGCTGGCATTGTCTTTCTCTGGCCTCAGGGGAGCAACACATAATAGGCATAGTGCTGTATACCACTATACTATACTACAGTATATCATATGCTATGCTGTGTTGTGCTGTGCTGTAACTTATCTTAACAAAAAAAAACACAACCATGGAAAACCTAAAATTATACACATACAATAATTAATTGTCAATGAAACATTTGCAAGAAATAATATTGTTACTATTGTTACCGTACTAGACTATGCTATTAATGACAAAATACATTTTCCGTCACAACTTTGCTTCAGCCAAAAGCAGCAAAACACAGAACATTTAAATAAGGATGAAATAATATTGATACATTAAGAAAATTAGATTAGATTAGATTCAAATTGATTGTCATTATACAGCATGAGTACAGTACAACCACACCATTGTGGCTAGGTTTTTGTTTATCAGAAATGGTTCTGTCAATAGAAAGACAGAAAGTCAAAACAAATACTAAATTACATGTTAATGTAATTATTTATTTGTTATGCGAGTCAAATAATTATATTACTAATAACTACAATTGCAATGTGTGGATTATAATATAACCAGCATTCTAGAACGGACCACATTTAATTTCCTGTCAGTTATTGATGAAACACTGCAATAGGAAATCAACTGTAGTATTTTTTTTTTTATTTCTTACCCTTTTCTCCCATCCCCCAATTTAGTCATCATGCCAACTCCCCCAGGTCGCTACCCTACTGTCGGTCTGGGGAGGGTGTATACGACCACATGCCCTACTGTCAGTCTGGGGAGGGTGTAGACGACCACATGCCCTACTGTCAGTCTGGGGAGGGTGTAGACGACCACATGCTGCCCTACTGTTGGTCTGGGGAGGGTGTAGACTACCACATGCTGCCCTACTGTCGGTCTGGGGAGGGTGTAGACTACCACATGCTGCCCTACTGTCGGTCTGGGGAGGGTGTAGACGACCACATGCTGCCCTACTGTCGGTCTGGGGAGGGTGTAGACTACCACATGCTGCCCTACTGTCGGTCTGGGGAGGGTGTAGACGACCACATGCTGCCCTACTGTCGGTCTTGGGAGGGTGTAGACTACCACATGCTGCCCTACTGTCGGTCTGGGGAGGGTGTAGACTACCACATGCTGCCCTACTGTCGGTCTGGGGAGGGTGTAGACGACCACATGCTGCCCTACTGTCGGTCTTGGGAGGGTGTAGACGACCACATGCTGCCCTACTGTCGGTCTTGGGAGGGTGTAGACGACCACATGCTGCCCTACTGTCGGTCTGGGGAGGGTGTAGACTACCACATGCTACCCTACTGTCGGTCTGGGGAGGGTGTATACGACCACATGCCCTACTGTCGGTCTGGGGAGGGTGTATACGACCACATGCCCTACTGTCAGTCTGGGGAGGGTGTAGACGACCACATGCTGCCCTACTGTTGGTCTGGGGAGGGTGTAGACGACCACATGCTGCCCTACTGTCGGTCTTGGGAGGGTGTAGACTACCACATGCTGCCCTACTGTCGGTCTGGGGAGGGTGTAGACTACCACATGCTGCCCTACTGTCGGTCTGGGGAGGGTGTAGACTACCACGTGCTGCCCTACTGTCAGTCTGGGGAGGGTGTAGACTACCACGTGCTGCCCTACTGTCGGTCTGGGGAGGGTGTGTAGACTACCACATGTTACCCTACTGTAAGTCTGGAGAGGGTGTAGACTACCACGTGCTGCCCTACTGTCGGTCTGGGGAGGGTGTGTGGACTACCACATGTTACCCTACTGTAAGTCTGGGGAGGGTGTAGACTACCACGTGCTGCCCTACTGTCGGTCTGGGGAGGGTGTGTGGACTACCACATGTTACCCTACTGTAAGTCTGGGGAGGGTGTAGACTACCACATGCTACCCTACTGTCGGTCTGGGGAGGGTGTGTGGACTACCACATGTTTCCTCTGATACATGTGGAGTTGCCAGAAGCTTCTGACAGCTCAGAGTTTCACTGGGAGAACATAATGCACATGGAGGTTCACATTATATCCTCCAGATCCCCTCCCTGCTGAACAGGTGCCCGACCGACCAGTAGGTCACTACGATTAGAAGTCATAACCCCACTGGCTTCCCACCCACAAACACTGCCAATTGTGTTCGTAGGGACGACTGACCAAGCCGAAGGTACCACTGTCTCTGTGTTCTCTGTGGTGGTAGGTGAGGGCTCAGACCCTATCCTTACACTACCCAGCCGACCTCTCTTGCTGTCCAGTTCAGCACCATGGACAACGCCGAGCCAAACACAGACTCTGGAACAGCACAAGAGAGGCAACTGAAAAGTCTAATTTCTCTCTCATTCACTTATACAAAAACTAAAACTGAAACAGATATATATCTTCTATCTTTATATCTTCACTCCATTAATTTAGCTTGACTCAAAAACATTATGGCTAAGCTGATGAAATGCGGGGATCAAGCTGGCTACCTTGGCCCATTCGGGAATCAATTACAGAGGAAATCAGAGAAAGGACAGCCCGGCCTGGCCCGAACCAGTCAGGTTTGGGCAGAAAATCAAAGCTCTCGACTCTGGATGTCTAGAGTTGACCCTGTCACCACTCCAAAGGTACAAGTGGGCACATAGTGGCCATTTTTGTGTCAGAGCTGCTACAGGCAGCTCATTGAGCCTACGTACGTGACTTCTATTTTATACTTGCTATACTTATTTTATTTTATACTTATCTATTTTTGTCTAGCACAGTCTCTGGAGCGTAACAGAAAGAAGCATTTTGTATAAAAGTATTCTGTACTTCTGTATGACAACTAATAAAGAAACTTGAACTTGAAACTTGATGTATTAGGAAAGAGCTTCCACTTGTCACAAGCCTTGTTATTATGATGTCTAGTGTTTGGAAGCAATTATTTCTTGCCATAATTGTGGTTAATCTCTAAGCTGTTGAAGAATGCCATTTTCTAAACATACTATTTCTAGTATCGGTCTGCTGTTGCGGTTAAGCCAATACATTTTATTGTTATGTCTACAATACAGGTCTGATTTCTGTTGTATACATGTCTGATATTTGTTCCTGTGTTGTATGCGTTTTTGTATTTGTTTTGTTTGTTTTTATTAAGAGTATGTGTGCAAAGTGAGAATGAATAAGAGGAGATGGAGGAAGGTTATTATCATCATTACCATCATCATCAAACCTTTATTTTGTTCTCAAAAGTAGATTGAGGTTGTCCTCAATCTCAACAGTATCAATATTACATTTCATCAAGATAAATAATCAAAACAGATAAATATGAAGGGAAAATAATCATAAAAGATTGAGTAAAACAATTATACATTGATCAAATAGGCATAGATAAAACAATAAATACAAGTAAAACACAGATAAAACAAGTGCACAGTGTAGGGAGGTTTAAGATCATGGCCCTATACTGACCTGAGGTCAGCAGAGAATCCATTTAGGAAAAGATCATTCCAGGAAGTTGCACATTAACCCTTTCACTACCACACTAACCATCTGTAGTGTGGCAGTGAAAGGGTTAACCTTCTGTATTGTCACAGTGAAAGGGTTAACCATTTGGTAGTGTGGTAGTGAAAGGATTAAAACAAAAGGCTGACCTTCCATGTAGAGACTGAAGCACATGGACCTTAAGCACAAGCCAGTCGTTTGAAGCACAGGGGGATTTGGCTTTTCTCACTGATGATTTGCAATTATTCCTAATTTGTCTAAAAGATGCCCAATGTGATGGGTCTCCAGAGTGTCTGGCAAGTGACCAGGCTGCGTGTATGCCTTCTACGACGGAACTGCGTTTCCGCATCCGAGTTTTGCGCTCTGATTGGCCAGGTCATGTGACATGTGCGCCAATCGTGGGACAGCAAGTTCTGCGCCTATTTCCGGGTCTAACAGCCTGCAAACTACCTGGCGTTCTATCGCCATGCTCTAAGACAAACTCTAACCTTAACCAACTTCGAACGAGCGCCTAAGCTTAACCAGTGTAGAAACTTGCGGTCCCACGATTGGGCGTACATGTCACATGACCAGAAATGACCTGGCCAATCAGAGACGCGGAAACGCAGTTCTGTTGTAGAAGGCATTCAGGCGACCAGGCTCTGTTCCTTCCCTTGGATAAAGCTGCTAGATAAGATGAAAACCTATATCTTCATCTACCTATATCAGATGCAAGTTACTATATATTTTATTCCGAGCTTAACAGGTGCATGCTTATCAACAACAAAAAAATGTGTAGTTTTTTTTAAGTGCCAAATCAACATCTGACATTTCAGATGTACGGTGTAAATTGATATAAAAAACATGAATGAAAAAGGCCTGTTGACAAAAAAAATTCAGATTTATCTTTAAAACACATGAGAATTTATTATATTTGTTATTGTATATATATATATAATTAGTGATGGTTTGGATGGTTGTTTGCTGGGGTTTTCATAGCGAGGACCAGTATTGGGTGGCGGGCTTCAGAGGGGGAGAGCTGGTGGCCGTTGGCTCCAAGGACAGAATGATCCGTTTGATAGATGTCTTCACGTCGAGGAGGGCGAGCCACTTGATCTGGGGGGTATGTCTGCAACACTGCTTCTGTTGGAGGACAGAAGTGGTGATCAGTGCTAGCTTGCTGCAGTCACAGTAAACTCTGTGTTCTTACACTGCATGGAACGCATACTGCAATGTAGGTGCTTTTGCAGCTATACTAATGCGGTAGTGGACGGAGCGTGCATGATGTTCTGGATGGTGTTAACCACAGTAGGGTTAAGACGCATCCCCTCCAGATTCACCCTTTCAGCAGCCAAGCCATTAGAGGCTGCCCCAGAACAGGAGGCAGAAACAGAGTTCTGCATGCCTGAGAGAGGGCCCGCGGTGACCACCAGTGATGCCACAGATTACTTGTAAAAGAAATCCGATTACTGATTACTGATTACTCCTTTAAAAAGTAATCCAAGTTACTTTACTGATTACTTGATTATCAGAGTAACTTAGTTACTTTGAAAGTAACTAGGTTACGAAGTCGTCGTCGTTCCCCCAACAGTTTTTTTTTAAACGCTTTATTGAAAGTGCATAAATTGTTTTTAACTTGTTTCTCTGCACATAACGTAAATTGTTAAACTAGTGCTTCAGCTTCTGTACCATCAAGTATGGTAAAGCAACAGTCTATGATGCTCACAGCATTAGAGCAGCCAGCCAGTGGTTTTACAAAACCAGTGTATCCATTCACATCTAACAAATGCAGGCTGAACTATTCAATTATATCAACTGTAACTATTAAATTGTTTTTATAAATGTCTCTCTATAAACATACAATCAGTCTCTCTTTAACATGTAAATTAACTGTAAATCTGGCAAATAAGAGCTTTTGCTCTGCCACCATCAAATATACATTAATCAAAAGGGAAAGAAACAATCTCTCTCTTTTGCTGTTTGGCTGGCCTCCGAGTCCTCCTGTACCTAGTCGAAGCGTCGGCTAGTGTTGTGATTCCAGATGCTTTCAATGCAATTGGATGTGCTGTTTTTAGCGGTAGACAGTATTTTGTTTCCTCCGCATATGCATAGACGAGCGTTTTGGGGTGGAAGTCTGAACAGAAACCGCAAAAGTCTTCTTGCGGTTTCACTTTTAATTTTGTGTTTAGACAAGCGTTTTGGGGTGGAATTCTCAGACGAATGCAGACGAGGCTGTAACAACGGAGCCCTGCTGTCACACGATTGGCGCATATGTCACATGACGTGCTGTGAAGACCCGCCCTACTCTGCCTCTGATTCGCAGACTGTGGATGGGGAATGTGATTGTACCAAAGCAGAGTCACTCACAGACAGAGTGTCCAGTCACGCCGCGGGACACATTCTTGTGTAACCCTTTCACTGCCATACTACGTCACTCCCAAATAAGAAAAACAGCTCAAAATGTATTTTTGACTGTCGAAAACGAAATAAAATACTGCATTCCGCCTGCATTATGAATTTATGATGAGATAGTAACGAAATAGTAACGCACAGCCACTTGGACAAGTAACTGCAATCAGATTACTGGCTTTTAAAGATTAACGCGTTAGATTACTATTTTCGGGGGAAAGTAATCAGATTACAATAACGCGTTACTTAGTAACGCGTTACCGGCATCACTGGTGACGACGGAACAGGCCACGGCGGGGCCATCAAGACCTGAATCAGGGCCGGGAACCACACAGCTGTGCCCCGGTCCGGCACGACCAGGATCAAATTCCTGAGCTCCTGACGTACCCGCCCCAACAGCTGAGCTATCAGTTGTATGGGGGGGAACGCGTATAGAATCCCGGGCGGCCACGGACCGAAATCGTGCTGTCCGTCCTGATCAGAACATGCTCGCCCATCACATGATGGCCGAGCTGTCCGAGGACTAGAAGCACTGCCTTCAATTCCAACACATTGATATGTAGTGCAGACCGGGCAGCATGGTCCTTACCAGCTGCCCCCTACTGCGTCGGTCCGACACGTCCCCCCCCCATCCCGTGAAGGAGGCGTCGATGAAGACTGTGACGTGTGACAGCCTGCTGCCCATGGGGACCCCGCTGGTGAGGGCCCCAGGCCCCCCCCCAGAGGGTGAGGTCCCCCAGTACTGACATGGGAACCTTCAGCTGCTTCCACTTGACTCTCACAGGGTCTATTTTCACACTGAAAAACCCACCTCTGTATCCTCCTCATGAAGAGGAGGCCAAGAAGGACCACAGCTTGAGCAGATGCCATAATACCGCGCAGGCGCATCACGGACAGCGCCGTAACCGTCCTGCCAGGATGGAACCTCCCGAGCGTGCCGAGAATATCCTCTCGCCGCCGCTCTGAGAGGGATGCCCACATAGACCTTGAGCTTAGAAATAAGCCCAAGTACTCCACCCGTTGACTGGGAAGAGGAGTACTCTACTTCCAGTCTACAGCAAAACCCAGGCTGGTGAGGAATTCCACCACCTGCCTGGTATGAGACGTGGCGATCTTCTCTGACTGGTTGAGGACCAGAACGTCGTCCAGAGCAGAATAAAATTCGTATCCCCTGATGACATAGAGGTCCCAGCGCGGTCTCCACGCACTTGGTGAAGATGCGAGGAGCCAGAGAGTAGCCGAGCGGAAGCCTCTGGTACTCGTATGCTAAGCCCTGAAACAGGAAGCGTAGGTATGTCCTAGGAGGGAAGATCGGATGTGAATACGCATGCTTCAGGTCTATGGAGGTGAACCAGTCTCCCACCTGACAGCGCTTAACAGGTGGGTGATGGTCAACATTCTGAACCTTCCATGGGACAGGTCCAGTATGGGTCTGACCCCCCCCCCCCCCCCCCCCCGATTTCTCGGGCACCAGAGAATATTGGGAGTAAACGCTGCTCATCGTGTCCTCCCATGGGACCCCGACGATGGCCTGCTTCACCGCCAGAGAACGAATCTCCTCGGCCAGGGCTGTCACTGCCGCGGACTCTGACAATATAGTCTGTACCAAACCCAAAAACGGAGGGCAGGGGTGTGCAAACTGTAACACAAGCTCAGCCCTCAGCGTTCTCTCCATCCACACCGACATATGACACTACTGTAGCCATACGTGGTAAAAATTCCAAAGCGCCCCCGCCGCCAACTGGCGCTGGTCCGCTAGGAATCATAGATAGGTGGCCCGGTCCCTCCCGCTGTGCGTTGTCAACCCTCGTCTTGCCAACCGCGCGAGCAGGGTGTCTCGTGGAGCCGGGATATCGCACCCTGACTCTACCAACGAGGCAATCGCACCCAAGGGGGGACCCAGACAGAAAGGGCGGTCTGATACGGGGGGAGCGGCCATCACCCCTGGTGACATAGGCTCCCCTGCTGAGCATCTTCCTGGCTTAGCTTGCTGAGGACAGCCTGCTCTGCAGCTGGACATGCATGGTGTGTGGTCCCCACGCTGCCCGATAGGGTGAGTCCCTACACACCATAGCCCTGTAGTGATATTACTACCACCCAAATTACGTGTGCCTGACTGACCACCGCCGGACGTCCGGCCGGGGGAGGCACTAACGTAATACCCGGGCTGGCGAGGGCGGGGCTGGGGGAACCCACGCTGCGACCTCCTGGGCCTAGGATTCCCCCTCTGACAAAAATGTTTAGATACAGGCTCACCAAACACAGACACAGGACGTGTGGCGTGGGAGCCTCCTGACAGCACAGCATTCTCATAGACAGATCCAGGTCATCTCAGGCGGGGGACACATGGCCGCTGGCAGGGGGCCTCGCCGCAGACGCTGGCGAGGCCGTGCTCTCACCTCTGGCTGCGTGGTGTGGGGCGGCGTGGAGCCCAGGTCAAATACCGCCTGCACCTCCGTGGACAGACCAAAGGTCCATCAGCAGAGAGGGGAGCCCTGAGGAGGAGACCCATCCCCTCCTCAAGGGGAGATTGCTCCAGCCAAAGATGCTTGTGAACAAGCGTTGACAGCATCCTAGCCCTCCCTGCGGTTATAGCATGCGGCTGGGTCAAAAGCTGAATAACCTCAAAACCTTGCACGATGGTTTTGACGTCGGCTGGCCCTAAAGCCCCACCACCCGACACCATTTTTTGACAGAAAAGCAGCCAATTGAGCAATGTTATTAGTTGCTGCTAAATTCTGTACTGCGGCGGTATACGCTTCATCAGCCCACTCAGCCACCTGCCGGGCGGACTCGCCTCTTGGCGTCGGCCGGGCGGGATACCGTTCTACCATGTCAGGGCAAAGGACCGATGCCACCTGCTTCACTAAGCATGGAACACCAGTGGCGGCTGCTGACCAAAGTCTATTACTAGTGAAGCACTGCTCCACTAGTAGTCATGCAATAACCTCCACTGCGGCATACCTGTGCACCCGTGTAAGGGATAAATTAATGAATGAACGAAAACTTTATTAACATATTGCAGAATGGCCTAGCCCAATACACACAATTGTTAAGGGGATGCAGACCAGAGAAAAACGTTTGTCCTTTCTACATCAGGGTCCCCCATTTTCAATTAATAAATTCACAAATGCACACCTGTCCTGAGCCCTGTCGTCAGCCCATCCACCTGTGTAAAGGGTAAATAAGCCTCAGCTAAACCCCCAACATTAGACACCGATTGACCGTCAGCAATGAAATGGTTGAGAGGAGGGAAGAGTGGAGACAGCCCCAGTGGGGCACATGGGAACGGCACCCCAAACACTTTAGCATTAGCATCAGCTGCGCGCTAGGATAATTGGAAAAAAGTTCAACAATGAGTCATGATGACCACGTTTATCCAAATACCCAGCCCCCCGCGCCAATACATCGCCTGGTCGTTTCACGAGACAACGAGCAGTATCGAATATGCCAGTACCAACGCCCGTCGGCGTAGGTCCTACCTGAGCACGGCGTGGCTCGACTGCCAAACGCCGCGCGTAGCCCATCGGTCCGCTGCCAAGCGACAAGGAAAGCACAGAATAGGACCGCCGTTCCGTCTGGACGTGCCGAGAAGGTTCCGGGGGCTGGCGTACTTCTGGCGAAAGTCCAACATTGCGTAATTTCTCCCTACGCTTCATAACGTTCCACCTGGTTGAAGTGCATATGAGCAGCTTCCGCGGATGGAAAAGAATGAGGAAGGGTGTAAGCGTGACCACTTCCTGCCTCTTGTAGGCACGCACGGGAGTGGGCGTGGTCACGTGCAGGTGAGGTGCATGTGTAAAGTAGATATGATATCTCAATAGGCAGAGCGAGACGCGATTGGCCAGTATGATATATAACATGCTTCTGTACCGATCACAGTGTCTTACCGGACCTAAAACATGCTTTTGGTAACGATCGCAGTTTCGAGTTAAAACACGCCTTATCTCGCGATCTATGAAAAAAGACTGGATTATTTTGGAAAGTGGCGATGTTTAGCATGGAATAGCGCACAAACTACAGTATGTAGAAATTAACTGGTTAGTCAGTGTTGGACTATGAACAATGCCTGTCAAATGAGCCATACTATTGCCTCCATAGCTATAATACAGTACACACGATGGGTCCGCAAACATCACTAAAATGGTCAATAATGCTGGCGCCATTGAGTAGAAAACAGCGTGGCGGTCAATGAGTTAACAAACACAATGTTGGATATTATGAGATGGTTTCCCTGTAGGAGTTGGAATCGGAAGACAGAAGTGTGCATGAAGATATTCTATGGCCACATGGGTGTAATTAATTGCCTGGACTTGTACGAAAGCACACTTGTCTCAGGGGCCAAAGACTGCAAATTCAAAGGTGATTTGCCTTCATGAAATTGACTTTAATCAGTCAAATCTTAAATAATATATCCATAACCGTATCTCTCTCTCTATATATATATATATATATATATATATATATATATATATATATATATATATGAGCAGTGTTTGGCACGTTACTCAGGAAGTGTAATTAGTTACTTATTACCGATTACTCATTTTAAAAAGTTATTAAAATTAATTGTATCAAAGTAATTAGTTATGTTACTAGTTACGTTACTCGTTACTTTCGCTTACACTTACACACACCCCATAGAAAGTAATGTGGCCGTCAGATTACTTTCCATCACCGCATATTCTCTCTGGAGGTACTGTAGCCAGCGAACATCGTTCTCTGTTGGCAGAATGGCAGCTTGACGTTGTTCTTTGTGGGTATCTTTTCTATGATGTGTCAAAATAATGGCAAGTCAACCATGGAAATAGGTAACATCTCCTCGACAATATACCCAGCAACGAGCTTCTTCACACCTTCTCCACTCACAGGTGGTGTGTGCCCTGATCTTAGATCCAGTTTCACATTGCCATGCTGCCATGTATGATGCTTCCATCAAATTCGATGTTGTATTTTTCCTGGTTGCAAACCTTTTTCTCCCCCCACATAGTTCACAATGGACAGTTATTGAATGCGTAACGTTACCTCTCTTCCTCATCCTCTATGCTGCTCTTGGCTAGTAGCCAACGTGACCTCACTCTGACCATCAACGTTAATCTGACGTTATAGGAGGACAAAAACACATTGCATTCTGGCAACAATGAAACGCAGTAATTGGATTAGTAACTGTATTATAATTAGTATTTTGGAAATTGTAAAGCCTTACTTTACATGGGAAAGTAATACAATTAAAGTAATGCGTTACTGCCCAACACTGATCACCAGTATGGAATCTTGGCAAGTGTTTGGACAATCGTAGATTCAAGCACCACAGCCTTGTCTTGAATCCATAACAGTCTCTCTCTCTCTCTTACTGCATTGTTTATACAGTACCACTTGGTTTAATCCAAGTCCGTTTGGAAACTTGCCATGGAAATAAGCCATTCAGGGGGTGTCTGGTCACTGATTATTCTCCTGGGTTGCACACATAAGCCACCACAGCTGAATATCGAAGCTACGGAAGGCAGTTAGGGTCAAAAAGGGTATGTTTAAGGTTTTCAAATTAATCGAACAAATTACTGTTAATGTAATATTGACAACCCTAATATGCATGGTAGCGGACGGCTTTCGATATAAATATACTTTTTTTTTCGTTCATTATTTTACTGAGCTATATATATATTTTTTAATCCACTTTTTCTCCTTATTTTTCTCCCATCCCAATTTTGTGTCGCCAATTCTCCCCTTCAATTCTCCCCTCCCCTGTCTTGATCGTTGCTAGACTATGCCTCCCACTGGTCGGCTGTAGTGAGAATAGAAGCCTTGCATCACGTGTCCCCTCCGGTACACGAGGAGGCAGCCTGTCGCATCTTTTCACCAGACAGCGCGGTCTCTCAGTGGCGAGGAGTAACGCGTGGGAGGCTCACGCTGCCCCCGATACTGCCCGACTCTGCTGTACAGGCGGCGTGTATATTTTCCCTAACAGAGTTGCACTTCCGCGTTCGGTTTGCGCAATCTAATTGGCCACTGACATTTTTTTTCAGCGCCTTCGCATTACTCCTAACAAACTGGTTAAGCTTGGCGACTCTTTCGAAGTCGCTCTCTTTCGAAGTTGGTTAAGGTTAGGTTTGTTGGTTAGGGTTAGTTGGTTAGGGTTAGTTGATTAAGGTTAGGGTAACAGCCTGCTGGCGCGATTGTTAGGAGTAACGCGATTGGCGCTGAAAAAAACCTCAGTGGCCAATCAGATCGCGCAAACCGAACGCGGAAGTGCAACTCCGTTAGGGAAAATATACATTATGTATATTATATAATTTTTTAGGTGGAGCATTGCTTTAACACTGACATGAGTCTCAGAGGTTATAATGCAAACGTTTGACTCTCAACCATACATTTTGTGAGTACAGTATCGTCAGCCAACAAGGCTATATAAACAAGCATCAGCACCTCTACTGTTTTTCTTCCAACCCTTCACTTCCCTCTTCTCTCTACAGCATCACATCCTCTCCTCAGAATGACAGTGAACACTATACCCAGTGTGCTGCTCTGCCAATTAATCAAAGAATTGTGGGACTACTCTGTTACCTGTTACTCAATTAACACCGAGCACCATTGGAGATGACGACGGGCAAAGTTGACATAATATAACAAAGAGCACCCAAGGCCACGTCTAGGCAGAGAGCACAGGCACGCCACCGGTGGACGCCTCCATCCTAGAGGTCCACGTAGCGGTGGAGTTAAGAGGTAAAAGAGCTGGGCCTCGTCTTCCCTGCATGCTCGTCCTTTGTCACATGTCCCCAGGGCAAGCAGGTGAGTATAAGAGCTAACAATTTACCTATAGTGATTGATCCTCCAATCACAACGGTTGCTTCCCTCAGATAAACTAAGCTGCAAGACTGTGAATCCTCAAGCAACAGCCAGAGCCACACGTTTATGGTGTAGTGGTTAACACTGTCGCCTCACAGCGCGATGTTGTAGTGGTTAACACTGTCGCCTCACAGCGCGATGGTGTAGTGGTTAACACTGTCGCCTCACAGCACGATGGTGTAGTGGTTAACACTGTCGCCTCACAGCACGATGGTGTAGTGGTTAACACTGTCGCCTCACAGCACGATGGTGTAGTGGTTAACACTGTCGCCTCACAGCACGATGGTGTAGTGGTTAACACCGTTGCCTCACAGCAAGAAGGTCCTGGGTTTGATTCCCGTTTTGGGACCAGGTCGCCAGGTACCCAGGTGGGGTATCTCCCGGGCCTTTCTGTGTGGAGTTTACATGTTTAAGTTTATTTGGATCCCCATTAGCCACAGCAGTGAACTATCCACACACAAGCACATACACGTCACGCACGCTCACACACTAGCAGCCACTTTAACACTCATGCCGCACACACGCACACTTATGGCCAGAGGAAAGGCCACTTAAAGTAGTATAGCATCAGGAACAGTGTATTGCACTACTAAAGCTACCTAGCATGTCCTATATGCTCTGTAAATACTAATGTACAGATACCGAGATGGCACACCATGTACCTGTTTATTGCACTGTTTTATTGGATTCTATTAATATGTTGTACCACTGTATTTGATTGGATTCTATTATATGTTGTACCACTGTATTGCACATCGTCGCGGGCAAGACCAGCCGCATTTCATTGTATACCTGTATGCCGTGACAATTAAAACTCTTGACTTGACTTGACTTGAGTGCTGGGGCTATTCTTCCTGGGGTCCATAACACGTAAAATACAGTTACAGACTTATACACTCACAACATTCACATGTCATACAGACAATTAAAACAACAATAAAAACCCTAATCAAATTCATAATACAATACAACAATATATACGCCTTATGAATTCATAATACAATACAATAATACCTACTCATAATTACTTCATAATACAATACAGCATAATAGACTATTTAGCTTTTACATACATTATCTATGTTCATATCAGCCAATTATACAATCTTTTAATAATATATCCCTATCAGACACATGCCTTTTCATCTATATACCTATCTCTTTATCAGACACATACATTTTCATTTACGTACACACTATCTATTAGGGAATGTCAATTTCTTTGGTTGAAAATGTTGTTTTACCACGATTTTGAAACGACATTTACTATTCTCCTGCTTAACATGTCTGGGAAGAGAGTTCCATTCCTGCATACCACGGAACATGACAGTTCGCTTCATTGCATTCGACCTCACTTTTGGAAGTGTAAAACCTCGTGCAGAAGCATGTCTGGTGGAATGGTTGTGTCTGTCAAGACTTATAGATAAATTGTTATATAAAATTGAGGGGATCTTTGTAACAAGAATATTCCTAGTGAATACAAGGAGTGAGCAGAGTAATTTATGTGTGACAAGTAACCAAGTTAAACAACTGTGCATCGCTGCAACATTAGTTCTGTACTCACAGCGAAGCGCTATACGGGCTGCTTTGTTTTGTACCATTTGCAATTTTTTCAGTTTATTCGTTGTTACATTCGACCATAATGCAGGACAATAGTCAAGGCTCGCAAGGGTCCCTCCCCCCGCAAAAAGAGAGAAACCCAATGGAAAAACATGCAGAACAGATCGCTAACACTGTCACATCCCTGGTGAAGACGGACAGGAGCTCTTGGATTGGTCCCTGGGAGCAGCCCCACACCTTGGCGGGGGAGGATGACTGGATGGGTCAAGCGCAGAGGCATTTCATCTGTGACCCAATGCATGTGAATGTGTTCCTGTGTGTCGCCCATCTTACATGTGTGTTGCTGCATGACAAATAAAGATTTTTTTTTTTACAAATATTATTATTATATATATTTATTTTTAAACACCTCCACTTTCCATGGTATTACCAGGTCCTACATATTACTTCTTTCTCTCAACCTCTGTTACTCCTTCAAAGACATACCCTCACCGACACCAAGCTGCAGGAGTACGTCAGGGCCACGAGTCAGAGCAGCAGAGATCCAAGCAGAGGAAGATGATGAAGATCAAAGGTTTACCCATCACAGATTTCACCAAAGACCAGGTGTATGCTCTTGAACTGGGAAACGATTCCTATATCTGACATACATACATACAAACACACACAGGTATTCTTCTCATTTCTATGCAGACCCTATACAGTAAGTACAGTGAGTGAGGAAAGAAACAAATAGTTTTATTAAAAGGTATTTCTCAGGATTTCTTTAATAGTATGTTTTCCACAATGTCCACCAGCCATTTCTATGCTGCTATCATACACAGGGAAAGGAAAGGATTTGAGGAGTTTAGAACTGGGGTGGCAACTTTCAGACTTTTACATTTGGCTGAACTAACTGGTATAAACATACATCATGATGAGAAATGGAGAAATGAAGGAAGCATTTATTTTTTTAGGCAACAATTTACTACAACAAATTTATAATATGCAGAATGTTAACTCATTCCCCGCCAATGACGAGTATACTCGTTATTGGCCGCCAATCGAATAACGCCAACAACGAGTATACTTTGATCGTTATTTCTTTTATTCGCTATTTCCATTCATAAATCATCCAGGAAGGCTGTGGTACCATGTGCAATGTGTCTGAGATCGCAAAGGTCCAATACCGCCACCTGGTGGTATATGGCCGATGTTGCACTTCCTTTGTGACTGTGTATGACTCCGTGTATCATTGAAATTCCTCCGGGCGGAGACTTCGAGTAGCCTGGGGTATACCCGATCGCATTGAATCGCTTTCGGGACGCCCGATTCATTATGCTGTGGGGGGTTATGGCGTGGGCCAAATGGACATACGATCTAGCAGATGGCAACCAAATTATTGGAATATTCTTTTTGGAATCTCATCGGCCACAGGTAAGAGAAATTTAACGTCAATTTCAGCTTGGTTGTGCATTGTTTTCATAGCCATCGCCCTGATCAGTGTATGCTGTTGTACTAACGAATGCCGTTATTGACAATCAATTAATCAGAAACGACCCCCCCCCCCTTTCATGCATGCATGATGGAACACAATATACCGATCATATGCATTTGAATTTTTTATTGTAGTGTGTATAGGGACGAAATGCCAATGGATTAAGTATAATATGCGTCGCAGCCTAATACTAGCCTCCCAGGAATTACCCTAAACCGCTCTAAAACTATACTTATATTCACCACGGTATAAAACGGGAATGTATGTATGGAAAAAATATTCCTTTTTCACATCTTGAATGATATACTGTGATATAATGATGTCAAATGGGCCATAGTATTGCATACATAGCTATAATATTAAAATAGTTATAGTAGGCAGCCGGGTCTACCACCGCAGAGACTGTAACTGAGGGGTTACAAAACCCTGACTGTATTAAAGATTGTGATAGATTAAACCACTGCTAGTTATGTACTTTAATTACTGGCCAGACAGTACATCAAATATAGATGGTGAACACCCACAAGAACACGGCATTGACAAAGAAATAGTATTTGAGGGTAATTTATTATTATGCAACATTAGGTTACAGAATGAGAATTAGGGTCGCGCTTGTATGGCGAAGAATATGCGTAAAGTCAGTCAATAGCATGAGTCACTAAGAATAGCAGGAATCCTACGATGGGTCTAAGTTGACACCACCTGTCGTATAATAGCAACTATATAAGGCAACACTGGTACCGCCTGGAGACAATGGGTTCCCTCCGGGGGTGTAAGGCCTGGAGGGTAGAGGAATGTTCGGATACTCAGTCTGATTAAATGAGGAATAAAGAGACTCCAGGTACAGGAGTCGGTCCTTGTAAATCCCTTGATCAGCAGCAAAGCAATAATTGTAATCCAAATGCTCGACAGCATTGATGACAGCTAGCCAGCCTCTGTCCACGAGGCCAGCCCGAGTTGTAATCCTCACGAGGTTGAATCCCAAACGATAGTGGAAATCAACGATGCTCTTCTCCGGGTACCACGTTCCAAATCAATATAATCCAACCAGTAATGGTTCTGCAATCGCCGACGCCGATTCTCCTGTGTACATGTCCAACGGTTCTCCGCCTAGGACTCCTCGGGTGTGGGCGACGTATTTAGGCCACACACCCTGGTTAAGTATACTAGCTAAAGACACGATGAACCGCTGGGTAATGCTACACACGAACGAACTGTGGCCGCACGATATACAATAAATGAACGACTATTTACTTCACATTAGATTAGGTCGAACTCGACGTTACTTCATTAAACTTTGACACTTTTACCATTCTATTCGCACGCGGTTCTCAATGCTCTGTTAGACGCAAGGTTGCTCACTTCACTGCACGTTGACTCGTGGTGAAGGTGGGTAAGGTACTGAACGAAGACACGAAGCTAAGCACGGTGTGCGCACCTTGCGCTGTATTTATACTTAAGTGAATATCTAGTCCCAACCTCAGTCCTTGTCTGGTATCACTACGCTGACTCCGGGCATGTTCCGACATGCCTGCACTTGTCTTTGAACCTGCCGTTGGGGGCTTGCGCGCTGGCGCCTGGGGGCGCTGTCCAATAGGAGAGCGAATATTACTCTGGTTTGAACGCAGGTAAAGGGATATTCCGTGTATATATATAAATAATATACAAAGTATATCAAACAATAAAGGTAGATTCTCAGTTTAATCTGGCCCTTCACAACAGAGACAGTGGGATCTAATCCAGCTGCGGTACCTCCGGCTTGGTCGGCCGTCCATACTGACACAATTGGCAGTGTCAGCTGGTGGGAAAGCCAGTGGGGTGGGTCCTGGTCGTTGTAAACAGCGACTCCTACAGTTTGGTCGGGGCGCCTGCACAACGAGGGAAGGATCTGGGAGAGGTAGTGTGATCCTTCCACACGTTACACTCCCCCAGTGAGAGTCCGCGCTGCCAGGTGAAAAGAAGCGGTGGGCTGGCTACACGTGTCGGAGGAAGCATGCGATAAGTCTCCGGCCCTCCCAGACCGACGGTAGGGGGTAGAGTGCGCAACGACCAGGAAGGGGATTGGGAATTGGCATAACGACGAACATATCTCCTGGCCAGCGTAGATTCCTGTTTGACTAAACTTCCCACAAAGAATATCCAGGATTTTTGAAAAACGGGGCTTTTTTTTTGTATTTTATTTTTTTATTCTTTTTTAAAACAAACATATAAACAAACATGACAACACACGATAAGATATACAAGCATTAATTGTCAGGGCACATCCAATGAGATCACATTTTGGTTAGTTGTTTTATATAAGATATACCCATAATACCTGTTATCTAAAAAAAAACCTACATACATATGCTCAGCTCGAAACCCCCCCTCCCGGACCCCACCTTGAGAAGTACCTCCACTATCCCTCGCACCTAACCAGACACTACCATTATAAGCTAGCTTTTATTCTCTCCACCACTTCTAACCACATTGACATTTTGGATTCATTGAGACCCAGAATTCTTGCTGTAGATATTTCATGGTAAATTACATCGAGATATGTAAGAAACCAAACTTTACGGCACATTTTTTCCGGTTGAAACCAGCGTGATGCGATCAGCTTTTTGGCTACTGTGATACCCGATAAAACCAATCTCTTTAGCTGTGGATTAAAAAAAAAACGGGGCTTTTGAGGTGATGAAATCACTGCGCCCAGGCAGCAGTGATTTGGCAAAAAAGATTTCAGAGTATATATCTGCTTAGAAAACGAAAATGTCAAAAAAATAAATTGATTTCTCCATGTGGTAAATAGACAGGTCACAACATGTTTAAGTTTTGGGGTTGTATTTGGTGACTGTTGGGAACTACAGTAGGCTACACTGGCACACCTACTTCCAGTGAATGACGCCAAGCTAGGCTAACAGTGCAGCTGTTCCCGAATATATATATATATATATATAAGCCTAATGCATGCACAGAGAATAAAAGGGTATGCATCCGCTTGTCTAACTCGAGGGTAGATGGCAAATAAGCTAATTTCCCAAAAAGTTGGCATGTTCCCATTTAGACCGGATGCTGCGTTTGTGTGTATATACCTTTAAGGCCGGATGCTACATGTGCGTGTATTTAGCTTTAAGACCTGATGCAACGTCTAGGTCATTTCAGACGGTTTTGCCATTTTCAAGGTATGCGAGTAATGAAATGCGCTGCGATTCTCTGAAATACATGTGGGGGAATGCTTTGGGATTTTATAAAAAAAAAAAAAAAAAAATTATCAACTCATTCAGCGCCAATCATGAATAAAGTCGGGTTATCTCGACAGCAGTTGAGCGCCAAACCCGAGAAAAGTCTGGGTTTTGGTCGTTTGATCTTTTTCCTTTGATCCCCGTTCTACAGTCCCCCGGAGACTCCTGGCATAACGTTGGAATTGCAATGACGATCGAAATCTGCCAGGTGGCAGTATCGCCTACCTTATGAACATCATGGGCCAGCTATTACTGTGTTAGTACAGGCCCCACCACAGCCCCAAAACAACTAGGTAGTCGCTATGCACATTATGGTAAATTAATTATGTTCAAATAAAAGCCCAAGTTGTAATCTATCAAATGGTTTTCATTTCATGTTTCTATCTGCTCCAGAGGGCTGAGATATAAAAGGTTTTAGTGAAGATTGACAATTCTGAAAATCTTTCCAAAAAACCATCAGGTTTTAAGAGATTGTGTAGAATAATTGCATAGGTTTTAATAGGCGTTTTTAGCAGGCGTTATAGGTCTAAATGGGTTTTAACACTTTTGATTGCCCAACCAGAGTTTACCCCCCACGGGTTGAATGCCCACTCACGAGAATTCTCGTATTTTTTTTTTTTTATTATTAGCGATCTGAAATCATATTTAATCAACCAATTCTACCGTTGGAAATCCAACCACTCAAGGCGCTCAGATGTGAAAAAAGCACCCCCTATCGTCTCCCAGATGGTAATTCACCCATTTGGATTGAACTCAATGAAAATGAATGAGAAAAAAAATCCCTGACTCCACATTTTACTTCTCACTCACACAGCCCGGCGTCGATCAGCTCCACTAGTGAGCCTCAGAGCAGCAGAGATTATGTGTTTTTACAGTATACATGGTGAATCAATAAAAAGATCGATTTTTTCGAATGGCGATCAGGAATTGGAATAATCAATTTGGATACCATCTGATCTCAGGTAAGGAATCTATGTTACCAGTATTAGGATAATCAGACTAGTTTTCACAGAGATATAAGCTTTTATGTGATTATGTGATATTGCCGTTTGGCTGTGCGAGCGGTCAGTAACGCGGAGAATCAATTTTCAACTCGCGGCACGAGCGTGCATGCGCACACATATACTATCGATAATCTAGCGTTTATTTGAAAACGATTCATAATAGGCCGAACAATGACAACGTTCTAGAATATTCCAGTAAAAGGCGATTATCATGGAATGTGTTCTTTTTTCTGTGAAAACGAGTGATTTTCAAAATGCTAGAAAACGTAAATGAAGCCATAAAAAAACAATCTGCTACGACAATGTTGACTGGAAAATGAGTCTTTGATAAGCGACGGGCAGATTAGACACAGCCATAATTTAAAACATAGATTAGGCGATATTAACGTTAAATAGCCATAATTTAAAACATAGATTAGGAGATATTAACGTTAACATTGAAGTGGCCCTGGGCATTCAAGGAGGTAAAAAGGAATTAACCTTGGGCAATCAAAGTGTTAAAGGAAAATGTAACAGAAAATGTTTGAGTATGCATGAATATTGAAATACAGAGGCATTCATTAATACACAAGTGTTAAGAGTGAACATAGGGCCCTTATATGCCATCGATTCTTAATCACAAACTGGCTATGCAAGCTATAATGATAAAGCATAACTTTGCTCAAGAATTTGATAAGTTAATTAATTACAATACAGAGAGCAGCTTAATGTGCAAATTAATCTGTCCATATACCGTTTATTTGGTCATAATTATGACTTAATAGTTCACAAAATAAACTCTCAACAAAAAGCTGTACATCCACATTCAAGATTCACATGTATATAACATACTGTAAAATAACAAACAAAAACAATCATGTTATCAAAATGGAACCCAAGTACAGCCCAGAAGCATGAGAACCTCATGTGTACAGTCTCCCCCATTCACACTTGAATCTCAACACAAAATTACACATCAACAATCCAGTTTATTGACAGTGTCGAAATCATGACACAGCACCTCCAATCTACTGAAAAGGAACAAATCTGTATCAAATTAAAGACATAAATGCAACAACAAAAATAAGAAACACAACACAAACAAAACATTCAAAATAAAGGGTCTGACAAAAGTGTATACCTCAACAGAAACAACATTTCATCTTCTAGGAAGAAGTCAATAACTTAAGATATTATAATATAGCAATATAGATCTAGCTCTAGCTCTACATACATCTCCTTCACAATAACACATTCTAAAGTGACAGAAAGATAGCAAAGTACTTGTTTGTGAGCGTGTGTGTGTGTATTAGGGGTTTCACAGAATAGTCCACAAAACCACTAGTGGACACTGCATCGTTGCAGACTAAACATTCATCTGTGGTTTTATCATGGTACAGTAATAAAGGAGGTGGCAATACATCTACAGCAGATGCAGCCGTGTTCGTCACTATTAATAATGTGTATTTCTATTTACATAAACCAATACATTCCTAAACGTTATGCAACCTGTAGACATTCATGTTTATTGGAGAGATTGCTACAGCAGTTTCCGGATTCAAGTTATATCCAAACTGTTTGAGCATGTAATGATGTAATGAGTGCATCATAGTAGGGTATTAGAGCCTTTAAGATGGGCCTTCTAATAATGACCAAGGGCGGACATAACTTTGGTTGTTGTTGAACATAGATTTGTTTGAACAATCCTTTCTTACGTTATGCCATGTTAAATATACAGCATTTAAAAAGGTATTTAGAGAAGGAAAGACTCCCTCTATCTCTGCAAGATGAATTGCGTTGTTATTGCAGTTAAACTGCATATCCAGCTCAAATCGCAACTCATTTGTAAACAGGACACCTAGCCCCAGGTTGGTCCCACCTACATTAGTTATCCCTTTTCTGGTTGCATTTGAGACCATTTTGACGGGAATCGAATAACAATTGTTATTGGGTGAAAATATATGATTCATCTCCAGTGATTTATCAACTACTTTTTGGGAGGAGTCGATGAATAATAAAATGCAGCAGTCGTGAATGCCATAGTGTGTGTGTGTGTGCGCGCGCACATGTGTATGTGCACCTAATGGTACCATCTGTGGGCTTACATAAACAATATGAATAGGGAGGACAGTATAAACTATGATGAAAACTTAAGTCCAGTGTATCTTGGTTTCCATATGACTCACTAATCCTTCACTCCCCCTCCTCACTGATTTAACAGCACTGGGATGGTTCATGAGGGTGAAGTGCAGGTGATTGTAGATGTGGATGTTTCAAGCCAATGTCTAAGACATCCGTTTCTCCTCGGGTTAAATGGGATGACTGAGATGCAGATGTACACTTTTTTTTTAATTAATTTGGCTTCATATACCAGATATCCACCCCTATCAGCCAGTCCATTACATTTAACTTCATGGGGGCTTCAAGTGAGTGAGTGGATAAATAATTAGAATTGGGGTTTCCCCGACAGTGGAATTCCAGTCAACCACTGCTCACTGAAAGGCTGCTGGGCCACCTGTTGTAGTTACAACTACCAACCACCAGGGGTCTCTAGCACTGGGACTCGGAAAAAGCCTCGTCCTTCGAAGGCCTCTGTTTGAGGTTGTAGTATTCCTCTTCCATGTCCGAGTCCTGGACAGACAGACAGACAGTCAGTTAGACACACACACGGACAGAGACACGCAGACACATAATGTGTGCAGGGCAGACAGTCATACAGACAACACAAACACACATATGCCCAAATTGATAGACAGTCACATAATATGCAGACACATATGCAGACACAGACATGCATACACAGAGGGTGCTTTCACACCTAAGCTATTTGGTCTGTTTTAACCAAACCCTGCTTAATTTTGTTGGCTAGTTTGTTGACATTTCCTGTATATTTCCAAATGTTTGATTTTTCATCATCATTACGTTATTATTTTCGCAGCTGGCAAGTTCAATATAGCCAAATAATGTTGCGATTAACTCGCATGTGCAATTCAGGTGGCCGTAGCCTAGACAGTGGCGCATAATTAATTACAGACAGTGAATAGGAAAACATAGTATTTCATTACATTTGTAAAGCCAAGGTGGAGATCATATGATTATTTTTGTCCACATATATAATCTCCCACTTACCAAAAAAGTTTTTGATTAAGTTGTATAGTGACATGAATGAAATCGGGCTTTGTATGGGGGATATATGCTGCCAGATTAGATTGCGAAACAGTCGTATCTCCTTCATATACTACTCCTACACACTATTCCTGCACATCCTGGCAACCCAGAGTAAACATACATCTCCTCAGTGCCTCATCAGATGAAAAGGAATGAGGACAAAACTATTCCTGCCGGTATGAAGCCCCTTTTCACAACAAATTGTTGGCTAGTATGGGATAAAAAATGATGTAAAAGGCTATATGTATGCATACTGACTGACCACTTGAACCGCATGACATCCGTTCACAATGTTTGGTGCGCTTGAGAACAGGGCAGTGTGAACGCTAACCCAACCAAATGAAAAAATGCCACAATGTTGCAACTTCACCCCCGAATCGCACCAAATCTGCCGAACTATAGGTGTGAAAACGACCAGAGAATAACCAGACAGCCTATCGAGACATCCAGACAGACGGACACAAAAGGCAGACACATATGACATACGACTATCAATATTTGATAAACACTCAAGTCATATTGTCGGACTTGACAGCATTTAAAATTTAGCATGTGAAACAGATCAGACGTGTTGTGCTGAGTTATTAATGGGCTGAAAGTGCAGTAACACAGTGTGGCATAATATATTATGTACTGTACCATCATATATAGGTCACAGCATGTGACACTCTTCTCTTTGGCCTTCATCGGCTTGACGCCATACTCCTCCCTGTTGTACACAGAATGGACCATAATGCGGGTTAGAGAAAGATTCACATTCCTTTTCATATTTACTGTATGTTTGTTGGACTGCATTTGTATACAGCACTTTTATCCAAAGCGCTTTACAACTTATGCCTCTCATTCACCCATTCACTCACACACTGACGGCAGACCATGCAAGGTGCCAGCCTGCTCATCATGCAAGATGCCAGCCTGCTCATCATGCAAGGTGCCAGCCTGCTCATGAGGAGCAGTTCGGGTTTAACAATATGATGATGGTTTAAGTGTCTCGCTCAAGGACACTTCGACACACTGTCGGGAGGAGCCAGAATGGAACCGGGAACCTCCCGATTACCAGACGAGCACTCCATCTCCTGAGCCACTGTCGTCTCTTGTTAAAGGGTAAGTTGAGAATGTCGGACCCCTAGCCCTATTGTCATCTTCCCAATGATGCTTTTGATCGGTACTAGGGTCCTTTCTCAGTGCAATCCGATACTGGATACCCAGAGCTCAGACTAGTCAGCCACAAAACGAATGTAAAGTAATGGGGCCACTCCTCAGTCATGAATCCTATTGCACAGTGAGCCCAAAGCACAACAGTTTCAAGTACTGGATGTTTAGCTGCTTTTTTCTTATCTTTCTTACAGTGACTTTACATTAGTTTTACAGCCAACGAAGCTGAAACTGGGTATCCAGCTTGGAGCACAGCATGGATTGTGCTGAGAAAGGACTCAGGCGAGCCGTTCAGTTAGGGGTCCAGAATTTACAGTTACACAGCGCTTTCTATTTTGCCTCCCAAACCTTCCAAAACCCGTGCTCAGCAGAAAATCACAAAACACACAACTCCATTGAGGGCAAGCATCCTCAGCTTGAGTCTTGAACAAAGGCTACTAGGTTGTAATAGTGTTTGCTTAATAGGGAAGCAGATAAGCGAGGAAGAAACTGTTCACATGTGGGATGGGAACAATGGCTTAAATCTGAAATGATAATAGGCCCACAGAAATTAATATTTCTTATTGCCTACGTACAATCTAAGAGGACGTTACCCTCACTGAATCTAAGATAAAGACCACATTCAACATTCGCTTCAATTACATAATTTTATCAATAACACTAACATTTAAATTATGATTAGCCTACCCCCGTGATAGACTTGATACAGGGACTAGAAGTACTTTTGAGGTTTTTCCATTGTGTTCACCATCTTGTGGTTGGTAACGTTTGTAACTCGGAAAGTCACATTGAGATTAAAAATCTCTTTTTCAAGTGAGACCTGGCTAAGACAAGCTGCAGCAAAGGAATACAAAAGTTGCACATAAATACAAAAAACAACAACAAATTACACAAATACACACTAAACAACCAACAAGCCAGAGGCAACCTAGCAAGGCAGGCAGCAACAATAGTATATTAGGGCAAATCAAAACAACGACAGACCATTGATTCATTGAGGCATTTAACACTAGAACAGCCATGGAGAAAAATGTCACTGATTCCCGCCGGAATCAGTGACAGCAATATGAGAAAAATAAACAGTGTAAACTATATAATTACCTCTTAATATAAAAATATGAGGTTTACCACAGGTTTGAGTGGCAAAAAAAAAAAAAAAAATTAATAATAATAAATAAAAATATTTGGATGGAAGAGCCACACATTGACGGGCAAAGAGCCACATGCGGCTCGCGAGCCACGGGTTGGCCACCCCTGCACTGGACGCTCGCAAAGTGCTGTGACTTTCCACATATATATTCCATATATATGTGGAATAACGTTCTAATTACATTTTCCTGAAGTCATTTTGAAATTTCTGAAACCGTGCCAGATAAAACTGGTACTTTTAGGAAAAGTCATTGAGTGACAGAGCTGGAGCTCGACTGAGTGACGAGGATACATTTATTGAAAATGCCTAGGGGTCATTTGACCCCTTGTCGGCTGTGCTAGTGTTAAAAGCATTCAGTGATGCGCATAGTCAGAGTTTCAGGTCATCCTGTAACATGGAATAACTAAATGCTCTCATTCCCATTTCAGTACGAACATTGGGAACAGACAATAGGAACAAACTTAGGCTCAGTCCACACGATCACGGGTATTAAAGA
The DNA here is from genome assembly GCF_963971535.1 of Notolepis coatsorum. Lineage (NCBI taxonomy): Eukaryota > Metazoa > Chordata > Actinopteri > Aulopiformes > Paralepididae > Notolepis > Notolepis coatsorum. Next base: position 205,151,212 of record NC_140165.1, read on the forward strand.
ATTTTTGGGCCGTAGCGCATCGCCAACACACACACACGCGTCGCCAACAAACAACAACATTCTGCCCCGCCGGACTCACGCTGATCAAATAAAAAAAAGAAACATACTTTTTCGGACTGATCATCTGAGCTCCTCTACTGCTATTGTGTTTAAATCCAAATAATCCTCTGCCATTGTTGTGTAACATGTCATCTGTTCTCTAGTATTCAGTCTCGTGCAGTTAAATCCTCTCTAGAAGTGAAAGTGAAACTTACCAAGCCTATAAGTTGTTAAAGGGGCAGTAGGCAATTCATTTACTCTGGATGCCCTGAACACAGAGTGACACCAGTATCACTGACTACCACGGCAAGCCTATAGAAAATGTCTATTTAATAATAATTATTATAATAATTATCATAAATATAATATATAAATTTAATTTAAAATAATTTTTTTTTAAAGATTTATATTAATAATAGTAATAAATGTTTTTTTCTGTTGTACCGAACTCGTACCGAACAGTGACCCCAATACCGAGGTACGTACCAAACTGTGGCTTCTGTGTACCGTTACACCCCTAATTCACTGTGTGTTCTGCCTCATTTGTTGATGAAACAAAACCAACATCAACACAATTTACCACCAAGAGCGGAGAGTTTAGTCTCACAAAAAGATCTCTGAAGTTGTTAGCTACATGCTAATGTGATTGGCATTTTCCATTATAATTGTTAGCATTGAGGCTAGCGTACATTAGTGTAGTTAACGTTAACGCTAGTAGAATAAATGGATGAAAACGTTATTTAACAGATTGCAGAATGGGTACAATACAATACGGCTCAATACAAACAATTGTTAAGGGGATGCAGACTGTTGTAGTTTGGACTGGGTTCCTTATAACAATAACTTGACAACACATGAGCTTAGTTGGTAGCCGCAGCTACTTGGGACAGCTCTGCTGTAAACACTGGAAATAACCTCGGTTACTATGTCCACACGCAACCAATGCAACCGGGATGCGCCCAAAACTCCACCCTGGACTCTGGTTTTCAAAGACCACGGTTGCAGTGTTCCAAAAACCCGGTTGCGTGTGGACGAACAGTGCAACCGCGCACATTAAGGCTCGGTTACATAACACCGCGCGTTCGTGTGGACAGGGCTTTAGAGAACGTAAAAATAACTCTTGAACACTTTTCTGGACCATATAAGTACACAAGTAAGAGGGTAGGAGACCGAGAATTGCCTTGTAAATCAATATGTACCAATGCACAAGTCTGCGGGTGGCCAGTGCAGACCAGCCAACCCGGGCATACAGGGTACAGTGATGAGTCAGCGCCTTACAATTTGTCACAAACCTCAACAAGCTGTAATTTACAAACCATGCAATGGCTTGATCAGAGAGAGCCATGTTAAACAATCTGTTTCAAAATTATATGGTCAACCGTGTTGAATGCTTTGGAAAGAGATTCATAAAAAGAGAAACACAATGCTGCTTTTTATCAAGGGCAACAGAAATATCATTCACAACTTCAAGCGGCAGTAATTGTGCTATGATGATGCTTCCTGAAGCCTGATTGAAATAAAGATAAATATAATTTAAATTGCTCACTAACAAGAGTCTCAAGAACCTTGGTCAGGGTTGACCAATTTGATATAGGTCTATAGTTATTCAGGTTTGTTTGATCTCCCCCTTTTAAAAGTGGGAGTACAAAAGCCAATTTCCAAATACTTTAAATTGTATTACATTCAAGGGCTCATCAGGGACGATCAGCCGATTCATCAGCACCAGCACTGGGTTGTAAGGAGGTAGATGAGGCTACAGAATCAAACAAAGAACTAGAAGAACTAAAATGCTCATTAAAACAGTTAAACATTTCAGACCCATCATAAACAGCAACAGAATCCTTCATCACACATGGAGGTAAGACGCGAGTTATTGTCCACAGACAAGGACTTAACAGAACTCAGACTTGGCCTTTTTAATAAAAGAAGTGCACTTATTACGAAGCTGTCTAAAAACAAGCCAATCAGAGTCAGACCTTGATTTCCTAGCTATCGCCCAGGCATAGTTACATTCACGATTAAAAACAGAGAGGTCAAGTGAAAACCAGGAATAGTCCCTCCCCTTAACTCTAAATCTACAGAAATAATGAGTTAAGAAGAGTGTATTCCTCAAGAATGTATGTATGTAAGAATGTAAGGGGGGAAATGATACTAAAAGGAGAGAGATCTAGATGTCTCTACAGCAAGACATTTTACAGACTATAATCTTGGTCCCTATGTGAACTCAACTGGAACAGCTACAAACAGAGTCGTATGGTTAATATGTAACTTTCCCTGCCAAGGAAGCACATGGAGAACGACTGCATTGTGCTTGTTTACACGTCCCTGACCCTATTAGCTACACAACTGTCAGTGTGTTCGCCTACTGTACATAGCATGCATTATATACAAATAAGGGGTGGTAGAACCGCTTTAGGCCCTACCATACATACGCTTAAAAAGCAATTATGAGCTCTAATAGCCATATGAATTGGAAACCCATGATTAACCATAATTTAATTACTGTTTTATTGTAGAGTGCTCTCAAATGAAGGGACTGATAATATGAGACTGGAGAGCAGTCTCTGGACAAGGCTCTGTAGCCTAGTTTAGTCTCCAAGCTGACTGATGGCAGCATTCTCTAGAACAGGGAGACACAGATCAAATGTACCCCTGACGTGAACCACGTTTCAAGGAAGGCAGCGCTGAATACAACATCCCACATCTAATTCAGTAGAGCCTTGGAGGAACCTTTCTGAGTCAGTATCACGGATTGGAAATAGCAAGGCCACGTGGATATTTTCCGGTATCCAAAGACACTATGTCAAAATGATGTACTCATTCCTAGGGCAGTATTTTCTGAAACAGTTACGGGGGCAGAAAGTCACAAGAGCCCCCCCCCCCCCCCCCCCCCCTCCCCCCCAACTTTGATAACTTCTGAAATATATTGCCCTAGGACTCGTGATGTCATGTTGATGTTGTGAATCCTTAAACTCTGACTTCATAAACCGTAAGTATGTTTAGCTCTACTGAAGGGGATCCATCTTGCTTTAAGCCATACCAATTTAGCCATATAGAACCACCCTATAGCCACAGCTGGAACTATCAAAGCCTACAGCGACTATTACCCCCTGGAGACCCTGAGCACTGATTTGGTTGAATACATCTACTGACCCCTCAGTGACCTCTATGGGCGACCGGTAGGCCTTCGATTGGCTGTGCTGCTTCAGGGGGCAGAACATGCGTCCAATCAGTCCCAGGGTGATGAGAGCGGAGGGGATGAGGATGAAGGCGAGGAGGACGGCCACATCAGAGAAGCGTACACTGGCCGCTGGAGAGAGAGAGAGAGGAGAGGGTTAACGAAGGTCTGGTGAACATAAACAAGCCGTCTGCATCTTTACATCATATGTGACCTTTACTGTAGTGTATATTCAACAATCACCACACCCATGTCATAAGTAAGCCATCTAGCTTGGCTCATCAGTTACAAATGACTTCTGAACATGGTAAATCAGAACAAAAACAGCACCAAAATCAAATGTTCTCAAACAAACTGGTATATATATGCTATATATGCAGGTGCTGAGGAAGCGATAGCGAAACGCGTTGTGCAACAATAACAAAGCTAAAACCAGTCCTGTGGAGTGTGCGGTCCCTTCTTTCCCTTGAAGGTATTCTCCTTTTAGTTTATATATCTCTCTTGCGCTGACCTGCACCTCCAGTCGGGGTCCAACCAGATGTGCACGAGTCTTATTTAGTTTAATATATATATATATCAATAGTACTCTGGAATGCTCTGCAGAGGAACATCTTATCCACAATACATAACAAAATTACTTTCAAAAAGTATATTAAGAGATATCTTGCAAACTTGTCAAGTATGTACCGTTATCGGTGTTTTTTTTTTTTTATTTGACTGGAATGTTTTTATAATTTTATAATGTGAATTTGTATATTATTCATTTTAAATGTATGTGTTTTGTTTTTAATTTATGCGTTTTGTTTTATTTTCATTTGTATTGCATTTGTTTTGTGCAGGACCCCAGGAAGACTAGAGGCTCTTTCATGTGTCTCTAATGGGGATACTTTAATAAACACAAGAAACATTCAAGAGAGAGAGAGAGATAGATAGATACATGTATGCTTGCATATACATATACACAAATACATGAGTAACACTTTACTTAAAAGGGGATCAAATTAATGATCAATTGAGCAGAAGCGTGTGGGTGCCTTACGTTTGGGTGTGACGGTGAGGACCGTGTGTGAGGTCGGGGACCCGTGGACATCGGGAGGGTTTCTGACTGAACAGGTGTAGGTGCCGTTGTCGCTCAGCGTGGCGTTGACCAGAACAATGGAGGCCTCGCCGCGCGCCGGGCTCCCCTGCCACCGGATACGGCCGTTGAACTGACCTTCAGTAGGGAGGAACGCCCGCGAGGAGAAGTGGAAGAACTGAGGGACGAGAGGAGACACGGGAAAACGTTCACAGAGGTTATCGTTTGTGGTGGAAGATACACCGTCGGCTGTAGGCATGGGGGGAATAAGGTATGACATCTTGCCATGTATATATATATGCACAAATTGCACATGGATCATGATATTTAAAGGTGCTACTTTAAGGGTTTTCACGAAAGACCTTATAAAGATGTGAAATTATGTTCTTGAAAATGGGAATAATCATCTTGTAAAGTCTACTTCAAAAGGCTTTGAATTTGATCTAGTAGCCTAATCGTTTCATGCATTTGTACTCATCGGTACAACACATGTTGATGTTTTATTGTCCCAAGGAAGGTTCTTTCAGAAAACATCCAGAGATGTATGGTAGCACACACATCAACTTTGAGAAAAAGGACAAGTGCCTCAGTTTCACCACTTTTAGCTTTTTACTGTGATCAAATCAACTATTAACTTTTACATGTTATTGTCCCAGTGAATAGCATGTGCCTTTTACTGCGATCAAATATACTGCAGTGATAAATCACAACACATACCTGCCAACATTAGACTGTGAAAAAGGGGGAGATTTTCTGGGGCTTAAAATTAAGAATTATTCATAGCTCACAATAAACTTCACAAGACATAAATGTGCCATACTAAATCATTCACCATGACTAAATAATCCTACTTAATATGTCAACTAAGTCCAATTTACATCACAACTGCACCTGCACTGCAAATATCATGCTGCTGCTTACATTATTTCTTATGCGAGAGAGTGAGAGAGAAGGAAAGAGCCAAATGCATAGTGTACAGTATACAAAGACAATCATGCTGGCCTCTAGAAATAAATTAAGAATGGATCAGGAACTAAATATTGTGTTGTGTTGTGTTGCTATTGAGCAGGTTAGAGGGGCCAAGTTGTTGGGTGTGATTATTGATGAAAAGCTTGCTTGGTCAAGACACATTAATAACAGTGGCTAAAATTTGTAGGATTATTTCAATGATCAGAAGGTGTGCTCATCTATTGAGTGAGAAGACAGAACTAATGTTACAAGCTTTAGTCCTATCCCACTTGGACTACTGCCCAACAATTTGGTCGAGCGCTTCAAAGCGGGATCTGGAGAAATTTCAGATTGCTCAGAACAGAGCGGCACGTCTCGCCCTCCGCTGCTCTGTGAGGAGCAGTGTTGGGGGAATGCATGCCGCTCTGTCTAGGCTTAGAGTCGATCAGAGGCTGGCATGCAGCCTTGTAACATTTTTGTTTAATATTTATAAAATTGGTAAACCTAAGTCTTTGTGGTCAGAACTACAACCCACCAATACTAGACATGGCTATGTCACCTCACCAGACACGCCGTGGGTCTTCATTTTACTCTACCAAGAACAAATGCACTTAAGAGAACCGTGTATAGAGCTGCTGCAAACTGGAATTGTATACCTGCGAAGATAATGATGATCAGCAACAAATTTACTTGAAAAATGCTGTTATGAATAATGAAATACAGTTGAGTTACTGATTTATTTAGTTAGTATTGTTAGTTTAGTTAGTATTGTATTTGTGGCTGGAGCCTTTGTGTGTTTTTTTGTGAGATTTTAAAGATATTGAGAATGTACTTAGGCTAAAGTGTTTATGTTTTTATTGTTTTTTTATTACTGTAATGTGTGGGAGAAATGTTCCCGGATCAATCAATGTAGACAGTCAGGTAGACTTGAACAAACATGGGTTTAATACACCAAAATAGGTTCAGGTAAATCAAAGAGAGTTGCGCCTGGATGACTCAGAATCGACACTGGCCGGGTGTATCCAACTGAGCTCCAGATCGATGATATTGGGTACATTATATACAGGAGAAGTGAGAGGTGTGTCCATTGTTAGTGGTTGAACTGGAAAGGCGAGTGGTTGGTCTGTTCTGTGGCGGGGTTTCGGGTCCATGAAGGGGGGGGTGACGTGTTTTGGGGTGGTTTGTCTGGAATGGTGAGTTGTGTGGTTTGCTCTGCTCCGTTTAGACAGAACTTGGATATTGGGGGACAATGGGCTATCTGTCAGGGAGGGGGTAATTACAATTTGGGGTGGCGGGGGAAATCCAGTTATACCACAATTGTAATGTACTGTAATGTTGTAAGGAAGAATAGTATTTCACCCATGGGTGTAGACTAATTGGGATCCATAAAATAAACAAATGCCATTGTGGCTTTTAGTCATAAAAAGGGGAAATATGTCACACTAGATGGAGAGAAATTTACAGCGATATTTCTTTCATTTTGGGAGCTTTGTCCATACTCGATGTGTTGGAGGCTGACAGAGTTTTACGTTCACTCTCGGTTGCCAGGTTGGGCAGGAATAATTAAGCGTAGTGTCTCTCAATCTAATCTGGCAACATATATCTCCCATATAATGCCAGACTTAGCTCGGGTCACTATGGTATACTCAATTAAAAACTTGAATTCACTCTCGGTTGCCAGGTTGAGCAGGAATAATTAAGCATAGTGTTTGAAGAATATTAGACAATCTCTCAATCTAATCTGGCAACATATATCCCCCATATAAAGCCAGACTTACTTTGCGTCACTATGGTGTTGTCACTATGGTATACAACTTAATAAAAAAAATGCTTTGTGGGGAAAAGCAGGAGATTAACAGGAGATATGACCAAATGGCAGCACAGCAGGAGAAAGGGTTCGAAAACAGGAGGAATCCGGGGGAAATGGTGTTGGCAGAACATTGACGTATCAAAAAGCAAGCACTTAAGGTAGCACACAAATTAAGAATCACAACAGTATCATATAATACTGTTATGATAATAATCAGGAGTTCTACTCAGCTGTGGGAAATACTGTTATCCAACACAGTTAAAATGATTACAATGATATGATGAGGATTAAAGCTACAATGATGCCCCAACATTTAGCCCTGGGAGACACTAGGTGAATGACAGTAGAGTAGGTAGAGGTGAATGACAGTAGAGTAGGTAGAGGTGAACTAGAGTAGGTAGAGGTGAATGACAGTAGAGTAGGTAGAGGTGACAGTAGAGAAGGTAGAGGTGAATGACAGTAGAGTAGGTATAGGTGAATGAGAGTAGAGTAGGTAGAGGTGAATGACAGTAGAGTAGGTATAGGTGAATGAGAGTAGAGTAGGTAGAGGTGAATGACAGTAGAGTAGGTAGAGGTGAACTAGAGTAGAGTAGGTAGAGGTGAATGACAGTAGAGTAGGTAGAGGTGACAGTAGAGTAGATAGGATAACTAGAGTAGATTAGGTAGAGGTGAATGACAGTAGAGTAGGTAGAGGTGAACTAGAGTAGAATAGGTGGAGGAGAATGACAGTAGAGTAGGTATAGGTGAACTAGAGTAGAGTAGGTAGAGGAGAATGACAGTAGAGTAGGTAGAGGTGACAAGAGTAGATAGAGGTGAATGACAGTAGAGTAGATACAGTAGGTGAATGACAGTAGAGTAGGTAGACATCCGGATGAAAATGGGTTATATGGTACCGACATGTCTCCCCTTCGCAGACCTGCCCAGCCCATGTTATGCTAATCCCATGCAATGGACAAAAAGCATGCAGTATGATGGTCTATTTGAATATTTCTGCATAATGGGGTGCCAAAAAATCTTGGAATTGTGTAAATTGTGTTTGACTGGAAGGCTGCGACTCTTATGGGTCCAATGAGCCCATTTGTATTTGTGTGTGATGATGTTATTCCTCATACAGTAGTAGCCATTTCATTGGTGTGAGACTTTTTTTTCTTCTTGACCTCACTGTATAAAGTGCCCTATTGTGACCTCTAGGATAATAACAGCCTCATAGAACTGTACAATAACAACAACTTAGAGTCCCATCACATTTAGAGGATATATGGCCTCACTAGGTTTATTGATAATTATAATAATAAACAATTATTGATAATTCCTGAGCAGTTTCCAGAACAGAAATGCTTGCGATCCAATCACTGAAAAATTAAGATCTTACAGAAATCTCCAAATATCAAAGGTTTTTTATACCAAATCACAGTATGGATTGTTCAATGGTGTTCCTCTGGGCCTTGGTGTCTTCTTGGACAGCCGATGTATTTGCAGTTGTGAAGTTAGTCTAAATCACTTGGTAGTGTGAATGTGATATAATCACAATAAACTACTCAACCTTGACTGCCTTTAACTATGACTGACCACATCACTCCCGACTTACCATCTTCAGATAATAAAGTTTGAAAACATTGTTCCTCTGAAGATTTATATGGTTCTTCGTCTGAGGTACTCCCCCCCCCCCCCCCCCTGTAAGGGTTAATAACATTTCATATCATTATACTAAGAGGTACTATAACCTTTTCAGGGTTATTCAGCTGAATTAAATTACCAGCCATATTCCTCCTCCCAAGTCCTCCAGTTTTCATCTATTCCCATTGATATTTGATTGGACATTCAGCCTCACTCGTCCAATCCAGGAAATTAATTCTCATCTGGATCGGGATAATTATGCAGGCCCACTGAGGCGCCCCACCAATTCAGATTGCTACTGTACTTAAGCTTTGGCTGCAAAATGATATTTCTGATGGAGTCTTTCAATGCTTATTCACAGTCTCTCCGCCCTCTAGATATACGAGTGGGGACAGGCGGGCCACTAACGCAGCCAAAACAGCTAATGAAATTGGACAAGAAGCAAATCAGCCTTTCAGAAATAGAAATGAGAAATTTGCAGACTTGGTTTCCATTTGTGGGCCATATAAAAGAAAGTCAGTAAACATTTGTAATTTATTGTAGTATCAACTTGTTTACATAAATGAAGGAAAACATGGGCCACAATATTACCCAGTCCTTGGTTAACAGCAACATGATTAAGATATAGCTACACACAAGCAAGCATCATCTCCCATAGTCTCTCTACACACACTAGGGCTGGGCGATAAAACAATAACGAAAGGTTATCCTATAACCTAGTTATAGGAATACTGGCTGAGCGTCTCGCTCTTCGCCATAATGAAATCTCTCTTATCTCCTAGCACCTACTGTGCTCACGAACAAACAATGGACCTGTCTCAAAACCCTGCCCTCTTTTCTTGATCCTCCAATCACAGCTGTCGCTTACCTTGGACTTCCTCGTACAAACGAAGCCGGGGGGAGGGGAGTCCCGTCCACCCGCCCGTCCTAGCGAAGGGGGGGAGGCAGTCAACTCCACCAAAGTGCAAACAAAAAAAAGGGAACCAGAAACCCCTAAAAGCGCACAGTACAGGCGGGACCACGTGTGACATATCACCCCGTGGCACACACCCACCCACACACCCCTGCTAACACACAGACAGGTGGGACGCAGGGGACGTCCCAGACCTCAGAACCGCCTGGGAGACAGAACCCCCAGTCATGTCCATGAGGTAAAACTTAACGAAGGGACCCGGGGAGGACCAGGAGGCCGCAGCACAGATGTCCTCCACCGAGGCCCCCCCTAACAAGGCGGCAGAGGCCGCCACTCTGCGAGTGGAGTGCGCCCTGACACCTCCAGGGGGGACCTGTCCAGCCAACGTGTAGCAAAGGGCAATGCCCTCGCACAACCAATGTGACAGGCGCTGCTTGGACAGTGCCTTACCAGCGCGAGGGGCACCGTAACAAACAAAGTTGATCGGCAGCCCTGAGATCCCGAGTCCGACTGAGGTAAACCCCCAAGCACGGACACGACAGATGAAGGCTCGCCCCTAACCCACTAGCGTGAGGAGGTGGATGAAACGCCTGAATCACAATATCCCTGGAGCGAAAAGAGCTCCGGATATTCTTTAGCACGAAGACTGGATTAGGCCTCAGAGTCGCATTGCTATTGGCACAAATAGACAGGCACTCAGGCCGCACCGAGAGAGCACACAGCTCACCCACGTGCTTAGCGGAGGTGATGGCCAGCAGGAACGCAGTCTTGAAAGACAGCTGCTCCAACGGCACCTGCTCAAGAGGCTCAAACGGGGCCTCCGACAACCGGCCAAGGTCCCAACTCGGAGACAGAGAACGTTCCACCGGCTTGAGACGCCGAGCGCCAAGCAGGAAACGTTTCACAAGAGGGTGGCTGAACAATGTAACACCCTCAAAGCCCACATGACAAGAGGATATAGCTGCGGCGTATATCCTCACTGTCGAGGCCGACAGTCTACCCAAAATAGACTGAAGGAAGGAAAGGACAGCGTCCAGGGGGCAGGACACCGGGTCCCAGCCCCCCACCTTACACCACTCTTGAAAAGTACGCCACTTACCCGCGTAAACCGCGATAGTGGAGGGAGCACGCGCGTTTCGGATGGTGTCGACCACAGAAGGGTCAAGACCCATCCCCTCCAGACTCACCCCCTCAACAGCCAAACCATCAGTGGCTGTTCCAGAACAGGGAACAGCCACAGAGACCCGTGTGCCTGAGAGAGGGCCCGCGATGTCCAAGGAACAGGCCACGGCGGGGCTACCAAGAGCTGGATCAGGACCGGGAACCACACAGCCGTGCCACGGTCCGGCGCGATCAGGATCAAAGTCCTGTGCTCCCGACGTATCCGCTCCAACAGCTAAGCTATTGCATGTATGGGGGGGAACGCGTACAGAATCCCGGGCGGCCATGGATACATCGAGAAGGCATCCACCCCCAAGGGAGGATTGTCCCCCCGACTGACCGAGAACCATAAGGGGCACTGGTGAGTCTGTCTGTTCGCAAACAGATCCACCGTTGCTTCCCCGAACCGGTCCCAGACTTGTCTGACTTATGTCTGGACGACGTAGTCCCCATTCGTCGGAATGTGGACCGCACCGCGACATCACATCCGCGCCCACATTCTGCTTGCCAGGGATGTAGAGCGCCCTCAGGCTGCACAGATTGAGAGACGCCCATAGCCAGAGCTCGACGCCGCCCGGTGCAGACGTATGGAGCGTACTCCACCCTGTCTGTTGATATACGACGCTGTCGTCGTGTTGTCCGTCCTGACCAACACGTGCTCACCCACCACCAAGTGGCCGAGCCTCTTGAGGACCAGAAGGGCCGCCTTCAATTCCAATACATTGATATGCAGTGCAGACCGGGTACCATGGCACGTCCAGCTGCCCCCTACTGCGGTGGTCCGACAGGTCCCCCCCCCATCCCGTGAGGGAGGCGTCGGTGAAGACCGTGACGTGCGATAGCCTGCTGCCCATGGAGATCCCGCTGGTGAGGGTACCAGTCCTCCCACAGTGGTCGAGATCCCCCAGTATTGACATGGGAACCTTCAGTCGTTTCCACTTGCCTCTCACCAGGTCTATTTTCATACTGGAAAACCACCTCTGTATCCTCCTCATGAAGAGGGACCACATAGTGAGCAGATGCCATCATACAGAGTAGGCGCATCACGGACAGCGCCGTAACCGTCCTGCCAGGACGGAGCCCCCTGAGCGCGTCGAGAATAGCCACTCGCCGCCGCTCCGAGAGGGTTGCCCTCATGGGCCTTGAGCTTAGAACCAAGCCCAAGTACTCCACCTGTTGACTGGGAAGAGGAGTACTCTTCTCCCAGTTCAAAGCAAACCCAGACTGGTGAGGAATTCCACCACCAGCCTGGTATGAGACCGGTATGAGACCGGCTGAGGAGCAGAATGTCGTCGAGATAGAAAATAACTCGTATCCCCTGACGACGTAGAGGCTCCAGCGTGGTCTCTACGCACTTGGTGAATGTGCAGGGGGCCAGAGAATAGCCAAACGGCAGCCTCTGGTATTCGTACGCTACACCCTGAAAGAGGAAGCGAAGGAATTTCCTGAGGAGGGAAGATCAGGATGTGAAAGTACGCATCCTTCAGGTCTATGGAGGTGAACCAGTCTCCCACTCTGACGGAGCTTATCAGGTGTTTGACGGTCAACATCCTGAACCGCCTCGTCACAATCAGCCGATTGAACGCAGACAGATCCAGAATAGGTCTGACACCTCTCGATTTCTTGGGCACCAGAAAATACCAGGAGTAAACGCCACACATCGCGTCCTCCCTTGGGACCACAATGATGGCTTGCTTCGCTAACAGAGATTGGATCTCGTTGGCCAGAGCAGTCACTGCTGCTGACCCTGACAACAAGGTCTGCACCAAACCTGAAAACGGAGGGTGGGGTAGCGCAAACTGCAACACAAGCCCCCGCCTCAGCGTTCTCTCCATTCACCTCGACATATGGCACTGCTGTAGCCATATGTGATAATCCCAAAGCGCACCCGCCGCCACTTGGCGCTGGTCCGCCAGGAACCGTAGATAGGCGGCCCGGTCCCACCCGCTGTGCGTTGCCAACCCTGGACCCGCGGGACATCGGACCCTGACACTACTAACGAGGCAATCGCACCCAAGGGGGGACCCCGACAGAAAGGTCCGGTTTGATACGGGGGAAGCTCCCCCACTGAACATCTCCCCAGCATGGATCGCTGAGGAACTGTTCTACAGCTGGACATGAGAGGTGCGAGGACCCCACACTGCCCGATAGGGTGGGTTCCTACACACCGTAGCCCTGCAGTGATATTACTACCACCCAAATCACGCCCGCCTGCCTGACCACATCCGGCCGTGGGAGGCACTAACGTGATACCCGGCCTCGCGAAGGCGGGGTTGGGGGAACCCGCGCTGTGCCCCAAGAGGCATCGAGCTCCCCCGCTGACAACCTTTGTTGTTGACAGACATAACACCAGGCTCACCAAACACAGAACGTGTGGCGTGGAAGCCGCTTGACAGCACAACATTCCACGGACAGACCCAGGCCTAGCCATCAACTGGGTGTCAGCCCGTCCCCAGGAGAAGCGAAACGTGGGGCCGATTGCGCTTCATTGAAGGCACGCGGCCCGCAACCAAAGGAAACAAATCAGAGCCCTTATCCCGCTGGTGTTGGGGGGGGGGGGGGGGGGGGGGAGAGTGACGGGGAGCGAGCTAGGCACAGCTAGACGGCGACGGTTTTTTAGGGCGTGCTCATCTAATGTAGCCGATCCCTCGGCCGACAAGGCTGTCGGCCTTGCGATCACCTGTTTTCGTTGTGTCCAGGGTACCTCAGGCGGGGGAAACATGGCCGCTGGTTGAGGGCCTTGCCACAGTCGCTGACGAGGCCGCGCTCTCACCTCTGGCTGCGTGGTGCGAGGCGGTGTACCGCCCGCGTTTCCGTGGAAAGACCAGAGTCCCTCTGCGGAAAGGGGAGCCCTAAGGAGGAGAAACCTTTTCTCCTCCTCAAGGGAAGACTGCTACAACCAGAGATGTCTGTGAATAAGAGTTGATAGCATCCTGATCCTCCCTGCGGTTATAGCCTGTGACTGAGTTAAAAGTTCTATAACCCCAAAAACACTTGATGTTTTCGGCGTCGGCTGGCCCTACAGCCCCACTACCGACACTGGTCGCTGCTAAATTCCATCCTGTGGCGGTATAAACTTAATCAGCCCATACCGCCACCTGCCGGGCCGACTCGCCCTCAGGCGTCGGCTTCCGGGTGGGACACAGTTCAACCATGCCAGGGCAAAGGATCGATGCTACCTGGCTCTCAAGCCAGGGCACACCTGCCTTGCGCCCTGTTGTCAGCCCATTCACCCATAAAAGGGGTAAATAAGCCTCAGCAAAACCCCCCACATTAGATACCGATTGACCTTCAGCAATGAACCGGTTAGAGGAGGGAAGAGAGGTGACAGCCCACGGCGGGGAACAAAGAAACAGTGACCCAGCATCGTAGCATTAGCATTAGCCGCATGCTCCAGGATTTTTTTTTTTTAAACTTCGGTTTTTTTTTTTATGTTCGAAGCTTGTGCCATCGAACGAAGCTTCGAAGTATTTAAGACAGCCCTAGTAATTTCCCTCTGCATTTCATAACAACTAGTTCATGGAGTGCACTGCAGCGTCCATGTTGGAAACAAAAAAAGAGGAAGGTAGAGTGTGACCATGTCCGGCGTCATATAGTAGGACGTGGGGGCGTGGCCTGGTCACGTGCATGCGAGTGCAATTGTTTGTTGGTGAGCACAGTAGGTGCTAGGAGATAAGAGATATCTCATTATGGCGAAGAGCGAGACACTATTGGCCAGTATGATAATATAACAATAATTATCGCAATATATCTTTCCTTGATATATGAAACGTGGTCAAGAATTTTTTTGTATTTTCTTTAATTTGTTTTCTCATTATTAATGCCAGTTATAAACGTTTTATTGTTATACAGTTCGTGTTCATGTTCTACCTCCGATTTGTGGACACACTTGTCTTTCTTGCCCGCAACTTAAAGTAATGGCTTTTGTAACTGAGGGGTACAATTCCCTGACTGTATTATATAAGTATGGTATCATTAAACCACTACTGTCTTATGTACATTACTACTGGCCATACAGTACACAGGTATATGATATGAACACCTCCAAAATGACACGGTTCCACAACAAAACTGGGTTATAATAGTATTTATTAGCAGCAATGATAGTATATAACAATACTTTACGTAGGGTAGCGCTTATAAGGCAAAGAATGTGCGTGAGCAAATCAATAACGTATGTCCATTCTCATATTACGCAGGAGATAATGAATACCACCTGTATCTTAGGAATTATATCTATGGTACACTAGTGAGGCAGCGGGAGATACTGGTAGGGTCCCTCCGGTTGTAAGCCAGCAAGGGGAGAGGATTTGTCGGTAGTAGAGTCTGGGTCAACGAAGAATAGAGAGACTCCAAGTACAGGAGACGGTGCAATAATCTCTTGATCCGCAGACGAATAACAGCTGTTCTCCGTGGCATGCAGCTCCGCATGGAAGAAAGCTAGCCAGCCTCAGGCTTCTGAGAGGCGGGCTCGACGTTGCTCCTCACAGGGTAAATCCCACACAATTGTGGGTGTAGACGATTCTCCGCTCCATCAATTACAGGACCAAAGCAAATATAATCCAGCCGAAAGGGGCTATGTAGTCATCGGGTAGGTTATCCAGTGTACATGTCCGCACGGTCCTCGTCTAGGGCTCCTCGGGTGAAGGCGCCAGGGTAAGCTGCCCAGCCTGGATAAGCACACTAGCTGGTACGAGGAAGCGTTGGTGATGCTGGTCACTGTAGAACGGTAGCCGGTACGATACACTATACATAAATAGACTATTACTGAATTAATAGAATAGGTCGAACTCGACGGTACAGCGTTAAACTCTGATACTTCAGCTATTAATTCGCACGCGGTCTCAATGCTCTATTTGGGGCCAAACAGGCCATACTTCACCGCACGTTGTATCGTGGGTGAGGCTTCAACTTATTGGGTAACATACTTCTGTATTCACCTGCGCCGTATTTATACGTTAGGTGAACAAACTAGTACCAGCCCTATTCCTGTCTCGTATCCTTGCGCAGAGCCGTTCATGCCCAGGCATGTCTTTGACGGTGACTTTGAACTAGACCCTGGGGGTATGGCAATGGCGCCTAAGGGACCGCTGTCCAATAGGAGAACGAAATATTATGGTCTGTACTAGGTTAAAGGGATATTCCGTGTATATGTACAAGGAATACACAAGGGATATCAAACGATATACAAATATTATGCAATATATATCAATTAATAAATATATATATTCGGTTTAATCTGATCCTTCGTAACAGCTTTGCTTGTCCAAATGATAATACTGACCAAATTGAGATTTATTTTTCTCTTCCATTTATTTTGTTTTCTTTCTAATTTAAAATACAGTTTGAAACCATCTGTACATAGTAGGCTATGTGTGCTAATCAGACTTGAGATTATTTATTTTTCATTATTAACACTTTGATTGCCCAACCCGAGTTTTCGGGTTTACCCCCCGCGGGTTGAATGCCCATCACGAGAATATTCGTTTTCATTTTTTATTAGCGATCTGAATTCATATTTCATAAACCGAGTCTACCGTTGGAAAATCAGCCACCCCAGGCGCTCCAATGTGAAAAAAGCGCCCCCTATCGTCTCCCAGATGGTAATTCACCCTTTTGGATTGGACTCAATGAAAATGAATGAGAAAAAAAAAACCGGACTCCACATTTTACTTCTCACTCATGCAACCGGCGTCAATCAGCTTCACTCTGGACCCTCAGAGCAGCGGGGATTATGTGTTTTTACAGTATACGCGTGGGATCAATAAAAGGATCGATTTTTTCGAATGGCGATCAGGAATTGGAATAATCCATTTGGATACCATCTTCTCTCAGGTAAGGAATCTATGTTACCAGTCTTAGGATAATCAGACCAGTTTTCATGGAGATATAAGCTTTTATGTGATTATGTGATATGGCTATTTGACTCCAAGAGCGATCAGGAACTGAGAGAATCGATTTTCAGCGCGCGGCACCAGCATGCACACGTACACATATACTATCGATAATCTAGCGTTTATTTGAAAACGATTCATAAATAGGCAGACAAATGACAACGTTCTAGAATATTATAGTACGGGGCGATTATCATGGAATCCTATTTTTTCTCCGTGAAAACGAGGGTTTTTCTAAATGCTATGAAACGGAAATGAACCGATAAAAAAACAATCTGCTTCGACAATGTTGACTGGAAATAAGTCATTGATAATGCGACGGGCAGATTAGACATAGCCATAAATTAAAATATAGATTAGGCGATATTAACGGTAACATTGGTGTGGATGTGGGCATTCAAGCACTAAATGTGCGCCCCCTGCTGGGCATTCAAAGTGTTAACACTTTGCCAAGAATGAGAAATCTCGTTATTTAATCGTAATTTTTTTTATTATCGATTTCCATTCATTTTTCATCAATCTAGCCTCACGTTACCAGTAGGGATCTGTCTGAGCTCGAACAGGGAAAATACCGGCCCCTATCGTCTCTCCGGATGGTATTGCACCCCATTGGATTGGACTGAATTGAAATGGATGGGAAAAAAATAGTCCGGATTCCACATTTTACTTGTCAGGCATGTAACCGGAGACGATCCCACTCATTGCCCACCCTCAGAACAGCGTGGAATCGGTATTTCCAGTACCCAGTGTTGGATCAATAAACGCGATCGATATTTAGAATGGCGATCAGGAATTGGAATAATCTTTTTGGAGAACATCTGATCTGAGGTAAGGAATCTATTTTACCAGTCTTGGGATAATCAGTTATTTTCACCTATATATCAGCGTGTCCCGTGTGTGTGGCTGTGAGTGTGTGTGTGCTGATCAGGAAATAAGATAATCGATTGTTCAGCCCGCTTCTCTAGCGTGCATAAGTACACATATACTATTGATAATCTAGCGTTCATTTGAAAACGATTCATAAATAGGCCGAAAAATTACAATGTGTTTTGTGTATTACAGTAAAGCGCGATTCCTGCAGAATCTTTTTTTTTGGAAGTTTAAAAAAACAAGCGTTTTTCAAAATGGTATAGAACGGAAATGAACCGATTAAAAAACAATCCATTTCGACAATGTTGACTGCAAACAAGTCATTGATAAGCGACGGGCGTATTAGACACATAGCCATATAGTTTATGCGTTCACAAATGTGCTCGCTCTCTCATTGAATAGAGCGTTGGCAATCTAGAGCCAACCCGTGCACCCCCTGCTGGCACTCAAAGTGTTAATACCAGAATTGAGATTTTATTTATTTATTTATTTTCATTGTTAACACATTCTGTGCCACGCCTCTTCCGGGCGACGGCTATGCGAGGCCACCCATTAAACTATTGGAGTCCGTCACCTTGTTTGTAGAGCTATAACTATATTCAATTATTATAGCTATGGATACAATACTATAGTCATTTGACACTGAGTTACTTCTGGTCAAGATGCAAAAAAGTACTCACAACACTATGAATTGAAAATGGGGAACCTGATGTAAACAAGATGAAAGTCTTTCTCTGGTCTGCATCCCCTTAACAAGTGTGTATTGAGCCGTACTGTATTGTACCTAGGGATGGGTACCAAATTCGGTACTTTTGAGGTACCGAACCGAAACACGTCGGTACTACCGAGTATCGAATCAAGTGAGATACAAAAAAAAAAATATTACTTTTTTTTTTACTTTTTTATTTTCATGTCAACGTTCACACGCACAATATATGCTTACCTAGGATTTGACTTGATTCAACAACAAAGCAGTCTGAGCAATGGCAAGCCGAAAACTGTCGAAATTGTAGTTATTTGAAGTTTGGATATTTTTTTTCATGACTGAGGTAGGTAAATACAATTTCTTGAGACTAAAGTACCGAAAAAAGGTACCGTTGGGTACCGGTTCAAATGTGAAGGTACCCATCCCTAATTGTACCCATTCTGCAATCTGTTAAATAAAGTTCTGTCCACCCTCAGTACATTTACTATCAATATACTTGTCTGACTTCATCTGATCTTTTCAAACGCACACATAGAAGGGAGAATATGAACCGAACGTTACTAGCTGCCGGAGCCATAGCTATTATGGCTGGAGCTGCACTTGGGCGGAAATGAGTTGCCACAGGATTTTCAAAATAAGAGTATCGATATGAACCGAATGCCTATCGCACCAGTGCTACTGAAGTAAATCCATTCATCGCACAGACCGATGTTGCTGTAGCACGTGCGACATATATCTCGCACTGTACAGCCCTGCTAAATCCATTGGCGTTTTGTCCCTACACACGCTACAATAAAAAAATCAAATGCATATGATAGGTATTATGTTCCATCATGAATGCATGAAAGGGTTGAAAGGGGGTCATTTTTCGATGCTTTGATCGTCACCAACGGAATACGTTATGGACTAGCGTTACACACATACGCTCGGATCGCAATGAAAACATTCTTGGAGCAACGCAAGATTGATACCATATAGCCCTTACATCGACTAGGATGTACCCCGAAAAGAATATTCCAATTATCTGATCGCCATTCCAAGTATTGATGTCCATCGTTTCGCCAACATAATCCACCACAGAACACGGATCGGGAGTAATTGTTTCTTCTCAATCCGAGCGTTATAACCGCTACACTTGTCCGACAAAGAAAAGTCCGCCAGGACCTATATAATCGACGCACAGCCCAATACACAGAGTTTCAAATTGTGCTCGATACCGCCGCCTGGTAGGATGCGGCCGGTACTGCACCTTTGGAGGCCATTATGCCTTTTACATGCAAAATACAGCTCCCTGCCATTGAATAGGGTATTAAAATTGAAAAAAAGGGAAACGACCCAGAAACAAGAATTCTCGTTTTTTGGCACTGAACGACTTAGGCCCAGAAATGAGAATCTTCGTTTATGGCAATGAAAGTGAGCTTCCGGTTGTGTGAGAGCTTCCGGTTGTGTGAGAGCTTCCGGTTCCGGTTGTGTGATGTCCGAGGTAGCAGCTTGAGTCTCTTGCTCCTCAGAACCCCCGAGATAAACGACCCAACAAACGGATATTGTCAGCAACATTTAACAAGTGAGACGGTAAGAAGTCTAAGGATGAGCCCGAAGAAACGAAATGCTAAAAGAAATACCAAAACAGACTCTGGAAATGAGAAAGAAGTCACAGATGAACAGGCTTGTCAAACCAGCTCTTCCGACACCGACGAGGAAACAGAGAGAGAGGAATCCGCGATTCTAAAAGAATTAAAAGCTCTAAGGAGAGAGAATAAAGAAGCACACAATGCCACTCAGTCTTCAGTGAGCAAACTTGAAACATCGATGTCGCAAGTAACTGAATGGATTGACAAAACAGAAGGTAGAATTACGGCATTGAAACGGAAATCACGAAACTGGATGATAGTGGAATGAGACACCAGAGGGCGCTCAAATACCTTGTAAGAAGAGATGCAGAAATGACGGCAACTTGTGAAGACTTGCAAAATAGACTCAGACGCAACAATATCCAGATCTACCAAGTCCCTGAAGGTAGCGAGGACAAGGATACTAAAGAGTTTGTGAAGCAGCTATTGATAACATCCCTGAAAATAACACCTGAACTTGAGTCTGAGATTAAGATAGAAAGAGCGCACAGATCACTGATGGCCAAACCGAGAGATTCTAGCGCCACCCCGCACTCTATCATTGTGCGCTTTCTAGATTTCAATATCAAAGAACAGGTATTACAGCTTGCATGGGGACAACCAGTCACATTTCAAGGGAAAAGGATCTATTTTGATCACGATTACTCCCCAGACCTGCAAAAGAAGAGGGGACAGGTACGTCACGTCATCAAACAGCTGAAGGAAAAAGGGATACGCGCTAATTGCCCATACCCGGCACGACTCAGGATGACAACAGAATCGGGAACGAAGGTGTTTGACTCTCTGGTGGATGCAATTCCCACACTGAAAGAACTGAGAATTCATGTCCAAATTGACGAAAGAGAGAAGCTACAAAGAGAACTGACAAGGGAGAGGTGGAGAATACAAAGAAGAGGGCGAGAGCAGCGAACGAAAGGAGCCATGACGTCACTATCTGCCGCAGACCTAAGATCATTCATGGACGATAAAGATGAGTAAACCAGTTAGATATAGTAGACTAACGAAATGTTTACAATAAGTGTAAAACACAAGAAATAATGGACATGCTGCTGACTAATATGATTATTCTTTACCCAGAGTATAAATGACCTGTTGGGAAAATGTAAAATATATCAAATCTACTTTAGTTTATATGTGGTTCTAAGGCCAGAGACTGAGCCATAGACGGATCACACTTAGCCTGTGTTATCAGGCAAAGGTTAACCCTATACGTTCGTGGTTAGCTTCACTGCACTTAGTGCAATATGCTTCACCTCTCTAGAACATCGGGAGATTATTTCATTTGTGATTTATGTAAGACAGCTTACTGGAAAATTGGAAGCCCTAGGTTTTCCCTTACAAGTGAATAGGGGACCATTTTGTTTTGTTTTTTATGTTGTATACTCTTTGACAAATGCCTCAAGCTCATATACTATGGAAGATAGATCTATGTTGTACATACGAAATACAATGACAATATGACAAGCCTTAAATGTATTAGTTACAATATAAATGGTCTTAACAACCCAATAAAGAGGAAAAAACTTTTTGGACAACTTAAGAAAATGCAGTGCTCTATAGCATTCATTCAAGAAACGCACTTATCAATGAACGAACACCAGAAACTGAAGAGAGAATGGGTGGGCCAGGTGTATAGTGCGTCCTGTCAAACAGGGAAAAAGAGAGGAGTGGCTATTCTAGTTAACAAATCAGTATACTTCACCAAAGAAAAGGAAATTGCAGATGACCAGGGCAGATATGTTATGGTCCTGGGGTCAATAGGAGGATCAATCATAACCTTTCTAAATATATATGCACCAAATGAAGACTGCCCCAATTTCTTTAAAGGTATAGCCTCACTTTTGGCTGGTAACGCCAAAGGAATTATCCTTATGGCCGGTGATTTCAACTGTGTACTAAATCCAAAAGTAGACAAACTTCCTGTAGATTGTGGACCCATTTCAAAAAAATCTAGATCACTGAATGCAATGATAAAAGAATTTAGACTAGGGATGCCCCGATCGATCGGCCACCGATCGTTATCGGCCGATACTCAGTATAAATATGCAATCTGTGAATTCCGATAATTAGTCATATTCGCCGATAGCGGAAACCGATCAAGCGAAGCTCTCACTCGCTGTCTGTCTCAGACACACACGACCTGCAAACTGCCGCTGCTCCTCCTCCCTAGCCCTGCCCGCACCCGTGTAGTTTGTAAACAAAGAGGTGCGGCTCCTCTGCTCGAGTCTGTAGTGCACTGCATTCGACCTGCGCTAACGTTAGCTACCTAGCTATCGTTACTGTTTAAACAAAATTACCCAGTCAACTATTCACGTTTAGTAGGCATTGTCTAACGGTATTTAGCCGGCTAGCTACCGATAGTCCTGATATCAACAAATGATCCAGAAAGTCTAGTAGTTCATGTTCATACCTCAGTTAGCTTGCGTTAGCTGACGTTCGTTTACTGTTCAAAACGAAATGTCCCATTGAACTAAAGTTCTGTCTTAACGTCATCTAGCCGGCTAGCAGTAGCTACAGATAGCTCTTGATATCAATGTCTTATAACATTGATTTAATGCGTATTCGAGCTGAGGGCTTGCTGAATGTGAAACGACCAAAGCACTTAACGTTACCAATGGGGTCCCGCTGCAGCGCCGGAGAAACCTTTTGAGCTGGGCTACTAGAGTACACACAGACAGTGGAGCTGTTTGCAGATAGTGAGCATTTTGACTTGTTGCGTGGTGGCGATGTCTCGCAGTCGCAGATAATACAAGTACAAGTCTAATTATATAATATATATATTTTATAAAAAAAATTTAAAAAAAAATTTATATAAAATAATTTTTAATTTCTTTTTAATCAAAAACAATCGGTATCGGATCGGTATCGGCCGATATGGATCACGACGATCGGTGATCGGTATCGGTGGCAAAAAACGTGATCGGGGCATCCCTAATTTAGACTTATAGATGCATGGCGTTTCCACCATCCTAGGCAGAAAGACTTTACCTTTAGGTCTGGGGTCCATGGTAGCTACTCTCGGATAGATTACTTCTGTATTTCCAAGCAAGATATTGACAAAGTTGAATCATGTATCATTGAACCAGCGACCATCTCAGATCATGGACCTCTAACTCTTCAACTTAACCTCAGTACCAATAAGATCTTTAAATATTGGAGGCTCAATGTATCCATGCTGTCTGACTCTCACACACGGGAAAGGATAAGTGAAGAACTGAAGAGTTATTTTTATCTCAACAATAAGGGGGATGTCTCACCATCAATTTTATGGGACGCGGTAAAGGCTGTAATGAGAGGTAAAATTATCTCAATTTCAAGTGCACTAAAGAAACAGCGAAATGAAAAACAGCAGAACCTAGAAAATGAGTTAAAAATACTAGAAAGGAAACACAAACTGAACAGAGATGAGGAAGATTTAAAAGCTCTACTAACCTGCAGACAAAAACTAGATGACCTGTTGACATACAAAGCGGAAGGAGCCCTTAGATTTGCTGGTAGGAATTACTATGAGATGGGAAATAGGGCAAGCAAGCTACTGTCATTCCAGCTCCACAAAATACAGTCAAGTCGGATAGTTCCAAAGATTAAACACCCCAGCACACACATGGAAGTAATGCAAACACAAGAAATTGCTAATGCCTTTGCAGATTACTATACCGACCTCTACAAAGCACAGCAATTGGAAAACAAGAAAGAAAAAATCAACAACTTCTTAGATAACCTTAAACTTTCTAAACTATCCCCAGATGAGGCGGATGAGCTAACCTCCCCTATTACGGAGAAGGAGATAGGGGAAACTATTCAGATGCTTAAGAACAATAAATCACCAGGTACAGATGGGTTTTCAAATGAATTTTATAAACACTTCACCGAACAGTTAACACCAGTATTAAGTGTAGTTTATAACTATGCCCTATCTGAAAGTGATCCACCAGGAAGCTGGTCAGAAGCTATTGTCTCGGTAATACATAAAGAAGGTAAAGACCCCACAAGATCTAGTTCCTATAGGCCCATAAGTCTCCTTTGCAACGATTTCAAGATATTGACATCTTATCTATACTTAAAAAAAGAATACAGAAACATATAATAAAACTGATACACCCAGACCAGACTGGCTTTATCACTGGTCGACAGGGTGCTAACAACATCAGAAGAACTTTAAATCTGCAAACAGTGGCTGGATCTCGAAAAGAACCATCAATGCTTCTCGGCTTAGATGCCGAGAAGGCATTTGATAGAGTTGATTGGCTGTACCTTGAAAGGTATGGGATTCAATAAACACATTTATAGAGTGGATAAAATGTTTATATAAAAATCCTAAGTCTAGAGTAAGGGTGAATGGTCACTGCTCTCACTTCTTTGAGATACAGAGAGGGACACGCCAAGGAGACGTTTTGTCTCCGTTACTATTCGCAATTGGCATAGAGCCACTAGCGGAGATGATTAGATCAAACCCTCAGATACAGGGAATAGATGACCAAAAAGGCATTACACACAAGATCTCGCTATTTGCTGATGACATTTTACTTTATATCAAAAACCCTTTAGAATCAATTCCAAACATAATGATGGATTTAAGAAATTACGGCGAACTGTCAGGTTATAAGATAAATGAGACCAAATCAGAAGCCATGATGATAGTGGGAACATGGCCAACACATCTGAATAGTATAGCACCCTTCCATTGGGCTAGAGACGGATTCAGGTATTTAGGAATCATTTTGACTCCCAGCAGCAATCAGTTATATCAAGCAAACTACGAAAAGTTGATTGTACAAATCAAATCAGACATGGCCAGATGGGACATTTTACCTCTCTCCCTAGTGGGAAGAATAGAATCAATTCGAATGAATGTGCTACCTAGACTTATTTTTCTCTTCCAGTCTCTACCTATACCAATACCTGCCACTACCTTTAAAAGGTTAGATAAACTCTTATCCAAATTTATCTGGCAGAGGAAAAAACCTAGAGTAAGGCTTAAAACACTATGTTTGCCAAAGAACAAGGGTGGTCTTGGTCTGCCAAACCTAAGAAACTACTACTGGGCAGCTCAATTATGCATACTTGTGCATTGGATACAAAAGGACCTAGATTCCAGATGGGTACAGATTGAGCAAAACTCAATTCCAAAGACCCCTCTCAGATCCATAATTTTCCTGGGGAAAGCATACTGGAAAAAAATTAAGATTGGTTAACAAATGGATTACAAATACATTAAAGGTATGGGAAAGTGTAAGGAAAAAGGGGGGAGGTCCACCATCAATATCTAGGGCCATGCCAATAGCAGACAATACAGAATTCCGGCCAGCTATGGAGGATGGGGGTTTTAATAAATGGGCGGATTTGGGCCTAGTTACTATCAATCAATTAATGGAAGGAGATCGTTTTAAATCGTTTGCACAGCTACAGCAATGTTTTGATCTACCTTCGAAAGACATGTTTAGATACTTTCAAATAGGACACTATGTAATGACTCACAGTGAGTGGGAAGCAATTAAGAGACCACCAACAAATGTGGAGCGGTACTTTATTAACACAATAGAAAAAAACTTGATGGAAAGAAAGCAGATATCCAATATTTACAACATGTTACAACTAGACGATCCAGGAGACACCACCTATATTAAAGAAAAATGGGAGTTGGAAGCTAATGTGATCATAGAAAATGAAGAATGGGAGGACAGCCATTCAAGCAATCATAAAATCACAAATAGCCCAATGTGGAAGGAGTTTGACTGGAAGGTCAAGGTCAGGTACTTTAGGACTCCTCAAGTTCTCTCCGGATTTGCTGGTGGGTCCTCACCACTATGTTGGAGAGGATGTGGAATGATCGGAGATCATACACATATTTTCTGGGACTGTTCAAGGGTGCAGACATTTTGGGTGAATATCAAAAATGAGATTAAAACCATTCTAGATCTTGACTTACCTCTGAATCCATCGTACTATATCTTGGGATGTATACCGAAAGGCACATACTATGGAGATACGTTATACATCTTGAGAGTGATACTGTTAATAGCAAGGAAAATGATAACTATGGCATGGCTACAAAATCAACCACCGACAATCAAACATGAATGGACCAAGAGACAGATGTATACAATGGAAGAAATGACTGCACAATTGCAACTGAAAAAAGATATGTGTATGCAGAGATGGTCACTTGTAACCTTGTACCTGGAGATACACTAGCATGAGTCTGACCCTCCTGACGCCCTCTCTTTTATTTTTTTATTTTGCTAAATTTATTTTTCTATTTATTTTTTCGTTTCTTATCCTACAAAAAAAAATTAAAAAATCCCTCCCCCCTGGGTTGTTTATGAGGCGTACTCGGATTATACAGTTTATTTTGATTACGCTGAATACTTTGAAAACAAATTGAATAAGAGGGAAGAGCCTGAGTAACAAATGTCATTGACTATGTGAATCAAGTATATTATACTGTAAGATTAATGCAATGTGATGTTCATTATGACACAAAATAAAAGTAAAAAAAAAAAAAAAAAGTGTTAATGCCAGTTATAAAAGTGTTATTGTTATACAGTTCGTGTTCATGTTCTACCTCAGATTTGTGGTTTGTCAAGTAGGCCCAGTTCTGACAATAAAGAATATTCTGAACCACAATTAATCTTCTGGTTTCTTCAGCAGCAAAAATATCCTTTAAACTTGACAGAAATTATTGTGTATCCATGTATATAGAGATAATTATCTATATCGAGTGATGTGAAAAATTGTATCGTGATACACACACACACACAACACAAGCAAGCATCACCTCCCATATTCTCCCTCTACACACAAGCATCATCTCCCATATTCTTTCTACACACAAGCATCACCTCCCATATTCTCTCTACACACAAGCATCATCTCCCATATTCTCTCTCTACACACAAGCATCACCTCCCATATTCTCTCTCTACACACAAGCATCATCTCCCAGTCTCTCTACACACATGTAACAAGCATCATCTCCCATAGTCTCTCTCTAAACACAAGCATCATCTCCAATATTCTCTACACACAAGCATCATCTCCATAGTCTCTCTCTACACACACAAGCATCATCTCCCATAGTCTCTATACACACATCTTTCCTCCTCCATCTCACACAGGGCCTAACTACTACATCTTAATGACTAAACCAACAGCAGTCCATATCAGTGGAGCCACAAAACATTAGCCTTCACTTATCACTGAGTGCTCCTATAGGAAACAACGGCAAATACGGTTAAAACAACCACACTCTATGGATTTCCGCAGTCCAAATGGAATTATGTACAACCACGCTTTATGGTCCCCTGTTATCCAAATGGAATTGCATAAATGCGGCGGCAGTGGTGGTCCATCCTGAGCACTGACCCATGAAACTGGACCCCGGGCGTATGGGGTTGGAGGACTGAGAACAATTATGGGTCAGGGGGATATACGTCTATGTACATTTACGACATGACCGCCAGACCGCCGGAATGGAAAGAGGAGTCAAGAGCGCTAACCGCCTGGGGTTGTCGTTGCCCCATCATGGTTTCCAGGGGATGGGGTGAAAAACAATGCAAACGCAGGAGGTTTGTGGGTGTGCAGTGGTGAGGGGGAGAAAGGGCAGGCGGATAAATTCTGGACATGAGAGTGATGGGAATGATGCTGAGAAAGCAACTCTTTGTAGTTAGTAGTACCACCTCCACATCAAAACAGGAGGCACGGTGACTTTGCTTCAGCTTGTCACTCTCCTGGGGAATAGTTACGCAACTATGCACATTCCACTGAGGAATAGTTCCACAACTTGTACACATTCCACTGAGGAATAGTTCCACAACATGTACACATTACACTGAGGAATAGTTCCACAACTTGTACACATTACACTGAGGAATAGTTCCACAACTGTGCACATTACACTGAGGAATAGTTCTAACAACTGTACACATTACACTGATGAATAGTTCCACAACTGTACACATTACACTGAGGAATAGTTCTAACAACTGTACACATTACACTGATGAATAGTTCCACAACTGTACACATTACACTGAGGAATAGTTCCACAACTGTACACATTACACTGAGGAATAGTTCTAACAACTGTACACATTACACTGATGAATAGTTCCACAACTGTACACATTACACACTGAGGAATAGTTCTAACAACTGTACACATTATACAAGGAATAGTTCGAACAACTATACACATTACGCTGAGGAATAGTTCCACAACTGTACATAGTTGAACTACAGAGGAATAGTTCCACAATTTGTGCATTATACTGAGAAATACGGCATAAGTAGGAGGGGGGGGGGTTATAGGGTGGGCGGTGATGAAATCAAGAGTAAGCACAGTCAAGCAAGTAGAGTGTGATGGTAAGGTAGAGTAGCTGGCCCTCTGATAGCACAAGTCGAGTTTCCTCTCCAGGAAGATGCTGCATGACGTAGGAGACTTGTCCAGCTAGAAGGCTCTAGCATGCCAAAGACTACACCCCAACATCAACATCCGATTGGTTGACGAATACGACAAACCATTACATCTCCCCATGAAACTTTGCAGCAGAGGGGATTCATTCGAAATCCTGAATTGTTTTTACAGAGACAGCACAGGTGGAAAATCTGATTGGATAAAGGCTCAAATGTATAAAGCACATAGAGCAATGCAATTATGTTAATAGACTGTGTGAACGATCTTTGTAAAATACATATAACATTCATGAAAATATAGGCTATATTCAATTATAAAGAATATAATTTTCAGATTCTGACAGCAGAGAAGTCTTTGCTGGCCTGACGGCTCACCTATGCCATCTACCATGTCTGGTCTTCTGTCTAGTACCTGTAGAGTTCTACTTGCATCCATGTCTGGTCTTCTGTCTAGTACCTGTAGAGTTCTACTTGCATCCATGTCTGGTCTTCTGTCTAGTACCTGTAGAGTTCTACTTGTATCTACCATGTCTGGTCTTCTGTCTAGTACCTGTAGAGTTCTACTTGCATCTATGTCTGGTCTTCTGTCTAGTACCTGTAGAGTTCTACTTATATCTACCATGTCTGGTCTTATGTCTAGTACCTGTAGAGTTCTACTTGTATCTACCATGTCTGGTCTTCTGTCTAGTACCTGTAGAGTTCTACTTGTATCTACCATGTCTGGTCTTCTGTCTAGTACCTGTAGAGTTCTACTTGTATCTACCATGTCTGGTCTTATGTCTAGTACCTGTAGAGTTCTACTTGCATCTACCATGTCTGGTATTATGTCTAGTACCTGTAGAGTTCTACTTGTATCTACCATGTCTGGTCTTATGTCTAGTACCTGTAGAGTTCTACTTATATCCATCATGTCTGGTCTTATGTCTAGTACCTGTAGAGTTCTACTTATATCCATCATGTCTGGTCTTATGTCTAGTACCTGTAGAGTTCTACTTGCATCTACCATGTCTGGTCTTCTGTCTAGTACCTGTAGAGTTCTACTTGCATCTACCATGTCTGGTCTTATGTCTAGTACCTGTAGAGTTCTACTTGCATCTACCATGTCTGGTCTTATGTCTAGTACCTGTAGAGTTCTACTTGCATCTACCATGTCTGGTCTTATGTCTAGTACCTGTAGAGTTCTACTTGCATCTACCATGTCTGGTCTTCTGTCTAGTACCTGTAGAGTTCTACTTGCATCTACCATGTCTGGTCTTCTGTCTAGTACCTGTAGAGTTCTACTTGCATCTACCATGTCTGGTCTTATGTCTAGTACCTGTAGAGTTCTACTTGTATCTACCATGTCTGGTCTTATGTCTAGTACCTGTAGAGTTCTACTTGTATCTACCATGTCTGGTCTTATGTCTAGTACCTAGTAGAGTTCTACTTGTATCTACCATGTCTGGTCTTCTGTCTAGTACCTAGTATAGGGGCAACAGTGGCTCGGGAGGTAGAGCAGTCGTCTGGCAATCCGGAGGTTCCCCGTTCGATTCCCGCTCCTCCCAGACAGCGTGTCGATGTGTACTTGAGCAAGACACTTAACCCCTAATTGCTCGCGATGAGCAGGTTGACACCTGGTATGGTTGCCTCTGCCGTCAGTGTGTGAATGTGTGAGTGAAGGGTAAAATGTGAGTAACAAATTGTAAATCGCTTTGGATAAAAGCGCTATATAAAAAAGGTTCAAGGTCCATCTACCATGTCTGGTCTTTAGTCTAGTACCTGTAAAGTTGCAACCTCTAATAGGCTGGCTGTCTATACTCACAGTCTGTGGTGGGCCTCCACTCTGCGGCCTGTAGGCCCAGTCTACAGACATCTTGCTGGTGGGCCTACTGGTGGAGGTGAAAGTACAGGACAAGGTGACGGAGTCTCCGTCTGAGGCGTGGAGCTCAGCTGGAGAACTCACTGTGATGGAGCAGACTGGACACACTGGATGTGGGGGGGGCAGACAATGGAAGGAAATGAGAGGGAGAAGTGATAGAGAACGTGGGTGGATACAGGATGGAGCAATAGAGGAGAGGGGTGAATAGTGGGAGAGAGAGAAAGAGAGAAAGAACAACATTAAAACATTGTATTATCAATTTGTAAACAGAACCATCATTGACAAATGTGTTTATCCTGTGTGCCAAGTCCTGAACAGGTCCAGACTTCAAAGTGGTAGAGGTAATGGTCAGCATTGAACTCAAAGGCACATTTTTCTAGGTAGATGGTGAACTGAAGGACACTAGCAGAACACCCGTGTCAACTTGCCTTTCTGTATTTGGCTGGCTTGCTACATCTCTGTCTGTCAAGGCCATTTTTTACAGGGGAGATGGAGTAGCAGTTACTATGCTCCTGAGTCTCTCTAGCTGTGTTTTATTGTTACATCTTCACTCGCTCCGAGCAATCAGCGAGTATGGTCGTGGTAGCGTCCTAAGCACAGGAATCCCAAACAATGAGCTCACCCTAGATACTCATAAACAAGAATTCAATTCCAAGCGGTCTCTCAATTCAAATATAAATGTATCTGGCTAATCTCAACTGAATAGGTTGAGATTAGCCTGATAAAGGTTAATCTCTTGTATTTCTAGGTTTAAATACTAGCGTCATCTTGTTGCAGCTGCTTACTGCACAATGTTTATTCTTCAGGCAAAATTCTCTCTCAGGAAATTAAGGCACAATCCATGACGTAGGCTATTTAGTTTATCGACCTAAACTTTGGGTAGGCTATATTGACATTGTGTCCTTAAAGAGTTTGACATGTAGATGGAAAACAGTCTAAGCCCATCACAACTCAAAATATAGTTCAGTTTATGTCTATAAGCAACATCTATTATGGAGCCTAAGCAAACTTCTTACAGCCTCAACATCATGCGACACTGTTCCATATCGTCAGGCCTTGTATCAAAAGCTCAGATAATAGGATTTCAGAGTAGATCACTAATTATAAACAAAGCCAGCAAAATCAGACCATGCTGCAGTGATAGACATCCTGCAAATCCCTCTCCAAATTCAGGTTTGACACACCGAATAGTAGGGATGCACCGATCCAACTTTTTCAGTTCCGATACCGATACCTGGGCTTTGGGTATCGGCTGATAGCGAGTACAGATCCGATACCCATTGTTCAATTAATAAACTGTATGCCTCACTGTGTGGAAGATACTGGGATAATTCTTTTGTGCAAGGCAACATCAGGCCTGACTTAAAACATTACTTTCCTAACTTAGTGAAACAAAAGGTAACAAATGAACAGATGTAAATGTACTGAATTGTTATTTATTAATTAATATATTTAAAATCCGAATTTTCAATACCCGATCCAGCTATTTTAGTCATAACGGGGCCGATATCTGATATCAATATCGGTGCATCCCTACCGAATAGAACTATGTTGATGTTTACAATTCACAGTGAATGAGCGAATGCATACCATTGAACCCAAGTGTGAGTCTATCTATTGTCTGATGCAGAGAGAATTGACCTATCTCAAGCCCGCCCTCTTTTCTTGGTCCTGCAATCAAAAAGGTCACTACCCCACCAAGTGAAGCAACAGTTGTGATTGGAGAATCAAGAAAAGAGGAGAGGGCTTGAGATAGGTCCATTAGCCTCAACATTAACACATTGGGCGCCATGGGTTATATCCATCAATATACCCAGTCTGCCACCGTTGAAAGCCTATGGAGATGTTTACCTTCTTTGCAGGGCTATAACTTTTTAAATTGTATTGCTATATTGACATTACTATGGCCCATTCAACATCGATTATCTATCGTTCATTCCTGCATTCATTCATTCATCGTTCAGGATGTGGGAACGTTATATTTTTTCATTCATACATTGTTGTGTTAATACCGTCTAGAATATAAGTGTTTTTAAGCTTTTCTGCTGTAATTCCAAAAACTAGAGTTATAGGCCCTGACGCATATGATAGATTATCGATTGGCATTTCTTTCCTATACACGCTATATTAAAAAATTCAAATGTATATGATCGGTATACATTAGGGATGCCCCGATCGATCAGCCACCGATCGTTATCGGCCGATAATCAGTATAAATATGCGATCAGTGAATTCCGATAATGAGTCATATTCGCCGATCGCGGAAACCGATCAAGCGGAGATCTCACTCGCTGTCTGTCTCAGACACACAGGACCTGCAAACTGCCGCTGCTCCTCCTCCCTAGCCCTGCCCGCACCCGTGTAGTTTGTAAACACAGAGGAGGAGGCTCCTCTGCTCAGTCTATAGTGCATTCAACCTGAGCAAACGTTAGCTACCTAGCTATCGTTACTGTTTAAACAAAATGACCCAGTCAACTATTCACTTTTAGTATGCATTGTCTAACGGTATTTAGCCGGCTAGCTACTGATAGCTCCCGATATCAACAAATGCTCCAGCAAGTCTTGTAGTGCATGTTGATACCTCCGTTAGCTCGCGTTAGCTGACGTTAGTTCACTGTTCAAAACGAAATGTCCCATTCAACTAAATAGTTCACTGAGGCGGCGTCTTAACGTTATATATCCGGCTAGCAGTAGCTACAGATAGCTCCTGATATCAATGTCTTATAACATTGACTCGATGCGTATTCGAGCTGAGGACTTGCTGAATGTGATTTAACGTTATACCAATACTAGGGTCCAGCTGCAGCGCCGGAGGGTCCAGCTGCAGAGCTGGAGAATCCTGGCCGTAGCTGGAGGCTACTAGTACACACAGACAGTGGAGCTGTTTGCAGATAGCGAGCATTTTGACTTGTTGCGTGGTGGCGATGTCTCGCAGATAATACAAGTACAAGTCTAATTATATAATATATATATTTTATAAAAAAAAATATATATATAAAACAATTTTAAATTTTTTTTTAATAAAAAATTATCGGTATCGGATCGGTATCGGCCGATATGGCTCACGACGATCGGTGATCGGTGGCAAAAAACGTGATCGGGGCATCCCTAGTATACATTATGCTTCATCATGCGTGAAGGAAATGGGGGGGGGGGGTCGTTTATAATTCCTTGATAGTCAGTAACGGCTTTATTTAGTATGGGTTGATCAGATGGTTTGCAGTGAAATTAATGAACAATCGGGCTGAAAATAACGTTACTGTCCTCTTACCGTTCGCCGATGAGACTGGAGGAAAAAGATCCCAATTATTTGACGTCGATCTCCTACATCCATTTCCGGTTTGTATGGCGCAATAAACGCCGAAATCATATCGATTATTACGTTTAGAAAGCGATCCAAATGCAGTATAGTGTTTGTCTGGATCCACGTAACAAGATGCGACAGCCGGAGGGATTTCCTCGACGCACCGATCACCACTTCCGGTTTTGGCAAGAGTGTAACTCGCCCGACCATCCACCAGGAGGCGGTATTGAGGCGTTGCAATCTCATACAGGGTCCCACTCAGGGAGCGAAATTAACTTTTTGACTCACCGGCCAGTGGCGGGTAGATGGGAAGAATCTACCCGCCAAGCATATTTCTTACCTGCCAAATTTTTTTTTGATTAAAAAATATATATATATATTTTATATAAAAAAAAATTTTAAATAAAATATATATTATATAATCATACTTGTAGTTGTATTATCTGCGAGACATCGCCACCAAAATAAGTCAAAATGCTCGCTATCGGCAAACAGCTCCACTGTCTGTGTCAGCGTTTCCGTTAGCCGGTAATTACCGGTAATTGACCGGCAAAATATGTTGAAGTCCGAAAATTTAAATCTCTCCGGTCATAATGTCCGGTGAAAATAATTTCTCTAGGCACAACAATTTTATTATTTGAATTGTATTAAAATAGGCTAAAATTAAATAGCCTATGCGATGAACGAAACAATCATTACATGTTGCTTCACTCTGATAAAGCGCGGATGGCGCCGCTCGGATGTGAATCTTTTTTTCGTTCTTTTTTTGAGCCTGTCTGGCCACCATAACGACAAACAGGTATACGAGCGAGAGAGAGAGATGGCCAAAACAAGCTAAGCTTAACAAATATTTCATGAAACCAAGCACAAGCAGGTCTAATAATAATGACAACGAAGATGAGTCTTCTGAACTTGAAGTCACAGAGACCGCTGATGCCGTGGTGAAAGAAAACAGAAACAGAAATGTCGAGCGTTCAGGCCCGAGTGGAAAGTTTAATTCTCCTGGCTGAGGTGCGACATTATATCCACATTTTCCAGTTCACTGATCCAGCCAGGGTTACCACAGTTAATTCTGGAACCTCAGATCCCCGCTGATCATGGAGTTCTACAGTATCGCGTTGGATCCATACACGTATCGATTTTTTCGAATGGTGATCAGGAATTGGAATATACCAGTTGGATACCATCTGATGTCAGGTAAGGACTCTATGTTATCAGTGTTAGGATAATCAAGAGTAAGTTTGATGAAGTTATAAGCTGTTTTGTGAAATGTCTTCTTTCGGTTTCACTGTAAAAGTCCGAGAGGAAATCAACGGGGCGATTATCCGCGCGCGGCCGTAATGTGCTTGCGTGCACGTATAATATTGATCATCTAGCGTTTATTTGAAAACGATTCATAAAAAGGCAGACGAATATCAACGTTGTGGAATATTCCACTAAAAGACGATTTTCATAGAATGCTCCAGAATGAGCTGTTTTTTATCTGAAAACGGGGGCTTTTCTAACTGCTCTGAAACGGAGCGATAAACAGCCTTGACAGCACTGACTGGATAATGCGATGGGCAGATTAAGACACATAGCCATAATTTAAAACATAGATTAGGCGATATTAACGTTAACATTGGCGCCGATGGTGGCATTCAGCCGGTAAAAAGGAAAACCAGGCTGACCGGAATTTCTCGAATATGTCCGGGGATAGAAATCTTGCAGGACACCCAGACCGGCACGAATATGTTCTAACGGAAACGCTGGTCTGTGTGTATACTTGAGTAGCCTCCAGCTCCAGCAAGGATTCTCCGGCCCTGCAGCTAGACCCTATATTCAGCTAGACCCTACATTCAGCATGCAAGGATTCTCCGGCGATGCAGCTGGACCCTATTGGTATAACGTTACGTTTCTTTTGTCAAATCACATTCAACATGCCCTCAGCTAGAATACGCATTCAATCAATGTTATAAGACATTGATATCAGGAGCTATCTGTAGTTACTGCTAGCCCGGTAGATAACGTTAAGACAATTTAGTTTACTGGGACAGAGATCTAATGTGAGCTAGCTAACGTGAGCTAGCTAACGAGGGAACGGAGGTATTATGCACTCGAGTCGACTATTGCTGGAGCATTTGTTGATATCAGCAGCTATCAGTAGCTAGCCAGCTAGATACCGTTAGACAATGCCTCGTCATGTATTAAACTAAAAGTGAATAGTTGACTGGGTCATTGTTTAAACAGTAACGGTAGCTCATGGAGGTCCGATATAGACTAGAGCAGACTGCCCGCATATCGCAATGGTGGCGTTTCAGGAAGTAAACAAGCCAAATGAGAGCTTCCGATTGGTCATTTGCTTTCTTTCTCATGAAACCAGTCACGTCACTCTACTGTGATTGGACCGTTGACTTGAGTGCAATGTGGGACTTGTAGTTTTTTAACGATCTCGCGGCGGAGAAAAAAAAGACGAGAGGCTATAATCTGTACTCGCTAGGCCTGCCGCGATAAGCAATAAATCGATTAATTGCCGCGATAATTAAAATGAATGCAATGATTTTGACGGGCGCGATTAATTGCTATTTGCGCGTTTGTTTTAATGAGGCGGACCCAGTGCCCCTTGTCAGTCACTGTCCGTGTTGGGAGGCTTTACTACAGAGCACAGCACAGGTTTAACGTTACTCATACAAACAGAGTAAACACAGTTTTCAATCAATCAATCAATAACAACATTAACGAGACCCTCGTTGTGTCTATTCTGCTAACGCTAACGTTACCTCTCATTGTGTCTATTCTACAAGCGTTAACGTTAGCTGTAACGTTACCAGTCGCGTCTATTTGCTAACGTTAGCATTAGGTAATAACCGGTTTAAAATGGATGGTGATTACCTCACGTTGTGTCTATTCTACTAGCATTAACGTTACTCATACAAACAATCAATAGCGAGTTATATTGATCACGCTATGTACGATAGCATTGCTAAAACGCTAGCACAACATTAGCACCTAACCTAACAACAAGCCTTAACAAGTCAGCGATCTTTTTGCGAGACTAAACTCTCCGCTCGGTGGCAAATTGTGTTGATGTCGGTTTTGTTTAATCAATAAATGAGGCAGAATACACAGTGACTGTATCCTTTGTTTATTGCACTTGTGCCTGCTGCAAACATAATGCTTATGAAATCCTAGAGACGCGTCTCTATTCTGACCAATCAGTGGTCTGCAGTGTTTCACGTGACTTTTCTGGTACCCAAAGTACCTGATAATCGCAACAATACTTCCGGTCCGGTCGGTGGGCTTCAAAATAAAAGTCTAAAACACCGGAAAAGACGGGGCGGTGGGCTTCAAAATAAAAGTTTTGGGAAATAAATTTCTCCAAAAAAAAATTCTCTAACCGGTCGCAATAATATCGCTTATCGCGATATTTTCGGGGGCAATTAATCGCCCAGCAAAATGTGTTATCGTGGCAGGCCTAGTACTCGCACAATCAAAATAAGAGTATCGTTATGAACTACACGTCTACACGCCACACGGCGGGCAGCCCTCTAAGTGTCGAGCGCCAAAGGTAAAAACTGAGCGCCCGGGGAGCTCAAGTAGCTCACCACGTACCGCGAGCGCTATTTCAGCGCCGTGGACAACCGTGCTCGTCACGGATCTGGGGTTTAGCGAGTTCGAATCCCGGACTGCAGCCGTGCCTTTCCCAGAGTGTCTTCCCCCCCATCTGAACCCTTTCAGCCTGTTTCTGTCGGTCATCCTTGACCAGAATAAATGTGATAAACACATAAAAGAGCCAGGGGAATGGCCAAAGTTAAAAAAAAAAAAAAAAAAAAAAAAAACTGAGCGCCCCTGGCGGGCGGCGGGCTTTAGTTTCGGTCCCTGGTCCCACTGCAGTCCGGAGGTTGGCTGGATGAATTATGAATGCCATGGCGAAAAAATTAAATATTGATCCCAAAAACTGCGTAAGCCGTTCTTGGCATTCAACGCATGGCGGGCAAAAACGGCATAACTCGTTCTTGGCGTCCAAAGTGTTAACAGTGCCTGTTACTAGGCACTCACAATTATTTTGGTCAATATTGAGACAATTATTTAAACACGATTACTAATTGACTTTGTAAACAGCATGCATCTAATGAAAACAAATGAATTTCCTTGAACTTTAACACATTGAGTGCCAGAAACGTAGATCTACGTCTGTTTCGTTATTTCTTTTATTCGCTATTGCCATTCATAATCCATCGAGGCACCTTGTGCATGCTGTCCTGAATGTGTCCGAGATCGCAAACGGCCAATACCGCCGCCTAATGCCTTGCGGCCGCTATTGCACTCCATTTGAAACGATGTGGTTTGTTTTCTTGGCCGAGCTGCGGCGTGGGGGGGGGGGGGGGGGGGGGGGGGGGGGGGTTGGGGTCTGAACACTCCGGCAAGACAAGCGGTTTCCTCGATGAGGGTCCCCGCCCGCCAGATCATCTGCAATGCTGGATAACGTTAGAAACGATTGCAATGAAAATTTGGAGTGATACAAGGTAAGAACTATATGTTACCAATCTTGCGCTGATCCGATGATTTTTTCGCCGTGATTGATTGCAGCGTGTGTCTGTAATGTACTATGTAGCGTTTGCCGTTGGTGGCGCTCTAAGCATAGAACCCCCCCCACACACCCTTGTGGATGCACGAGGAAACATAATACCGATAATCTAGTGTTGAGATTTCAGATCGATTCAATAATCAAGCGAGAAATGGCACGATAAATAGTGAAATGCAGATAAGGGCTGTTTTGGCTGCGTTCCCTGGGATTACACAGAATCGCTCTGGAACTATGCTCGTATTAACCACGGTATAAAACGGAAATGTACTGATGAAAAAATTATCTGTTTTTTGCATGTTGACCGGAGGAAACTCACTGACAATCGACAGCGTTATTAGATCCATAGCTATAATATTTAATATAGGTTTAGCACTGCAAAACACCGGCATTTATCTCATTGAGCAGAACGTTGGCACTGAAGGCCCCCTGCTGAACGGCACTTGATGTCTTAAAAAGGTGCTGTAAGTGGTATTCTGTTGTATGTTAAATTAAGTGGTTTACATGTTAAAATAATAGCTCTTCATTCCGACAGCCATCACTGGTATGTTGTTTTCATTGTTTGGTCAGTAACATGGGTCTCCCAGTCCCTCCACACTGCAGTTTACAGAAAATAAATGTCCTGGTAGCGTCTATGCCTTCTACAACGCCGCTCGGTTTCCGGGTTCCTCCGATTGGCCACCAAGCCCACGTGACAGCGCGCTAGCACGCCCCTCTTATCGCCCACTCTCGCACTGTGAAGCGGAAGCGCCAGCGGAGCGAGGCGGTGGTTTCTCCCCGGCTCCGTGCGCCGCTGATCGGTCCAGCTCCAGCGGCCGTCTTCCGCCTGCGGTATCCTCTCTCCGAGGCGGCTCGTTCTTATTAATCCCCCATTGTTCAGGTCGACATGGTCGCACAAACACCCGTTGGAGGAGTAGTGGGGGAGAAATGAATGAATGAGAACTTTATTTAACAGATTGCAGAATGGGTACAATACAGTACGGCGCAATACACACAATTGTTAAGGGGATGCAGACCAGAGAAAGACATTTGTCTTGTTTACATCAGGGTCCCCCATTTTCAATTCATAACGACATTTATGACATACACAACATAGGAGTAGTGGGGGAGAAGAAGAGGAATATTTTTAAATAGCAAGAATTATCGACTGGCAACTCTGTGCTCGTCAGACATGTTAATGTCATGCATGTTGTGTATGTCATAAATGTCGATATGAATTGAAAATGAGGGACCCTGATGTAAACAAGACAAACGTCTTTCTCTGGTCTGCATCCCCTTATACAATTGTGTGTATTGCGCCGTACTGTATTGTACCCATTCTGCAATCTGTTAAATAAAGTTCTCATTCATTCATTTCTCCCCCACTACTCCTCCAACGGGTGTTTGTGCGACCATGTCGACCTGAACAATGGGGGATTAATAAGAACGAACCGCCCTCGGAGAGAGGATACCGCAGGCGGAAGACGGCCGCTGGAGCTGGACCGAGTCAGCGGCGCACGGAGCCGGGGAGAAACCACCGCCTCGCCCCGCTGGCGCTTCCGCTTCACAGCGCGAGAGTGGGCGATAAGAGGGGCGTGCTAACGCACGGTCACGTGGGCTTAGTGGCCAATCAGAGGAACCCGGAAACCGAGCGGCGTTGTAGAAGGCATAGACGCGTCCTGGTATCCTGTTTCCACTTTATCCAATCAGGAGAGATTGCAAAAATTGCACTGCAAAAATGGTCAGACAAAAATAAGGAATAAATAGTTTTAAGCAAATCTGTGTCCTTGAAACAAGTAAAATAATCTACCAGTGCAGTAAGCAAATTTGCCTTGGCAAGATTTCTTGAAATAAGTATGTACACTACAAATATCTAGGGTTATCTCTCCTGATTGGATAAAGTGGGAACGGGATACCAGAAAATTTATTTTGTGTTTACTGCAGAGGAGGGACTGAGAGACCCTTGTTACTGACCAAACACTCTATATCAGACAGTGATGACAGTTGGAATGTAGAGCTATTTTAACACTTAATTTATCAAAAAGATACCACTTACAGCACCTTGAAATATAGCCTAATTCGACTGAAAAACTAAAAGTCAATTAGGTTGTTTTCATAATCGTTGGAAGACAAAATCGTAATTTGAAAATTTATTAATTGCCATGCCCTACCTGTTACGCTTCAATCATATTGGCCACTCTGACATACATTCACTATCAATACATTGCACCCACACACCCAACACAGTATCCAACAGTGGTAATAGTTTTAACAGAAAGGCTAATGTGTAGCCCCTAACAAGACCCCCTGATGTATACAAATGGTATGTTTCATACAGCATTTATACTCTGTAAAGAGTCTAAGTCTGAGGGCATAAATGAAAGATAAAACCCTACTGTACTCCATTTCAAAGCAAATGTCTCACTTCAAACTGCCTTTCCTCTCCAAGGACGAGTAAGAGAGTAGCCTACGTGACTATGTCACGTGTCATCAGCTTGATCTGAGCTTAGACTGACAGGTTCCATTAAAGACCAAGAGGACTGATGATAAGGACAATGTTTATCCTGCTCATGAGATATTTAATGTCATCCGCCTGTCATCTGTAGAGACCTCTGGGGGTGGGGGTGATCGGGTCGACATCATCAAGGACGTTATCGCTCTATAAAAGTGGAAATCACACTGAAAACTCTTTAAAGGGGAACAATCCTTGAACTCTCGAGCTCGATGGATGTTGACATTCTCATAATTAGTGCCAGGCTGGGAAAGTTGGCAGCAAACCACTAAACAGGCTAGCATGTCAGCCAAAAGCTGACGCCTTGATATTGAATTTGTGATAGACTATTTGAAAGCTGTTGGACCAATAAAAGGTCAGACACGTGTGGTAGCCTAATTAATTTATTGGTTTAAGAAAGAAATAGCACATAGACAACCATCTATAACCATTAATGGGCTTCTACATTTCTATAGAGCAAATACTTTAAAAGGTGACTAACCTATTAATAAAAGGCCAACTATTGACATAGCACTGTTAAAAACCATGTTTATATTTGGCATAGACACCATGTTCCACACTCTGCATTCCAACTGTCAGGAACCTGCCAGGCTTCAAGCCTTGCAGACTATGTTACCCAATTATTATAGCTGTGTCCACAGTTGACAACAGTCTAACTCTAGGCTATGTTGGTGTATCATTCACAGTGTAGTGC
Source organism: Notolepis coatsorum (assembly GCF_963971535.1). Taxonomy (NCBI): domain Eukaryota; kingdom Metazoa; phylum Chordata; class Actinopteri; order Aulopiformes; family Paralepididae; genus Notolepis; species Notolepis coatsorum. The sequence continues at coordinate 205,192,380 of NC_140165.1, forward strand.
AATGATAGTACTATCTGAGCTCAATGATTCCAATAGGGCTACATAGTGCTTTAAATTGTGTTATTCTAGTCGTGACGTTACCCAATGGTGTGTGTAGCTGTGTGTGACATGAGACTCAACATGATAAATACTGTAATTAAGCTATTTTTTATTGACATAAATGCCTGCTATAAATATAATGCCCACTAGGACAAATGTGAAATCCACGATAGGATATATTATATAATTAGGCGATGTCACACAAAAAAACTCAACGGTGTTTGATGTTGGACAATTAGAAGTACAATTAAAAGGCTGTTTAGGCCTAGCCTACTCACCAAAACAAACGACCAGATACAACAATAACACGTTATTCAAGCTAATATTCCTTAGGCATATTCGAAGCATTTTAGATTTTGAACGGGCTTCGCTAAAAGCGCGACGATCAAAATTGGCAACCGGAGTTAAACTGTCGGTTGTTCTACGTCCATAATAATATGTTCTTCTCATGGCTCAGTCGCTCCGCTCGTTCCGTGGGAAGCAGCGCCGCTGTGACTCCAGGAGCTGCGACTACCTGACAAACAGGTGGATCAGGAAGTAGTGGAGTTGACGACATGGAGAAACGTTGTTGACGCGAGGCTTTATTTAAAATAATCAGTAGAGGAGTGTGCACTATGCCACTAAAGGCAGCTCCCTCTGGTTATTTAATAACTAGTATTCTACCCAATTGTTTTATTGATGATAGGTGTACCTCCATTCCTCCTCTCATCAATGATTTATTCATTTTGAGATGTTTATAATAGATTATATAACGCTAGTGTTAAACGTCCCTGCTTCAGCGTCCAGACCGTAGTCGGGACCCACAGGGCAGGGACATGAGCTTCACAATCAACAGGTGGCAACTGGCAAGCAAGACTCGGAAACGTCGACTTTGTTATTGAGGGGTTAATGGAGCTACACTACTTGTATACACAGGGGCAGGGGTGCGTTGCTGATTGCAAAGCTGGTTGCACTGTGTTTTAATGACGCCACGCCGCGCTCCCGCGCATAAATGTTCCCTCGCATACATACGTACAGACTAAAGACCACACGTTTTGTGTGAATGTATCTGAGAATGTATTTGAACACACCTGACGACCTGCGCTAATAGGCGTGTTTTAGATTGGCGAGGCGGACGCAGGTCTGCACAGTTTTTACTACAGCTTGCTGCATGACGGTTAGAATGTTGTCCGACTTGCTCTCGAAATCTGACTAGGCGAGCCGCGGAAATCTCACGGGAGCGAGCCACGCACAGCCTTCAGAGCTAGGCGCCACAGTACCTCTCCAGCGAGCGTCTATACTTTCCGTAGCCGCATTTCTGGCAAGACGCTCTCCAGTGGTGCAGTCGTAATATGGGAACTGGTAACACGCCACGTGTGCGTGCACGCGTGGGTACATGCATGCGCACAGAACAGATTTTTATTTTTATTTATTTTTTAAATAGAGAAGCTGAAAAAGGTAGCAGGATGTAGCCTTCAATATATAAAGAAATTATATTGTCAACAGATATGGTTGAAAAACAAACAATGTTTTAAATGTAATAGTTACAATTTCTTTAATTGAATCAACTTAAACTAGAAACCTTAGTCAATCTGGACAAATACATTAGGCCCTATAGACTAGAAAAAAAGAAAAGCTGTTTTAAATGCGGTTACTTGCCTTGTTTTGGAGTGGCAGGACAGCTGTCTCTGTTGTGGGGGGCGCGGGCGTTGGAGGTCGTGCAGGTATAGCAAAACTAAGTTTGCTTTGGATAAGCTGATTCTGAAGCTGCAACTTTCTTCTCTTGGGGAGCGGCGGTGGCATCGTTGGTTCAGGTTGCGTTGCAGGTAGGAACATGATACTGTTGTTAAATGATCTGTTTATATCTGTATTTGCGGGCGGGGGCGTGGTTGAAGACGCGCTTTTGTTATGGGTGGCCGGGTACGCGCACAACGAATGGATACAGCACATTTTTGTGTGCGCGACTGCGCGTACACGCGAGTACACATCCGTGCGCGATCGCGCGTACTTCTGCCTCAGTGATCTAATAACACGGCGTGTAACCGCGTGTGTGCACGACTGCACCCCTGACGCTCTCTGATTGGCCAACGCCTGTTTCTACACTGGTTAAGCTTAGGCACTCTTTCGAAGTTGGTTAAGGTTAGAGTTTGTCTTAGAGCGTGACGGCAAGTTCTTTCGACGGTTAAGCTTAGGCACTCTTTCGAAGTTGGTTAAGGTTAGAGTTTGTCTTAGAGCATGGCGATAGAACGCCAGGTAGTTTGCAGACTGTTCGACGCGGAAATGGGCAAAGACACAGCTCGTCACGCGATTGGGCAACAGTGGCCAATCAGAGAGCGTCTGCCAGAAATGCGGCTACGGAAAGTATAGACGCCTCCAGCGACTGCTCGACGCAAATGCATGATAGGAAACGACTTGCTATTGGCTCAGAAAAAGTTGTCACCGCCCACAAGAGGAAGTTATGAGACGTTTGATTGATTGATTGAAAACTTTATTTACCGATTGCAGAATGGGTACAATACAGTACGGGTCCCGTCTACCCGTCTATCCCATCTATCAGATAGATTTATTATTATTATTATTGGATACAGGAGTTTGGGTACCAAGAGCTTCTTCAAATAACGTTATCATCATGATAAACTGTACTGACATTCACAATTGAACGCTTTACACATTCCTCATGAATGCTGTCTTAATAACCATCTCTGCAATGGAGTTTATATCAAAATAACAATATATAAACCCCCCTGAACAAATAGTTGGTGATTGCTTCTTCAAGTCGATTCTACAGACGGACTGTTTCTATCATCGGAATTAAATAATTATAATGATAATAAATACGACAATTACGTTTTGCATTTATAGTCATGACTCAATGAGCAATCTGAGCATTACCGCTCTATGTACAGTACTTCTCTAAGCCGTCTGGCTCTCAGTTAACCCAATCGCTAGATAGATTAACGAATTCCATATAAAACTATAGTTATATTATCATACTGGCCAATCGCGTCTCGCTCTTCGCCATTATGAGATATCTCTTATCTTCTAGCACCTACTGTGCTCACGAACAAACAAATGCACTCACATGCACGTGACCAGGCCACACCCCCGCGTCCTACTATATGACGCCGGACATGGTCACACTCTACCTTCCTCTTTTTTGTTTCCAACACGGACATAGCAGTGCACTCTGTGAACTAGCTGTTATGAAACGCAGGGAGAAATTACACAATGTTGGGTTTTTCGCCAGAGGTTCACCAGCCCCTGGAATCTTCTCGGCACATCCTAACAGCGCATCAGGCCTGTCCTGGGGTTTCCTCATCTCGTGACAGCGGATCGAGGGACATCGCGCGACGGTTAGCAGTCGAGCTACGTCGCACACAGGTAGGGCATGCGCTAACAGGCATTGATACTAGCATGAGTGATACTGCTCGTTGTCCCGTGAGACAGCCGAGTTATGTATTGGCGCGAGGGGCAGGATATTTGGGAAAACATGGTCGTCATGACTCTGTTTTGGGTGTTTTCCCGGCTATCCTAGAGCTTGCGGCTAATGCTAATGCTACAATGCTAGGACGCTGTTCCTTTGTTCCCCGCCGAGGAATGTCTTTACTAAAAGGTCTTCCCTCCTCTTAACCATGCATGCTGACGGTCAATCTGTGTCTAATGTTGGGGGTTTAACGGGGGCTTGTTTACCATTTACATGGGTGGATGGGCTGAGGCTCAGGGACGGTGTGCTTTTTGTGAATCTATGAATTGTGTGGACGGGACTGATGTTTTTCTCTGGTCTGCATCCCCTTAACAATTGTGTGTATGGGCTAGTCCATTCTGCAGTGTGTTAGTGGAGTTTTCGTTCATTTATTCATCTACCCCTTCATGGGTGCACACTACAGTGGAGGTTGCTGCATGCCTACTAGTGAGGCAGTGCTTCACTAGTAGTAGACTTTGGTCTGCAGCCACCACTGGTGTTCCGTGCTTGTGAAGCAGGTGGCATCAGTCCTTTGCCTCTGACATGGTGGAACGGTGTTCCGCCCGGCCGACGCCATGAGGCGAGTCGGCCCGGCAGGTGGCTGGTGGGCTGTTAAAGCCTATACCGCCACGGTATAGAATTAGCAGCGACTGGCAACATTGTTCAAATTGCTGTTTTTTCTGTCAAAAATGGTGTCGGGTGGTGGGTCCTTAGGGCCAGCCGACGTCAAAACATTGCGCAAGGTTTTGAGGTTATTCAGCTTTTGACCTAGCCGCAAGCTATGACCGCAGGGAGGGCTAGGATGCTGTCGACGCTTGTTCACAGACATCTTTGGTTGGAACAGTCTCCCCTTGAGGAGGAGAGAAGGTTTTATTTCTCCGCAGAGGGATCTTTCCGCAGGAGCGTGGGCGGTATTTGACCCAGGCCCCACACCGCCTCACACCACGCAGCCAGAGGTGAGGGTGCGGCCTCACCAGCGGCTGTGGCGAGGCCCCCGACCAGCGGCCATGTTTCCCCCGCTTGAGGTACCCTGGACACAAAGACAACAGGTGATCACAAGGCCGACAGCCTTGGCGGCCGAGGGAGCGGCTACATTAGATGAGCACGCCCTAAGAAAACGTTGCCGTCTAGCTGTGTCTAGCTCGCTCTCCGGTCACTCCCCCCCCCAACACCAGCGGGATACGGGCTCTGATTTGTTCCCTTTGGCTGCGGGCCGCGTGCCTTCAGTGAAGCACAAGCGGCCCCACGTTTCGCTTCTCATGGGGACAGGGGCTGACACCCAGTTGCTGGCTAGGCCTGGGTCTGTCCGTGAGAATGCTGTGCTGTCAAGCGGCTCCCACGCCACACGTTCTGCGTCTGTGTTTGGTGAGCCTGGTGTTGTGTCTGTCAACGACGAAGGTTGTCAGTGGGGGAACTCGAGGCCCAGGGGGTCGCAGCGCGAGTTCCCCCAGCCCCACCCTCGCCAGGTCGGGTATCACGTTAGTGCCTCCCATGGCCGGAAGACCGGCGGTGGTCAGTCAGGCATGCGTGATTTGGGTGGTAGTAATATCACTGCAGGGCTACGGTGTTTAGGAACCCACCCTATCGGGCAGCGTGGGGACCACATGCCTTGCATGTCCAGCTGCAGAACAGATCCTCAGCAGTCCATGCCGGGGAGATGTTCAGTGGGGGAGCTTATGTCACCCAGTGTGATGTCAGCTTCCCCCGTATCAAACCGGCCCTTTCTGTCGGGGTCCCCCCTTGGGTGCGATTGCCTCGTTGGTAGTGTCAGGGTGCGATATCCCGGCTCCGCGAGATGCCCTGCTTGCGCGGTTGGCGAGTCCAGGGTTGGCAACGCACAGCGGGTGGGACCGGGCCGCCTATCTACGGTTCCTGGCGGACCAGCGCCAAGTGGCGGCGGGTGCGCTTGGGATTATCGTCACATATGGCTACAACAGTGCCATATGTCGAGGTGGATGGAGAGAACGCTGAGGCAGGGACTTGTGTTGCAATTTGCACAACCCCACCCTCCATTTTCAGGTTTGGTACAGACCCTATTGTCACGGTCAACAGCGGTGACAGCTCTGGCCGACGAGATCCAATCTCTGTTGGCGAAGCAAGCCATCGTCGTGGTCCCAAAGGAGGACGCGATGCGTGGCGTTTCCTCCCGGTATTCTCTGGTGCCCGAGAAATCGGGCGGGGGGGGGTGTCAAACCCATACTGGACCTGTCCCATGGAAGGTTCAGAATGTTGACCGTCTCCCACCTTAGACGCTGTCAGGTGGGGGACTGGTTCACCTCCATAGACCTGTAGGATGCGTATTCGCATCCCGATCTTCCATCCTAGGGCTTACCTACACTTCCTTTGCGTCGTCGGGGTTTACGAATTTTATTCTACCCTGGACGACGTTCTGGTCCTTGGCCGGTCAGGGTAGATCGCCAGGTCTCATACCAGGCAGGTGGTGCCTCACCAGCCTGGGTTTTGCTGTGGACTGGAAGTAGAGTTCTCCTCTTCCCAGTCAACGGGTGGAGTACTTGGGCTTTTTCTAAGCTCAAGGTCTATATGGGCATCCCTCTCAGAGCGGCGGCAAGTGGATGGTTCTCGGCGCGCTCGGGAGGTTCCGTCCTAGGACTGTTACGGCGCTGTCCGTGATGCGCCTGCTGCTGTGGTCCCTCTTGGCCTCCTCTTCATGAGGAGGATACAGAGGTGGTTTTTTCCAGTATGGAAATGGACCCGGTAAGCGACATGTGGAAGCGGCTGAAGGTTCCCATGTCAGTACTGGGGGACCTCGTCCTCTGGGGTCCCTGTGGGCAGCAGGCTGTCACGGTCTTCACCGACACCTCCCTCATGGGATGGGGGGGGGGGGTGTCGGGCCAACGCAGTAGGGGGCAGCTGGCAAGACCATGCTGCCCGGTCTGCGCTACATTCAATGTGTTGGAATTGAAGGCAGTCCTTCTGGTCCTCAAACGGCTCGGCCACCTTGTGGTGGGCAAGCATGTTTTGGTCAGGACGGACAACACAACGTCAACGTCGTATATTGTCAGACAGGGAGGAGTGCGCTTCCCCCGTCTGCACCGGACAGCGGTCGGGCTCTGGCTATGGGCGTTCTCCATCTGCGCTGCCTGAGGGCTCTCCACATCCCCGGCAGGGAGAATGTGGGTGCAGGTGTGATGTCGCGGGCAGTCCTCACCCTGACGAGTGGGGACTACGTCCAGACATAGTCGGGCAGGTCTGGGACCGATTCCGGGGCCGTCCGGGATTCTGTACGCATTCCCGCCCTTACACCTGATAGCTCAGCTGTTGGGGCGGGTACTTCGGGAGCACGGGACTTGGTCCTGATCGCGCCGGGCCGGGGCTCAGCTGTGTGGTCCCCGGCCCTGATTCAGCTCTTGGTGGCCCCGCCGTGGCCTGTTCCGTGGTCACCGCGGGCCCTCTCTCAGGCACGCAGAACTCTGTTCGGCCTCCTGTTCTGGGGCAGCCTCTAAGCTTGAATGCTGACAGTGTGAATCTGGTGGGGATGCGTCTTGACTATTCTGTGGTTAATGCTATCCGGTACGTGCGCGCCCCGTCCTCTGCCGCGGCTTACACTGGGGAGTGGCGTATGGTCGAGTGTGGGGGCAGAACATTGTTCAGCCACCTCTCGTGGAACATTCCTGCTTGGCGATCGGCGTCTCGAGCCTTTGGAACGTTCTCTGTCTCCGAGTGGGACCTCCAACTGGTCCTGGGCCGGTTGTCGGAGGCCCCGTTTGAGCCTCTTGAGCATGCGCCATTGGATCGGCTGTCTTAAAGACCGCGTTCTTTTTGGCCATCACCGCCGCTTAGCGCGTGGGTGAGCTGTGTGCTCTCTCGGTGCGGCCTGAGTGCCTGTCTATTCGGCCGATACTGGTGTGACTCTGAGGCCTAGTCCAGTCTTCGTGCCTAAGAATGTCCGGAGCTCTTTTCGCTCCAGGGATATTGTGGTTCAGGCGTTTGTCCGCCTCCTCATGCTAGTGAGTTGGAGGCGGGCCTTCACCTGTCGTGTCCGTGCACTGGGGGTTTACCTCAGGACTCGGGCTCTCAGGGCTTCCGTTCAACTGTTTGTTTGTTACGGTGGCCCTTGCGCAGGTGAGGCGCTGTCCAAGCAGCACCTGTCACATTGGTTGTGCAGGGGCGTTGCCTTTTGCTGCATGTTGGCTAGACAGGTCCCCCCTCGGGCTGCTGCCCTGTTAGGGGGGGCCTCGGTGGAGGACATCTGTGCTGCGGCCTCCTGGTGCTCCCCGGGTCCCTTCGTTAGGTTTTACCTCATGGATGTGACTGGGGGTTCTGTCTCCCAGGCGGTTCTGAGGTCTGGGACCTCTCCTGCGTCCCATAATTTGGTGGGCTAGCAGGGGTGTGTAGGTGTGTGCCATGGGGTGCTGTGTCACATGTGGTCCCGCCTGTGCTGTGCATTTTCAGGGGTGCCTGGTTCCCCCTTTTTTCGCACTTTGGTGGAGTTGACTGCCTCCCCCCCTTCGTTAGGACGGGCGGGTGGACGGGACTCCCCTCCTCCCTGGTTGGGGCTTACGGGCCCTCAGGGGGTACACTTGTCGGGCCACGCGTCTGCTCTGCCCCATATCTCATAATGGCGAAGAGCGAGACGCGATTGGCCAGTATGATAATATAACGAGAGGTTATCCTATAACCTAGTTATATGAATACTGGCTGAGCATCTCGCTCTTAGCGCCCTGAGGTCCCTTGGATGGGTTTTCAGTGTTGGAAACTTTTTCTGAGGAAGGTAGAGTGTGACCATGCCCCCGCGTCATATAGTAGGACGCGGGGGCGTGGCCTGGTCACGTGCATGTGAGTGCATTTGTTTGTTCGTGAGCACAGTAGGTGCTAGGAGATAAGAGATATCTCATAATGGCGAAGAGCGAGACGCTCAGCCAGTATTCATATAACTAGGTTATAGGATAACCTCTCGTTCATTAACGATGCAGCAGCTGAGCTGATACTGTATCCCGCACACACACATACACACACGCATTGCACGCGCTACAGCGTGAAAGCGATTTGCGACTCCAGATGATAATAATAATAATAATAAATGAAGACTTGATTCACATCAATTTGTGTGAGTGACTTAGGTCGCTTTCACACAGGGGCTGTTTGGTCCGGACTTTCGGACCAGAATTCGATAGTCCGGTTTTTCGGGTCTGTGTGAATGCGCGTCGAACTCGGTCCGCGGACCAAGCAGGCGAACTCTAGTCCGCCTGAAAACGTAGGTCTCGGTTCGGCTTCAGCGGACCAAACGCGAACCAAATATAGGAAGTGATTATTATTACCACTGCTTGCAGCACTCACTGCAAAACAAGCACACTGCATATAATCTCTCTCTCTATCTATCTATCTATCTATCTATCTATCTATCTATCTATCTATCTATATATCTATATATCTATATATCTAACTGTGCATCTTGGGAAGAAGGAAGAAACACGCGGCTTATTATTATTACCGAGGCGCACGGCATTAATAATGGATCAATGCCACGTCAATACTATTATTATTATTATATTATTATTATTGGTCTACAAGTTGTTTAGCGAGAGGATGGTGGTAATGTGCTTCAATAGAACAATGGATCAATGCCATGTCAAAACTCGCTCCGCTGATCTGGAGGGCTCGCAGACAGCACACACAGACACACACACGCGCGCGCACACACACGGGCTTGCAGCCACACACACATTTCCACTGTCCAATAGACAAGCGCCCTTTTCGACCGTGTGACATTGTTCAGAAGGTCTCGGTCCGCTGACAGCTTTCTCTATGTGAACGCAGGCGAACCAAATGAAGAATGCAACAATGTTGCAACTTCACCCCCAGAACCGCACCGAGTCCACCAAAACTATATGTGAAAGCGACCTTATAGTATTTCATTTTCTATCTGTTCTCATTATACCCCCCACATAAACTCCAAAGGATAATTAGCTGGTCAAACATCAGTGCGCTCTCGAAATTATGATATGGTTATATCTCATATTGTTGGTGATTTTAACATTCATTCCAACAAAACTCTAGATCCCCTAAATAAGGCTTTTACCGACATCATTGACTCTGTCGGTCTCATTCAAATCGTTGACCAACCCACTCACAGTGGTGGGAACACCCTTGACCTAGTCCTAGCCCGCGGTCTCACTGTGTCAAATTTGACCGTCTCCCCCTATGTTCCTGCTCTCTCAGACCACTACCTCATCAAATTTCAAATTGATCTGACGGTTTCTCGCCCAGACAGTGTAGAATCCTACATGAGCCGTCGTATTAACGCCTCAACTGTCCCAACTCTAATTAACTGCCTACCAGACACCCTCTCTCCCTTCCTCTCTTACTCTGGCTTCCTTGATCTCTTTACAGACAAACTTAATGCCGCCCTTCGTAGCACGCTCGACATTGTCGCTCCCCTTAAGCCTAAAATTAAACGTGCTCCGCAAAAACTAACTCCCTGGTTTACGGAGGAAACTCGCTCCTTTAAAAAGGCTTGTCGCAAACTTGAACATAAATGGCGTTCGACCAAACTCGAAGTATTCCGCCTCGCCTGGAATGATAGTTTACGTAACTACAAAAAGGCGCTCTCACTTGCCAAAACCTCATATTTTTCCAGGCTCATAAATGAAAACAAAAACAACTCAAAGTTTCTGTTTGACACAGTTTCAAAACTTACGCAGAAACAACCAAGTGCCCTAAACCATGCGTTCTCGGCTAACGAATTCATGACATTTTTTACCAAGAAAATTGACCTCATTAGAGATGAAATTGTTACTTTACTCAACAATCAGAGTCCCTCCCAACCTCTGATGGGCCTTCCCCCTGACTTTGATTCCAGCCATACGCTATGCTGCCTTGAAAACGTCTCACTTAGTGCCCTCTCTAAACTGGTTGGCGCGGCTAAACCCTCAACCTGTCTGTTTGACCCTCTTCCAGCAACTCTCATCAAAAAACTCTTCCCAACTCTAGGCCCTGCCCTACTCAACACCTCCTTGTCTACTGGCGTGGTGCCCCTGGCCTTTAAATCAGCCATCATTAAACCACTACTTAAAAAACCGACCCTCGACCCTCTAATCTTGAAAAATTACAGACCTATCTCCAATCTTCCGTTCCTATCCAAAGTGTTAGAACGGATCGTCGCAACGCAACTTACTGACCATTTATCAAACAATAATCTTAATGAATCTTTTCAATCTGGCTTTAGAGCCTTACACTCCACCGAAACGGCGGTTACCAAAGTCACAAATGACTTACTGCTCTCTCTTGACTCAAACCTCACTTCTGTGCTCTTATTGCTTGATCTCAGTGCAGCCTTTGACACTATCGATCACTCGATTCTTCTAGGTCGGCTTGAGAATCATGTTGGCATTCGGGGTCTCGCACTAGCTTGGTTTAAATCCTATTTAACTGATAGAACACACTGCATGGTCTATAATGATTTAACATCTGAGACCCTCCCAGTGCAATGTGGTGTCCCACAAGGCTCTGTCCTGGGCCCTTTGCTATTTTCGATTTACATGCTACCCCTCGGCGATATCATACGCACATTTGGCATAAACTTTCATTTTTACGCTGATGACACCCAATTATATATACCTATTAAGCCAAATGATTCCTCCCAACTACAAAACCTTGAGGCCTGCTTGCTTGCCGTCAAAAAATGGATGTCGCAAAACTTTCTACTCCTTAATGCAGATAAAACTGAGATGTTAATTGTTGGCCCCCCAAACCACAGAGGCCTGTTTCAGGACATCTCCCTCAACTTTGATACCTGTCATGTATCCCAGAGCTCCACCATAAAAAACCTCTGAGTCATTTTTGATTCCTCCCTCTCATTTAATGCACATATAAAAAATGTCACCAAAATTGCATTCTTCCATCTTCGTAATATCGCAAAAATTCGCCCCATTTTAACTCTGTCTCATCACGTCTGGACTACTGTAATGCACTTTTTTCAGGCCTACCTAATTCAAGCATCAAAAATCTTCAACTCGTGTAAAATGCGGCTGCACGGATACTAACTAGAACTAGACAATTTTATCACATCACACCAGTTTTGTCCGCCCTACACTGGCTTCCTATCCAAGCCCGATCTGACTTTAAAGTGCTACTCCTCACCTACAAAATCTTAAATGGGCTTGCACCGCTCTATCTATCCGACCTCATCTCCCGATACTCGCCCGCTCGTGCTCTGCGCTCACAAAATGCGGGGCTTCTATCGATCCCTAGGGTTAAAAAGAAATCCGCCGGCCACAGAGCCTTTGTCTACCGCGCTCCCTACCTGTGGAACAAATTACCTGCCGTCATCAGGGGCGCCTGCTCTGTCGAAGCTTTTAAATCCCTGCTTAAGACCCATCTTTTCTCTCTCTCCTTCAACCTACCCTGATCTCACCTGGTCGGGGACTGACCTCTAGATTAATCTGTCTAGTTTAGTTAGGAAGTTTATTTTATTTTTCCCCATGTCTGCTTTTTTGCAGCACCACAAACATGGGAACTCCCCCCCCCTCCCCCCCCTTCCCCCCCCCCCCCCCCTTCCCTCCCCCATCTCTCTGAGTGCCCGTCTCCCAGCGCTGACTAAGGTGATGGATGCCTCGGGGTCTTGGCCAAGATTGCAGTGACTGCTCTACATGCACCACCGAGGCCTTGGATCAGTTACTTACCGTCGTCTGTCCGTGGTCCTGTCAACTGATGTGCCAACGCGGTTTCATTGCTGGGTTAAGTACTTCTATTCTATTCACATAATATGCTTACTTCATATATCTACTCCATTCACATATATGCTTACCACTTGTATCTATTGCTATGTCCGCCCACTACAATCACATGAGCTGTCTAACGCCTGTCCCGTCTCCCTGTCCCCCTGTGAGTTGCTGTCCTGGAGTGCTGACCGGCGTGTCGGACGTCCCGTGATGAAGGCCGGGAGGATGCAACCCCCTCTGCGTGCCCTCCTGTCTCCGGAGGTCTCGTAGTGGTGACCGGAGTGCCGGACGTCCCGCGACCCTCTCTGCGCCGCCCCTGTGCCTCAAATAGATTCGCTATCAGCTCTATCTTCAATCTTTCAAAATGTTCAGTTGCTATCGCTGTCAGCTTTATCTTTAAATCTTTCAAAATGTTCAGTTGCTATTGCATGCACTCATCTGTGTTTCACTACACACTTGAGTGCATGCTTACCAACTGTTAGTCTGCAACACTACTATCACCGACATCTAAGAAGGGAGATCCCCCCTTGAATGGCCCTTCTAAGGTTTCTCTCCTCCACACTGCCTGTGGAGCATTTTTACCTATTGTTAGGTTTTAGTGAGTTTTTCCTTACCTTCGCGTGGGGTATGTCTGGGAGTGCATTCTTTCATTTATTTGCATTTATTTTAAATGTGTTGGACCTTATGGTGTCCTTGTTCTGTTCTTGACTTATTGTTATGTTTTCTTCTTGACTTGTTTAAAGAAGACCTGTACGGCCCATGGGGACATTAACGTGTGTTGTTGGGCCTTATAAATAAATTTGATTTGATTTGATTTGATCTCGTTGCACACATCTTACATGATAAAGCGTCTGCTGAATAATTCTGTTTTGCCTCAATACTGTATATATAATTCTGTTTTGCCTCAATATACAGTACTTATATATATATTTGTTACGAGTGTGCTTCTTCGGCATGGTGAACCCAGGTAGCAGAGTGAATACGATGAGAGATGAGACAGGAGTCGACGTGGTGACGATACAAGTTCAAGTTCAAGTTCTTTAATAGTTGTCATACAGAAGTACAGAATACTTTCATACAAAATGCTTCTTACTGTTACGCTCCAGAGACTGTGCTAGACAAGATAGTATCAAATAACATAATAACATAATATAGCATGAATTTAGAAGAAGAATGAGGTCACAGTTGTTCGGTATAGACATATGTACAATGTTCTGAGTTACCATATAATATACAATACACAATACTATGCAGTGTACTAATGTACAGTACTATCTAGTGCAAAGCAGAAGTGGGATGAGGTACAATTTTAGGTACAATTTACAGTAAGGTGTACGAGTTGTAGTGCAATCCTTCATCCATAAATATAAAGTGTGGGGAGTGGGTGCTACAGTGTGTTTGTTTAAAGTGGGTGTGTGCTATAAAGTGTGTGTAGTGGGTGCTACAGTGTGTTTGTTTAAAGTGAGTGTGTGCGTGTGGATGTGTGTGCTATGTGTGTTTGGTGGTTGTTGTTGTGTAGTGTTCATTCATTGTTCGTTTAGCAGCCTGATGGCCTGGGGATAGAAGCTACTTCTGAGTCTTTCTGTGCTCGCCTTGAGACTCCTGTGTCGCTTGCCTGACGGCAGCAGTTCAAAGAGGCAGTTGTTCGGGTGGCTCGAGTCCTTAATAATTCTCTTAGCCTTCCCCTTGCAACGCTTGTTGTAAATGTTCTGGAGAGTGGGGAGCCCCCCTCCAATTGTGCGTTCGGCTGAACGTGTCACTCTTTGTAGTCTGCTTTGGTCTTTTGCAGTGCTATTCCCAAACCAGGAGGTGATGTTGCCGGTCAAGATGCTCTCTATTGTACATGAGTAGAAGTTCTTAAGGATCTTCTGGCTGACTTGGAACTTCCTTAGGCGCCTGAGGAAGTAGAGGCGTTGTCGTGCCTTCTTCACCACACTGTTAATGTGTATGGTCCATTTCAAGTCCTCGGATATGTGGGCTCCGAGGTACTTGAAGCTGTTGACTCTCTCAACCGGTGCCCCGTCGATGCTGAGGGGGCTGTAGTCCTTGACCCCCGACCTCCTGAAGTCCACAATCATCTCTTTTGTTTTGCTGACGTTCAGGGAGAGGCTGTTTTCCTGGCACCATCCCGCCAGGACCTTTACCTCTTCCAGGTAGGCCCTCTCGTCGTTGGCAGAGATCAGGCCCACCACCACTGTGTCGTCAGCAAATTTGACGATTGTATTGCTACTCCGCTGAGCCACACAGTGTTTACTTTCACAAGACAGGATACAATACACGACTGACAAACACAGGTAACATTTAACAATGAACCAGCAAGTGCATGCTGGCCCAGAACACTTAAATACAAACACTAATTAGACACAGAGGGTAATTACTAACAGGACACAGGTGTGGTAGACAGAACTAACAGAATACAGAGCACACAGGGGGAACAATAACAATTGTACAAACGAGACTAAAACATATTTACAAAACACAGACAGGGGAACACAAAACTAACACAATGGAAACAACAATGACAACATAGACAAAGAACATAACAAATATAAATGGCAGATGAGAATGTTAAGTAGGTGTGTGAGCTGATGCCAGATCTGCCACATCTGGCTCAGCCCACCGGTTGCCAATGTTATGTTGTGAAGGGTATTGATGGGGGGTTGTGAGTGTCTGAGTCCTGGACCAACCGAACCGGGCGGAGGGTTGCCGGTTGGTCCCACAGGACCGGGGGAAGTGTTACATATATTCATGCAAAACAGAATTATTCAGCAGTGTGTGTGTGTTGTGTGTGCGCTGCGGTGGGCAGTGTAATATTCATGCCTTGAATATGTAATTTACGACAGGCGCGCTAGGCGCACCTTTCTGTTTAACTACCCGCACACGGGGTCCTGATGGCCAGTTGGCTGCTAGCCTAGGATAGAGTCACACTCATGTTGCTGACGTCGCAATAAAGAAGCTAACGTACTCTCCTTGTCCCGAATGATTATTTATCTAAAGCATAAATACGACATGGTGTCAGAGTAGAGGATTCAACATGGACTTCAACAGAGTTCCATCGCCACAGATGAATTGGGACTCTCTGGACTTGCCGGCAGAATGGAAGAAGTTCAGACAGCACGCAGAGCTAATGTTTTCGGGCCCATTAAAAAAGAAAGGAGAGGATGAACAATGTAGCTACCTGTTTCTGTGGAGTGGAGAAAAGGGGAGAGACATTTTCAACACATGGACTCTCAGTACAGAGGAAGCAAAGGTATTGAAAAGCTACTATGACAATTTTGAAGCATACGTAATTCTTTCGCTAGGTACAAATTCGCTAGGTACAAATTCCATGAAAAAACCCAGCAACCTAGCGAGTCGTTTGAACAATTTGTCACTGCATTGAAACTGCTCGTTCATACTGCTCGTGCATATGCGAACAATGATGAGATGGTTAGAGACCGTATAGTGTTTGGCATACACTCAGCAAAAGTAAGAGAGAAACTTTTGAATGTCGGATCAGAGTTGTCGTTAGACAAAGCAATAGATGTAGCTAGAGCTCACGAGCTGGCATAATCTCAGATAAAAAGTTGTATTGGCGCCACGAGCAGTGCGCATAAGCAGCTCGTGCACGAGGTGCACAGACATGAGCAGAAGAATGCCGCTCAGAGGTATCGCCCCAGAACAGAGTGGACAGAGAGAGCTCACAGAGCAAGTGACACAGACACACACAAAGGAACTGTGGATACTGTGGGAACAGAGCACACAAGGAAGCTTTTGCAGACATACAAATAGGAAAACAGGGCACAGAGCTTAAATTTAAACTAGACACAGGTGCACAGGTAAATGTAATTCCCTTGAGAGAGTATCACAGCTTGCAAGATAAATGCAAAATCCAGCCTACTTCACTCAGACTGATAGGATATGGTGGAGAGAAGCTCGCAGTAAAGGGCACATGCACGTTGAATTGTAAATACAAAGAGTGTGACATGGTATTGGACTTTTACATTGTAGACACTCAGGCACCCCCAGTTCTAGGCTTACAAGCATGCCTGAATATGGACCTTATTAAACTAGTGTTGTCAGTCACTGCATACACAGACAAACAAACCATCATGGAAGAATATCACGATTTAAAGGAATTGGACTGTTCCCGGGAGAGTGTCACATCCATATAGACCCAGATGCCACGCCAGTGGTCTGCCCACTGAGAAGGACACTGATCGCCCTGCGCAGCCGCCTGAAACAGGAGCTACAACATATGGAAGACACACAGATCATCACCAAGGTCATTGAACCAACGGAGTGGGTCAGTGCACTAGTCATCGCTGAGAAACCACGCACAGGCAAGCTCAGAATATGCTTGGACCCAAGGGAGCTAAACAAGGCTATCAAGCGTCCACATTACCCTTTGCCGACACTAGAGGACATCACACCCAGACTAACAGGTGCACGCTATTTCAGCGTACTGGATGCAAGATCAGGATGCTGGTCCATCAATCTCTCTCAAGAATCATCAAAGCTGACGACGTTCAGCACACCATTCGGACGGTACAGGTTCCTACGCTTACCGTTTGGACTCGCCTCTGCTCAGGATGAATTCCAACGGAGACATACGAGCGTTTAAACGGAGTAGCAGCTATAGTAGACGACATCCTCGTCTATGGCGCGACCAGAGAGGAGCATGACAAGAATCTCCATGCAATGCTAGAGAGATCACGGGAGAGAGGCGTCCGGCTCAATGCAGACAAATGCACCATCGGAGCCACCGAAGTGAGTTACTTCGGGCATGTTCTTTCAGCTGCCGGCGTGAAGCCGGACCCAGGCAAAATAGCTGCCATCAAGGAGATGGAGGCGCCAAAGAGCTGTGCAGAGCTGGAGACCGTGTTAGGTATGGTCAACTACCTGGCCAAGTTTGCCCCGAGCCTCTCCGAGATCAACGCACCCATGAGACAGCTGCTGAAACAATCAAATTAGTTCCTGTGGGACGCACAGCACGACGCTGCATTCCAGAAAATGAAAGACATACTCACCAGTGAACCGGGGCCAGTTCTCATCTATTTTGACCCTGAAAAGGAGCTCAGCTTGCAGGTAGACGCATCGAAGTATGGGCTGGGTGCTGTGCTGATGCAGGAAGGAAGGCCCATTAGCTACGCATCCAGATCACTCACAGACAGCGAGGTCAACTACGCACAAATCGAGAAGGAGATGTACGCAGTCCTATATGGATTAAAACGTTTCCATCAATATGCCTACGGTCACCATGTTATGGTGCAATCTGACCACAAGCCCCTGGAGTCGATCATGAAGAAGCCTATCGCCGCAGCCCCACCAAGGCTACAGAGAATGATACTACAGCTACACAAGTACAACTTCACTATCGTGCATCGCCCTGGGAAGGATATCCCAGTTGCCGACGCGCTATCCAGGAAATCACTCGCCTCTCATGACGACAGACTCAGTGAAGGGATGGACCTTCAGGTACACATGGTGTACAACAGCCTACCTGTACACGACAACAGACTACAGGAGATCAGAGAAACAACAGACAATGACATACAGCTCAAGCTGCTTAGCCAGGCTATCATGGAGGGATGGCCTGAGGAAAGAAAACAATGCCCCCAGAACATCACTGAATACTGGAACCACCAAGATGAACTATCCAAAACGAATGGAATCATCTTCAAAGGGGAGAAAATAGTCATCCCTACCATCCTCAGAGGAGAGATGCTGATCAAGATCCATGCAGGCCACATGGGCATGGAAAAATGCAAACTGAGAGCACGAGACATCATGTTCTGGCCTGGAATGGGTAAGCATATAGAGCAAATTGTGGAAAAGTGCTCAATATGTCAGGAGCGCCGCCCATCAAACACCAAGGAGCCCATGATGCCTCATCGCATCCCAGACCGTCCCTGGCAGGTTGTAGGGACAGACCTCTTCAACTGGAACAACCAGGACTACATTGTGACCGTCGACTACTACAGCAGGTTCATCGAACTAGACAGACTCCACAGCACCACATCAGCAGCTGTAGTCCACAAGCTAAAGGCAGCCTGTGCCACTGTGCCAGGCATGGTGTCCCGGAGACCATTGTCTCAGACAATGGACCACAATATAAGTCTAAGGAGTTCGAGGCATTCGCCAAGTCGTGGGAGTTTAAACACGTCACGTCAAGCCCACATTATCCTCAGAGCAACGGACTAGCGGAGAGAACCGTAAAGACAGCAAAGTCACTCATGGACAAGGCTAAAGCAGACGGAAGAGACCCTTACCTAAGTCTCCTTGAATATCGTAACACCCCAGTCGACAACTTCAAATCGCCGGCACAGCTGTTGATGAGCCGCAGGCTGCGCCCAACCCTCCCAAGCACAAACCAACAGCTGCAGCCAGGGGTAGTCAGCCCCAAAGATGGACATGACAAGCGAGTGCAGAGACAACAGCACCAAAAGAGATACTATCACAAGTCAGCTAGACCACTGCCCCACTACACAGTGGAGAGTCTGTCAGACTCCAAGAGTATGGACGCTGGAGGCCAGCAGTAGTCATCCAGCCAGCCGACACTGCGCGTTCATACCACGTTCGCACCCAAGATGGACACGAGTACCGCCGTAACTGCAAGCACCTAAGAAACACAAAAGAAGAACACTTTCTGGCAAGCGACGGTCTGCCAAGCACAGAAGGCGTCGATCACTCACCTGATACCAACACCCCTGAACTGTCAGATGACTCAGAAGCGAACTCAGCTTCATACTACACCAGGTCAGGCCGAGCAGTAAAGCCTCGGGACATACTAGACCTGTGAATGTACAGGGTGTAGGCGGATTGCTGCCCTATTGAAAAATAAATAATAATAATAATAAAAAAAAGAGAAATGTAACTTGAATACTAATGTTTACCTTGTTGAATATTTAAAAGAAAAAAAAAAAAAAAAAAGGAGAGAGAGAGAGAGAGGAATGTAACTTGAATACTAATGTCTACTGAAATGGATGACTTACTAATGTTTACTGAATTGGCTGACTTACTTACCTTGTTTACCTTGTTGAATATGTTCCAATAATTAAGCAGGTTGTTCTGTGAATAAGATTTGCATACGGTAAGAACTGTACTATCACTGGGACAGAGTATACTTTAAGCTTTGATTACATACCTTATTCACTTGTTGAAATGTTCAAATATTCAAGCAGGCTGTTCCATAATAAGAGTGCACACGGTATGAACTGTAATACCTTTGATACAAGAGTATATTTTTTATGTCTAACATATTAATGCTTACCTGTTTACATTGCCTGGCCCTGACGCGTGAATACTTTCCCCAAGGTGGTTGTCCTTCGGTTTGCGCGGCCTGATTGGCCACTGACGCTTCTCTCAACGCCCAATCGCGTTACTCCTAACTGTTACATCCCAATGTATATATTCCCCAGTGTGTGTCTCCATGTGTGTGTGTTCTCCATTTTGTTTCCTCCCTCCAGCCATTGTTCCCTTCACCATTGGTCCCTGCCAGGCCTGCCCTCACATTATAGCAACACAGCACCGATTGGTGGATGGTTTTCCAGACTCCAACACTCAATCAACACCACCCAATCATGGATCACCCCACACCTGTTAAAACATGGCTTCTCACTTCAGTCTTTCTCTCTCTCCGGCATGAGGCTAGGCCTAGTGTGATTTTGTAACCTGTACCTTTGACAATATTGCATTTCGTTTATTGGCCTTTGGTGCTTAGTGGAAATTTCCTTGTGTGTGTATGGCCACAGAGAGAGCATTGTTAGTTATAGTTTGTTTTTGTATATATTCTGCCTTTGTTTTATGTATCACTAATGTGTTTTTCTCTCTTTCTCAGGAAGCACAGATGGGGTGAGCTGCCATTTCCTTTGGATATTGTTTTCTCCTGTTTTGGTTAGGTAAGAGTAGTTTAGGTAATGTAATTTCTTTTACCATAGATTAGATTGGGTTTATTTGGAGTATAGTGGTGTTTGTTTGTTGTTTTGGCCTGGGCTCACCCTTGAGCTATATGTGCTTCCTTTGCATCTTTCAATAAATATCATTGTTGTTTACAAACGTGGTCCATCTTTTCTGTCAACCAACTGTTATGTTACAGCCCTTTACCCTTAGACTCACAGGGGTCGTAACATAAATGGGGGCTCTGCCTGGATCTTGTAACCTGTGTTCAATTGTTGGTTGATGGATTTGGTGAACTGTGTTTGTTTACACTTGTATAGTTGTTAATTAATTTGTGTGTAAAAATGGCATTTGTGTAAAAAAATAAATGGCAGTTAGTACTTTTGATCTGGGGAAATTCTTGAGCAATCCTACTTGGGAAGCGCTGGATAGCTGCCGCAAGGCAGACTTAGTGGAGATTGCCACACATTTTAAACTCTCGGTTCAACAAAAGCATCTTAAGCGGGATATCAGGTGTCTTGTGGTAGATAAGCTGTTGGAGCAGGGGACGCTTGTTTTACCTGTGGTCTCTCACGAACATGCAAGTCCTCCTGGTGAACCTACGGAAGCACAGCCTTCTGAGGAGCAAGCTCATGGTGCTGAGAAGGCAGGTGTGAAAGTCACATTGCCACATTTTCACTTGGCCTCTCCTGTGTCATCTGGGTCTCGAGAAGGGGCCCAGGTCAAGGTTAGAATAGCCCGTCTCCAGATGGAGGCTCAGGAGAAGGCACAAGCACGTGAGGCGGAGTATCGGCTTCGTAAAATGGAGCTTGAGGCGGAAAATGAAAGGGCTGTTAACATCCGTAGGTTGGAGCTTGAGGTGGAAAAAGAGCTCAGACTGCGGGAGTTGGAGCTGGGAGTCCAAAGGAGTGAATCCAACTCTGCTACACCGACTCCTCCACAAGGCCCGGGTATGTCCTCCTCCACAGCTTATTCATCACACACTTTTGATATAAGTAAACACATTGCTTTGGTGCCTCCGTTCCGAGAGACAGAAGTTGATACTTATTTTAATGTGTTTGAGCGTATTGCTGCTTCATTGCGCTGGCCAAGAGAGGTCTGGCCTTTGTTGCTTCAATGCAAATTGACTGGTAAAGCCCAAGAGGTTTGTTCAACACTTTCCCTAGAAGATAGTTTACTGTATGATACTGTGAAGGCTGCCATCCTTCGTGCATATGAGCTTGTGCCCGAAGCTTATAGGCAGAGGTTTCGCAGTCACAAGAGAGCTGTCAACCAGACCTTTGTAGAGTTTGCTAGAGAGAAGGGAACTCTCTTTGATAAATGGTGTGCAGCCAGCAAGGCCTCAGATCTTAACTCTCTCAGAGAACTCATTCTATTAGAAGAGTTTAAGAATCGTTTGCCAGAGCGTATTGTAATTTACCTGAGTGAGCAGAAAGTGTCCACTCTGCAGCAAGCTGCTGTATTAGCTGATGAGTTTGCGCTAACCCATAACACTGCATGTTTGTAGATAGGCGTGACTCGTTTCTCCCCCATGATTTCTCTCAGAAACATTCTGTCCCCAACCATTCAGAATTCACACACCCCCGACCAAAAATGTCACCTCCACGCTCAAAAGAGGAGCGGACATGTTACTACTGTCATAAGCCTGGTCATGTTATTTCTGACTGTTTAACATTGAAACGTAAGCAGCAACCGTCCTCTCAGAACTTTAGACAACCCAAAGGGGTTGGTCTGATTAAAATGGCACCTGATTCCGATCAACAGATGCACAATGATCAGGATGTTCTCGATCCTTGTTTCAGGCCATTTACTTCCAAGGGTTTAGTTTCCTTGACAGGGGATCCAAAAGATCAGTGTACAGTTCAGATCTTACGAGATACTGGAGCCTCACAATCCTTTATCCTCTCTGATGTACTACCTCTGTCTGAGAAATCTTCCTGTGGTTCTAGTGTCCTAGTTCAAGGTATTGAGATGGGTTTCGTGCCAGCCCCGTTACACTGTATTCATGTACAATCTGATTTGGTCACTGGTTTCTTTAAAATAGGGGTGAGACCTTCCTTGCCAGTTAAAGGCATTTCCTTTATCATGGGAAATGATTTAGCTGGAGGACAGGTGAACGCTGTGCTGGAAGTGTTGGATCACCCAGACACAGATTCTCTGCCTGATGACTTGTCACAGAACTTCCCTGAAGTTTTTTATGCAAGTGTTGTCACTCGGGCTCAATTGAAAAAGAGAGGTTGTAACTGAGGGGTACAATTCCCTGACTGTATTGATAAGTATGGTATCATTAAACCACTACCGCTTTATGTACTTTAATTACTGGCCATACAGTACATGATATATAAATATGATGAACACTTCCCACAATAAACCGGTTCCACACCAAGGTGTAATCAAGTATTTATTGCAGCAAAAGGTACATAATATACTTCTCTATTATACTTTGGATGCGCTTATAAGGCAAAGGAATGTGCGTAGGCAAATCAATAATGAATGTCCATTCTCTGGTTACGCAGGAGGTAATTATACAACCTGAATCTTAGGGAATTATATCTATGGTACACTAGTAATATATAGCGGGAGATACTGGAAGGGTCCCCCCGGTTGTAAGCCAGCAGGGGTAGAGGATCTGTCGGTAGTAGAGAGTCTGGTCAACGATGACTAAGGAGACTCCAAGTACAGGAGACGGTGCAATAGTCTCTTGATCCACAGACGAATACAGCTGTTCTCCGTAGACTGTAGCTCCACAGTGAAGAAAGCTAGCCGGCCTCAGGCTCTCTGAGGCGCAGACTCGACTGGTCTCCTCACAGGGTAAATCCAACAGGTGTAGGCGTCGGCGATTCTCTGCTCCATAAATCACAGGACCAAAACAAATATAATCCAGCCGCAAAGGGCTATGTAGTCGTCGGGTAGATTAATCCAGTGTACATGTCCACACGGTTCTCGTCTAGGTCTCCTCGGGTGAAAGCGCCATGAAAGCAGCCCAGCCTGGATAAGCACTCTAGCTGATACGAGGAAGCGTTGGTGATGCTGGTCACTGTAGAACTTTAGCCGCACGATACACTATACACAAATAGACTATTACTGACTTAATAGAAATATGTCGCACTCGACGGTATAGCGCCAAACTCTGACAATTCAGTTATTAATTCGCACGCGATCTCAATGCTCTATCTGGGGCCAAACAGGCCATACTTCACCGCACGCAGTATCGTGGGTGAGGCTTCAACTTATTGGGTAACTCTACGACTTCTGACTAAGTGCTTCTGTATTCACCTGCGCCATATTTATATGCACAGCGAACAAACTAGTGCCAACCTCATCTCTGTCTCGTATTCCTGGGCAAGGCCGGGCATGCACAGACATGTCTTGACGGTGGCCTTGAACCTGACTCTGGAGGCACGGCTCTGGCGCCTGTGGACCGCTGTCCAATAGGAGAATGAAATACCATGGTCTGCACTAGGCTAAAGGGATATTCCGTGTATATGTACAAGGAATATACAAGGGATATCAAACGATATACAAATACTATGCAATATATATCAATCAATAAATATATATATTCGGTTTAATCTGATCCTTTGTAACAGCCGCCCCCTAATTAGTCCCACCTAATTAGCTAAGCAGAGACAGATTAACCGCACTGTCCACTACTCAATGTCTGTTGTGAGGGGTCGGGCAGTTCACAAAGTCATGGGGTCATGGTCGTCATCGATAGTATCGGGGAGCCTTGGCAGTTCTATTAGCCTCGCCACGGGTCGGGTGTAGATCCGTCCTTGGACGAGCACTTCGGCTGCTCGGACCTTTCCGTCGGCACCGGTGATCACTTTGCTTACGCGGCCAGCCGGCCACATAGCTCGGGGTAGTGACTGGTCGATAATCATGACGACTGTTCCTTCTATCAAATTGTCTCTCTCTTTCACCCATTTCTGGCGGGTCTGTAGAGACGGTAGATAGTGGAGTAGGAAGCTGTTCCAAAACTTGTCAGCCAATACTTGACTGTACCTCCACATTCTTCGGCCGTTCGCTTCTTCAGGCCTGTACATTGTCTGTGGTAGCGCGGGGTCCAGCCGCCCCATCAAGAGTGTGTTGGGGGTGACTGGGTCGACATCTGCTACATCACTTGAGACGTAACCGAGGGGCTTTGAGTTCAATACTCCCTCGATCTCCGTGAGGACTGTCATTAGGACTTCTTCCGCCACGGTCTGGGCCCCAAGCACGGCGTACAGGGCTGTCTTTATTGAACGTACTTCTCGTTCCCAAGTTCCACCGAAGTGAGGTGCGTTCGGGGGATTAAACTGGAAGTCAATCTGGGATGGAGCGAGGTGGGTCTTAAATTCTGGGCCCATAGCTTGGAAGCTCTCTCTCAGCTCTCTTTCTCCGCCTTTGAAGTTTGTCCCGTGATCAGACAATAATATAGACGGTTTGCCTTTCCGCGATGTGAATCTTCGGAAGGCCATAAGGAATGAGTCTGTGCTCATGGTTGGAAAGAGTTCTATATGCATCGCTCGGGTGGTCATGCATTTGAATACAATACCCCACCGCTTCTCGGTTCCTCTTCCTTTCTTTATATACAGCGGGCCGAAACAGTCCATACCGGTGGAGTGAAAAGGCTTGTCGCCGAGTCGGAGGCGACAGGGAGGTAGGTCAGCCATCCGGGGTATACTGGGCTGCGCTCGCCACTTACGACAGTCTAGACAGGTTCGCTGGAAGCGCCGCACTGCTTCTCTCCCTTGCAGTATCCAATAACGACGTCTGATCTCCGCGAAGACTCTCTCTGCCCCGGCGTGATGCACATCCTCGTCGTATTTCTTTATGATCAGCTCTGTGACCTTGTGTCGGCTGTTTAAGACTATCGGGTACTTGACGTCATCCGGTAAGTCTGGAGCTCTCCGCAGACGACCACCCACTCTGATGAGACCATGGGCGTCGCTCTCGGGGGCTAGGTGGAGCAGTCTGCTGTCTGATGGGACGGGCTTTGCTCCCTGTAGACAGTCTAGCTCATCGGGGAACGAGTCTCTCTGGGCTCGTTGTAGTAGAAGAAGTTCTGCTTCTTCGTAGTCAGCTGCTGTAATGTCAGTAGTGAGCTGAACCTCTGGGTGGTGCCACAGGAATGTCTTTAGCTGCGCACTCTCTAGGGTGAGGCAATCGTCTATGTCGGGGTCTGTGGAGACGAGTGTGTTCAATCCACAGAACATAGATTTCTTGTTTTCGGCCTCCTCTTTACTCGCTTCCCGTGGGGTGGGTGTAGGCCACTCTTCTTCCGGGAGCTTGAGGAACTCTGGCCCGTCACTGTATAGGTTGTGACGGGTGAGGTCATCCAGGGACATTCCCCGGGTGATGACGTCAGCTGGGTTGTGTTTTGTGTCCACATACCTCCAGCTTGCTACTTCTGTTAAATCTTGAATCTCTGTGACTCTGACTCCCACGAAGACCTTGTATCTGCACGAATCAGACCGGATCCATGTGAGTACTGTCGTGGAGTCTGACCACAAGATTGTTCTTTGCACCGGAATGGTGAGTTCACGTTGGATTAACGTGGCGAGTTGCGCTCCTGCTAGGGCTGCGCAGAGCTCTAGACGCGGGATAGATTGTTGCTTTCGTGGGGCTATTCTTGAGCGGGCCAGGATGAAAGCAGTATGTATTTCTCCTCCCTCCTCTCGGGCACGCAAGTAGGCCACCGAACCGTAGGCTACTTCGGCGGCGTCGCTGAAGACGTGCAGGTCCATCTGGCACGTCTCCGGCCTCACTGTGGGTGGGAAGTAGCTGCGGCACATGTTGACACCTGGGAGTGAGCTGAGTTCCGTCTCCCACTCTCTCCATGTGGATGCAAGGTGTTCGGGTATGGGGTCGTCCCAGCCCTGGTCCTTGTCCCATAATGCTCTTACAATCATCTTTGCCCTGGTGGTGTAAGGTAGAATACATCCCAACGGGTCATATTGTCTGGCGAGTGTTCTGTATACACTCCGTGTGGTGGTCGGTAGTGCAGTCGACCTTCCCTGCTCCTTGGTCAGGGGTGTGTGTTTATAATGGAGCGAGTCTGTTTTGAAGCGCCAGACTAGTCCTAATGTCATTTCTTGGGCTTCTCCTGGGATGGTCGCCATCCAGGTCTCGCTGCTTGCTGCCTTGTCCTCGGGGGAGAGGCTGCGCAATACTTGCGGGTCTGCTGGCCCACTGCCTGAGATCAAAGCCGCCTTTGATCAGGGAGGCGCAGAGCTTGAGTAGAAGGGCCTCGGCTTCTTCTGGCGTCGAGACGCTTTGCAGACAGTTGTCCACGTAGAAACTATTTCCTACACTTTGTCGGACCTCTTCATCAGCTGCTGGGTCCTCTGCGACGTGTTTTTGCAGTGCAAACGTAGCACAGCATGGGCTGCATGTGGTTCCGAAAGGGAGGACTTCCCATTGATAGATGGCTGGTTGCTCATCCCCGATCCTTTCTCTCCATAGGAACCGCAGCAGGGGCTTGTCCTCCTCCACTAGTCTCACCTGCAGGAACATCCCTTTGATGTCGCCGCTGATGGCCACCTTGTCTTGGCGGAAACGTAGTAACACGCCTAGTAGAGAGGGGCCGAGTGTTGGGCCGGGCAAGAGCTCTTTATTCAGATTTTGTGATCCGATCTGGTAGCTGCAGTTGAACACAATACGATCCTTGCCGTTGTGGTGGACTTTGTGGTGCGGCACGTACCATGATTCGGTCGTCTGATCGGCCTCTTTAATGTCAATTTTCTTTATGTGTCCCGCTGTGATTAGCTTGTTAATCTCAGCGCGGTACACCGTCTCTTGAGCGGGGTCTCTGGCTAGGCGCCGCTCTGTGTTCAATAGATACCGCTCCGTCGCTTCTTTTGGGGCGTGGAAGGTAGGCATACCCTCTCGCCTCAGGAGTGGAGTTGCGTATCTCATCACTCTGTTGACTTTGACTCTCTTTGTCCCCTGCTCGAGGAGGGCTATAGCGTAAATGTCTTCCTTGGAACGAATGTCTTTCTTTTCGTTCTTAAAGGGCATTGTCTCTAGTGTCCATAGCCTCTCGACATGCTGTAGGAGGGTGGTGTCTTCTTCTGTCACTCTGGAGTGGAGGCAGTTAGTGGCTGCTGTTCGGTTAAGAGACTTAGCGAGGGGGCCTTGTAATGTCCATCCTAGGCGGGTCTCGACTGCTGCAGGACAGCCTCTGGGCCCTGTGTGGACCCGGTCTATCGGGACGATGAGGTCTGCATGGTCGGAGCCTATCAGCAGGGTCGGGGTGGCACCGTCTATGAGCGGTATAGGTAGTTGACGCAGGTGCACATATTTATCCATCAGCTTGGCGATGGGGTAGGTGTACTGCGACAGGCCTATTTCTTGGCTGGTGAAAGCATTAGTAATCCTATACCGTCTCTCTGGCTGCCCGCTTGCTGCGATAGTGAAGGAGACATTCTCGCCCTTTATCGTCTTTAGATCTCTTCTTATTGTCCGAATCGTCATCTGGTTTTCGCTCCCCCGCAGCCCCAGCTGGGCCGCAGCGGACGCGAGGAGAAGGGTCTTCTCTGACCCGTCGTCAAGGACGGCGTAAGTGTCCATGACCTTATCTTGGTAACTCAGTGTTACGCGGACCACCTTTAAGAGCACCCGGGCGCCCCCGCTGCTGGCGGGGTCAATGTACATAACACTTGCCTTTGTGCTGCTTGAGGGTGCAGGCTTTCTTCTGTTACTGTCGTGTAGGACATCTAGGTGGGCTCCGTCACACCGATTACACCTCTTCTTTAAGCGGCAATCGGCTGCCATGTGACTGCGCGCACATCGGTAACAGCGTCGGTTGGACTTTATCCATTGACTCACCTCGTCGGCGGTCATCTTCTTGAACGTGTCACATTGTGACAACCAGTGTTCCTTTTCGCAGTACGGGCACACCATCTTCCACTTCTCTTTCATCGAGGGGGTACTGTGGTTCTTGCTGCTCGGTACTGATTCTGATTGGTGCATGACGGTCACCAATCTTCGGCCATCGTTTGCTCTCCTAGGTCCCTCTCTGGAGCTTGGGGTGCTCCGCATGAACGTATCCAACCGTAGGCTGTTGACTTCTCTCGCCAGGAAGTCGGCTAGGTCTAGGAGGGATGGCTCGGGACCGTTAGGATCACGGTGGTCTCTTTGCCGCCTGAAGCGCTCTTGTCGGGCGGGCGGAAGCTTCTCTAAAATCCTCTCGACATTAGAGTTCGCGTACAGTTCGTGCATACCCTTTTCTCTTTGCGCCCCCAGCATCCCTACCAGGGATTGTACCTTGATAGACAGGTCATCTAGTGAGCGATTGTCTGTGGCTGGGGGTAGGCGGTCAATATGCCTTATCTCTTGTATTACGTAGTCCCATATGCGTCCATATCTTTGGTCGAGTGCTGCTAGAGCCGCTGTGTATGGGGTAGTAGAGGTGGCATAGGCCAGCGCTATATTGTGCGCTCGGGGCACCTTGAGGTGCTTCAGTAGGATAGCATACTTGTGCATCAGCTACATCGGACATCATTGTCTCTAAGCACATTCGTAGCTCCGTGTACTGTGCTCTGTTCTCGTGGGTGAAGTCCGGAAACGTCGGTGTGCCAATGTATGATGCCATGGATGGCTGGCACATCGGTGAGCGTTGGGAGAGAGGCCTCCTAGGCGAGTCTCCTCTTACGCCTCTTGGTGGGCTGGTACCTGCTGGGTACCATGGCCCGCGTATCCAGGTGCTGTTCCTCGGGGCTGGTCGTGCGTCAAGCTCACCCGTGAATTGAGTCGGGGGTCTGTAGCGCAGAGCCGCGGGGTAGAGCCTGGGCTGTACTGGACCTCCTGGTCCTGTGGAGTACTGTGCTGCTGTCGGGCTTGACTCTCCTCCTCTCCCTCTTCTTCTTCCTCTGGCAGGTCCTCTAGGTCCTGTAGTCGTCTATTTAGCCTCTCCGCGGTGTAGACCGTTTCTTCCTTGTAGCTGGGTCTCACTTGGACCGGTCGGGGAAGGGGTTCGGAGGGGGGTATAGGCTCTCTCTGGTGGTCGGGCTCAGGGTCGCTTGATCGGGTAGGGGAGGGTGCCCTTGACCCTTGTCTTGACGAGGCCCTGGAACCCCGTGCGGAGGGAGGGGGTGTTGCCCTGGTGATCAGCTGCTCCATTATCTGCGCTTGTAATCGGTCGCGCTCGGCTTCGCGCTTGGTGAGAGCGAGGTCGCGCTCTGCTTCTCTTTGGGCACCGGCAGCGGCGCGCTGGGCTTCGGCGGCGGCGCGCTGGGCTTCGGCCCGGTCCCTTACCATATTCTCTTCCGTCTGAAGGCGTCTAATCTCTAGACGTATACGATCTTCGTCGCTCCGTTGCTGCGCCTGAAGGCGTTCTCTTTCCATGGAAGAATGTTCGCGCTCACTAAGCGTCTGTGCTTGGAGTCGATCGCGCTCTGTTGAGGCTGCTAGGCTGGCGAGGAATGCCTGTGCCAGCATCTTGTCCGCCTCGCTGGGGGAAGACGCTGGTTGAGGTGATCCGCTCCTGGCAGTACTCGTTGGAGATCTGTTCTCCTGTGGCGAGTCCTGGAGATCCATCTCCGGGGTGCTCTCCTCTTCTTGTAGCGGGTAGAGTTCCATCCCTGGAGAGCTGTCTTTATCCTGGAGCTCTCCGGGGACTACTTCTTCGGTCTTGGCGGGGGGTAAAGTCATGTCGGGTCCCTCCTGGTCCCTACCGTGAGCTTGGTCAGTTACGTTAGAACCCACTAGGGCCTCTATTGGCGGGGTAGCCTGGTCGATAGGGTCGGACATAATTTTACTATCTACTTTTTCCGCGTTTACCGTCTGTAGAAAGCTAGGTAGTATATTGGCAACGTAATCCTCTAAGTACTGAGGTGTCTGCCGTCTACGCTGCGGGCGATCTACTTTAGGAGAACCGTTTTGTGGAGTGTTCATCATAGGCCATGTCAATATTAATACCACTATATTAATATTACACTAGTTACCCTCCGGCTCGAAGGACCAATTTTAACTGAGGGGTACAATTCCCTGACTGTATTGATAAGTATGGTATCATTAAACCACTACCGCTTTATGTACTTTAATTACTGGCCATACAGTACATGATATATAAATATGATGAACACTTCCCACAATAAACCGGTTCCACACCAAGGTGTAATCAAGTATTTATTGCAGCAAAAGGTACATAATATACTTCTCTATTATACTTTGGATGCGCTTATAAGGCAAAGGAATGTGTGTAGGCAAATCAATAATGAATGTCCATTCTCTGGTTACGCAGGAGGTAATTATACAACCTGAATCTTAGGGAATTATATCTATGGTACACTAGTAATATATAGCGGGAGATACTGGAAGGGTCCCCCCGGTTGTAAGCCAGCAGGGGTAGAGGATCTGTCGGTAGTAGAGAGTCTGGTCAACGATGACTAAGGAGACTCCAAGTACAGGAGACGGTGCAATAGTCTCTTGATCCACAGACGAATACAGCTGTTCTCCGTAGACTGTAGCTCCACAGTGAAGAAAGCTAGCCGGCCTCAGGCTCTCTGAGGCGCAGACTCGACTGGTCTCCTCACAGGGTAAATCCAACACGTGTAGGCGTCGGCGATTCTCCGCTCCATAAATCACAGGACCAAAACAAATATAATCCAGCCGCAAAGGGCTATGTAGTCGTCGGGTAGATTAATCCAGTGTACATGTCCACACGGTTCTCGTCTAGGTCTCCTCGGGTGAAAGCGACATGAAAGCAGCCCAGCCTGGATAAGCACTCTAGCTGATACGAGGAAGCGTTGGTGATGCTGGTCACTGTAGAACTTTAGCCGCACGATACACTATACACAAATAGACTATTACTGACTTAATAGAAATATGTCGCACTCGACGGTATAGCGCCAAACTCTGACAATTCAGTTATTAATTCGCACGCGGTCTCAATGCTCTATCTGGGGCCAAACAGGCCATACTTCACCGCACGCAGTATCGTGGGTGAGGCTTCAACTTATTGGGTAACTCTACGACTTCTGACTAAGTGCTTCTGTATTCACCTGCGCCATATTTATATGCACGGCGAAAAACTAGTGCCAACCTCATCTCTGTCTCGTATTCCTGGGCAAGGCCGGGCATGCACAGACATGTCTTGACGGTGGCCTTGAACCTGACTCTGGAGGCACGGCTCTGGCGCCTGTGGACCGCTGTCCAATAGGAGAATGAAATACCATGGTCTGCACTAGGCTAAAGGGATATTCCGTGTATATGTACAAGGAATATACAAGGGATATCAAACGATATACAAATACTATGCAATATATATCAATCAATAAATATATATATTCGGTTTAATCTGATCCTTTGTAACAGAGGTGATGAAATTAATTTGTCTGACTCTGTTTTTGCTTCAGCCTTTGTCAGGGAGGAGTTGCTGGCTCCAACTTCTTATACCGCTGACAAACCACAGACTCATAGTAAGGTACCCCCACAGACAACTGTAACTAGTTCCGACGCATTGAAGTTACCCGTTACTCGTGAAATGCTAATTACTGCCCAGAAGGCTGACCCTTCTCTTGCAAAATGTTTCTCTTCTCTTGAAACAGAACAGAGGAGAGAGTTGCATTCTTATTTTGTGGATGAAGGAGTTTTGATGCGTACATGGAGGTCCCATGGTACTAGACTGGCAGAGCATGCACAATCGGAGATAGGGCTACCAGATCAGGTGCCAGACTGGAGCACTGTTTATCAGATTGTTGTCCCTGCAGTTTATCGTCAGCATGTACTGTTCTTGGCCCATGACCACCCTTGGTCTGGACACTTGGGAGTCACTAAAACATACAACAGAATACTTCAACATTTCTTTTGGCCCGGTTTGAAGTCCGATGTAGCACAGTACTGTCGTACCTGTAGTACTTGTCAGATCACCGGAAAGCCAAACCAGGTAATTCCACCTGCTCCCCTCTGTCCTATACCAGCGGTCGGTGAACCATTTGAACATGTCATAGTTGACTGTGTTGGTCCGTTGCCAAAGACCAAAGCCAGCAATCAGTTTTTGTTGACAATAATGTGTACCGCCACCCGTTTCCCTGAGGCTATCCCTCTTCGCAGAATTACAGCTCCTGTAATAATCAAGGCTGTCGACTTGTTGTCTGTTGCTGTTGACTCGTTGTCTGTTGCTGTCGACTCGTTGTCTGTTGCTGTCGACTCGTTCTACTGTATGTTGCTGTCGACTTGTTCTATTTTGCTGTCTACTCTGTCTATGTTGCTGTGGACTCGTTTTATGTTGCTGTCGACTCAGTCTCTCTTGCCGTCAACTCGTTCTGTCATTGTTGACCCGAGTGGTTGTTGTACCAACTGCTAGTTTTTTTATAGCTCTTTGTTTTGAAGTACATGTTATCTCAGAGATGTTATCTCGTTGTTAAAAAAACAAAAAAAACATGTTTAGTTGGTGTTAAGTGTCAAACATGTTTTTGTCTTATGTATGGGGGTGTTACATCCCAATGTATATATTCCCCAGTGTGTGTCTCCATGTGTGTGTGTTCTCCATTTTGTTTCCTCCCTCCAGCCATTGTTCCCTTCACCATTGGTCCCTGCCAGGCCTGCCCTCACATTATAGCAACACAGCACCGATTGGTGGATGGTTTTCCAGACTCCAACACTCAATCAACACCACCCAATCATGGATCACCCCACACCTGTTAAAACATGGCTTCTCACTTCAGTCTTTCTCTCTCTCCGGCATGAGGCTAGGCCTAGTGTGATTTTGTAACCTGTACCTTTGACAATATTGCATTTCGTTTATTGGCCTTTGGTGCTTAGTGGAAATTTCCTTGTGTGTGTATGGCCACAGAGAGAGCATTGTTAGTTATAGTTTGTTTTTGTATATATTCTGCCTTTGTTTTATGTATCACTAATGTGTTTTTCTCTCTTTCTCAGGAAGCACAGATGGGGTGAGCTGCCATTTCCTTTGGATATTGTTTTCTCCTGTTTTGGTTAGGTAAGAGTAGTTTAGGTAATGTAATTTCTTTTACCATAGATTAGATTGGGTTTATTTGGAGTATAGTGGTGTTTGTTTGTTGTTTTGGCCTGGGCTCACCCTTGAGCTATATGTGCTTCCTTTGCATCTTTCAATAAATATCATTGTTGTTTACAAACGTGGTCCATCTTTTCTGTCAACCAACTGTTATGTTACAGCCCTTTACCCTTAGACTCACAGGGGTCGTAACACTAACGCTCGCTCCTAACTTTCAGAACTTCTCTCAGTTCCACATGTCCGTCACATCAGCTACCTACCTGCATCAATATACTACTAACTATCAACTAACTCGCTACCGCCGTGCATCAATATACTAACTAACTAGCACATCAATGCACTAACTACTACCGCCGTGCATCAATATACTGCTACCGCCGTGCATCGCTATACTGCTACCGCCGTGCATCAATATACTAACTATTGATGTGATGTCGATTGATATGAATAGCTAGTTACGTTAATATAGAGAGATGAAAACAATACATTATTTATATTGATGTGATGCCGATTGATATGAATAGCGTGTTACGTTAATATCTGAGATGAAACAATACGTTATATTGATGTGATGTCGATTGATATGAATAGCGTGTTATGTTAATATAGAGAGATGAAAACAATACGTTATTTATATTGATGTGATGTCGATTGATATGAATAGCATGTTACGTTAATATAGAGAGATGAAAACAATACGAGGAAATGGTCTACGTTAATATAGAGAGATGAAAACAATACGAGGAAATGGGCTACGTTAATATAGAGAGATGAAAACAATACGAGGAAATGGGCTACGTTAATATAGAGAGATGAAAACAATGCGAGGAAATGGGCTACGTTAATATAGAGAGATGAAAACAATACGAGGAAATGGGCTGTGGAACTGAAGGACTTGGGCTGTGGAACTGAAAGCTAGGCGCAACGCGATTGGGCCAATCAGGCCGCGCAAACCGAACGCGGAAGGACAACCAAAGTATTCACACGGCCCTGACATAGTGTTAGCACACATGGTTAATGTTTACAAAGAATGTCTCACAGAGTAATGCATAATATTTTCTTTACTTTCAGTCTCTGTTAACCCTTTAATCGCCATGGACGACTTTAGACATCATTGCTCGCCATGCTTAATCTGCCAATGACGTCGTACAGCGTCTTTGAGATCAATATTTCAAAAATCTGTTATGGCAATCATATTTCACCCACAGAGACTTGAGACTTGCTGTTGATCTCCTCTCAACTCTCCAACGGTTCAAGACCATCTGGTGGCCGATCGGCGAATCACCAAAACCGGAAGTGAGCGGCCGGAAGTGGTGCTCACCCATATTTCGTCCGGCCACTCGCTATTGCTCGCAGGACTCCAGCTTGATACACTGGATAGCGATCCGTTGCCAATAACTCGATAAACAACATGATTTGGACGTATATAGTATTATACAACCTGGAAATGGATCGCATATATCAACAACTCATAATAGCGATCTTTCTGCTCCACGCTGATCACCCAACGGTCAGAGGAAGCTGCGGTGAGTTTCAGCATGTTTGATTATTATTTTCGATATACAAACTGCTCTGATCAATATATGACCCATACTACATAGATGATTTAACGTGGGCCACGGACTCATAAACCCCCCCCCTCCGGTCACCAGCAGATGATGAGGCATGACGTTTAGGACCTTGTACAATTGAAATTTTGTATCTGACGTCAATCGGTATCAAACTACATTTGATGATCTAATATATGTATTTATGGCTATAACTCACGTTCTGCAGAATGCTGCAGAAAACGATAAAAACATATTTATACTTTAGACCGTATTTTAGTATGAATATGTGAATGAAAAAGTAGAACGTTGCTACATCCTAAACGATAGATACTTGACGTTGAATGGGCCATAGTAATGTCAATTTAGCAATACAATTTAAAAGGTTATAGCCCTGCAAAGAAGGGGAACATCTCCATAGACAAATAGAGCTGGCAGAGGATGGTATAAGGATGGATATAAGCGTGGCAGAGAAAGGGTTAATAGCTCATAAAGTTTTCTTTAAAAGAAGGAGGATGTAATATTCATGCCTTGAATATGTCATTTACGACAGGCGCGCTAGGCGCACCTTTCTGTTTAACTACCCGCACACGGGGTCCTGATGGCCAGTTGGCTGCTAGCCTATGGATAGAGTCACACTCATGTTGCTGATGTTGCAATAAAGAAGCTAACTTACTCTCCTTGTCCCGAATGATTATTTATCTAAAGCATAAATACGACAGGCAGGAGCACGCAACAAGATGGTATACATTAGGGCCGGATTAACGACCGGGCCGTATTGGGCCGCGGCCCGTGGGCCTCTAGTGACGAGGGGCCTCCAAAAAAAAGTTTTTTTTCTTTTCTTTTTTTTGTTTTTGTTTACTTTATTCCTTTTTTTACTTTTTTTTTTAATTAATTTTTATTTTGGAGATCGATGTCATACTGTGACAATGAAATGAAAAAATATTTCATCAACTAAAATATTTAGTCAACAAAAATATTTCATCAACTATACAGTACGTCACACCCTCTGCAGTACGTTAGCCGTCTGCAAGTGGCTAATCTTGAGTTTCCGACCCCCCAGTAAGCTAACCATGGATAAATCCAAAAAAAGGAAAGTCTGAGGAAAATAGAGGGTTTAATTCAGCGTGGACAGATTAATTTGCTTTCACGACTAACAATGCAGGCTTACCTAGCCTATATACCTGATACAGTATGTGGTGCGAAATTTGCGAACAACGAAAAATTTACTTTTTATTTTATAGATTTTCCACAAATAAGGGAAGGACTCAAATAGAGCTGCATAGTTCAGGGTTTTATTTCAAAGTAGGTCTACAGATGCCAGTGTTTTTTCTCCGTTTCTGTGTTTTATTTAAAAATAGGTCTACACAGCCAGTATTTTTTCTCCTCTTCAGAAGAGTTTGAGGTTTTCCTTTGTTATAACAGGTAAAAACAGCAATAAAAAGTCTAAACTTTTCTTTTTGATGCTTTATAATTCCATTAAATTGCAAATTACTTTGGGTATGCAATTGTCAGGCATTTTATGCTAAATGCATCTCCACATCCCAGCCCGACACGAATGAGGCAGATTGGCATCATGACAGACACAGAGACCCGCCGGTGCTGATAGCGAATATCCTCGAGCTCCCCCTAGTGACTAGGGGCCTCCACTACACACTAGTAAAAAAAAAATACGAAAATGTTTTACTTTACTTTACTTTCACAGCATCTATAGTGACTACTAGTATCATCTCATCTCTATCTATTTTTATTAAATGTTTTGTATTGTAAATACAAATATGATTGATTGTTTGATAATGAGGGGGTGAGAGACGTTGAGTCGACGTGACACTGACATCCAGGTCCAGGGGTCACTGTCAGGTCAGGTGACCACTGACCGCGAGAATTGAACTTGCAAGTTGATCAAGTAGGCTAAAACTCTAGTAGTGTGAGGTTTGGTCCGCTCCCCACCCACACGCTCCGTTCCTTTAAGGTATTTTGTTGATTAATTGCATTCCCCGCCACACGCTCCGTTCCTGTAAGGTGCCGTGTTGATTGGTGCTCTCCCCACCACACGCTTCTGGAGCAATGATCAATTTCATCCCGCAGCTGTCACAGCTTGTCATCAGCGCCCTGTGGCTTTATATACCCTGATCCCCCTAATATCGATGTTGGATCGTTTTGAATATTCTCCTGCATTTGCCTGTCTTTCCCGTCGCTGTTCCCTGTCTGTTGCTCCCCAGGACTTTCGTGAAGTAATCCCTGTGGAGAACCTGATTCCCCGTACGAAGCTGCGCCTTGTTTATCTGCCCGCTTTACGCGTTGCGCTCTGGTGAGTTTTTGGAAACAGTTCTTTTTGGATCACCAGTTTTTTGTGTGTTTGTGAAACACCGAAGAGATCCCGTTTTTGTTATACTGTTATCACCTATTTTTTGTGTTTGGATTTACACTTTGGATTACCGTATTGTTTTTTCTCTGGACTCTGCTAACTGTGTGTATCACACCGAAGATCAAGTCACTTGGATATTTATTTGGATCAGTCACCTCTCTGTTTCTGTTGTGCGCTGGGCTAACTCGGATTTCTCTCTCTCTCTCCGTTTCCACCTGGAGTGAAAGCTGGGAGGATCTGCAGAGCGGCTTCAGACGTCACAAGCTAATTCCTCACCACCACCTACTGGGAGAATCTGCAGAGCCGCAACAATCTTCACATGCCAGATTCCCCGTTTGTTCTGTTGCTCAACCTAATTCAATCTTGTGACTGAGAATAAATACGCCCTTGCTTTGGCTAACTCTGAAACAACTCTCTCTGTGCCGTTGCGCTTGTGGTCGGTTACAAACCCTAACATTACGATCCAACCATGACGACCCCAGCCGACACAGAGAGAGTCAGAACAGCATTGGCAGTCCAGATATAGTTAACCAAGGGCCACAGCCTACAGCTAGATGCGGCTGCGGCTGCTGTACAGGAACTCCGAGAGCAGGTCCTGCCTATTCAGGGGTCCCTGGGCTCTCTGGCTAGCCAGCAGTCTAGTATTCTCCTCCACTTACACACGCTGAGTGAAACCGTTAACACCTTGCTTGTAACCCCACTTCCTTCAGGAGCCTTGGCCGGAGCATCACCCGCAGCCCTGGCAGGCCCCGCGCCTCCCGATCCCGCACCTCGGGAGCCCCGTCTCTCCGAACCACGGCTGTTCGACGGTAACTTCGAGGATTGTGCCACATTCATCATGCAATGTGAGTTGGTTTTTCGTCATCAACCCAGTCGTTTCACTTCAAGGGGAGCCCGAGTGGCTTACATGACTAACTTGCTCTCAGGCCGGGCAGCCCAGTGGGTCACTGCCTCCTGGGCAATGGGGGCAGACTTCTGTTTCTCCTACCCAGACTTCGTGGCTGAGCTCCGCAGGGTTTTCCACCACCCAGCCCGTGGCCAGGACCCTGGAGCCCGGTTGGGTACCTTCCGGCAGGGCAGTGGCGGGGTTACCGACTACGTGCTGGAGTTCAGACTGGCGGCTACGGAGAGCGGTTGGAACGATCAAGCACTTCGTCTTACCTTCATGAGGGGGCTCAACGACGCAGTCAGGGACCAGCTCGCGACCCGTGAGGAACCTGAGTCCCTCGAGGACCTGTTCAGCCTCGCCATTCGCATCGACGGACGCCTCCAGGAGAGAAGACGTGAGAGAACCCGACAGGGACCTCCAGAGGTACTCCGGACCCCCCGTACTTGTGACGGTACTGCTGGTCGCCCTGCTCCCAACACGACTGGTGGCTCCTTTCCCTCCCATTCGGTGCCCGAGGAGGAACCCATGCAGCTGGGACGTTCTCATCTTAGCCAAGCTGAATGGGAGGCGAGGTTCAGGTCCGGCCTTTGCCTCTACTGCGGTCGGGAGGGACACCGTATCGCCAACTGCCCCACCCGGCCAAAAGACCAGGCTCGCCGGGACCCCGGGAGATCCTGGTGAGCCGTTTTTCTCGTTCCCAGAGCCGTGCACCACCTGGCCATCTGATGAGCGTCACCCTGGCCTGGGCGGACCAACGGGCCATGGTGGAGGCACTCATTGACTCGGGGGCTGATGAGAGTTTCCTAGACTTCGAGTTTGCTACCCGGGCCAACATTCCACTTGAGGACCTAGTGAGGCCATTGGAGGTATTCGCATTGGACCAACACCGCCTGGCTGACATCACTCAACGCACCTGCCCTGTCCTGCTCACCATTGCTGGTAACCACGTTGAGAGACTCCAGTTCCTTATCACCAGATCCCCTCTTGTCCCAGTAGTCCTGGGCCGGCCCTGGCTCGCGCTGCACGAGCCCCACATCGCCTGGTCCTCCGATACCATCAAGGGTTGGAGCTCCTCCTGTCATGCCCAGTGTCTTCAGGCGGTGTCCTGTCCCTCGCCCCGGAGATCCGTTGGTGAGCCGCCTCCGGACCTCTCGACCATACCCCCCGAGTACCACGACCTCATGGAGGTTTTCAGTAAATCCAGGGCTCAGGCCCTTCCGCCTCACCGGCCTTACGACTGTGCCATCGACCTCCGCTCAAGGGCTCCCCTTCCCGGCAGCCGCCTCTACAGTCTGACCGTCCCGGAGAAGGCAGCGATGGATCAATACATCTCTGAGTCCTTGGAAGCAGGACTCATTCGGCCTTCCTCCTCTCCTGTGGCGGCCGGTTTCTTCTTTGTTGGGAAGAAGGACGGAGACCTTCGACCCTGCATCGACTATCGCCAGCTCAACGAGATCACCATTAAGAACAAGTATCCTCTACCTCTCATGAACTCCACCTTAGAGCCTCTCACCCAGGCTACCGTCTTTACCAAGCTGGACCTCCGGAGTGCCTACCATCTAGTCCGTATCCGAGAGGGCGATGAATGGAAGACCGCCTTCAAGACTCCCAGGGGCCACTACGAGTACCTGGTGATGCCGTTCGGCCTCACCAACGCTCCGGCGGTATTCCAGGCGCTCATGAACGACGTCCTTCGTGACATGCTGGAGGAGTTTGTGGTAGTATACCTAGACGACATCCTCATCTTCTCCAAGACCCTCGAGGAACACATCCAGCATGTCCGCCGTGTGCTGGAGCGCGTCCTCCACAATCGGCTCTTCGTCAAAGCGGAGAAGTGCCGATTCCACTCCGACTCCGTCGATTACCTGGGCTTCATCGTGGAGAAAGGCTTGACCCGAGCTGATCCTCGCAAGATCCAGGCCGTGGAGGAATGGCCGGAACCCACCTCTCGGAAGGAGTTACAGAGCTTCCTCGGGTTCGCCAACTTCTACCGAAGGTTCATCCGGAACTACAGTCAAGTGGCGGAACCGCTTACCAGACTGACCTCTCCCGCCCTGCCGTTCGACTGGTCCCCAGCGGCGTGTGCTGCGTTCCGCTCCCTCAAGAAGAGGTTCACTTCCGCCCCGATCTTGCTCCATCCAGACCCCAAGAGACAGTTCATCGTTGAGGTGGACGCCTCGGATACTGGACTGGGAGCTATCTTATCCCAGCGGTCGGCAACGGACCAGAAGGTACATCCGTGCGCCTTCTACTCGCGTCGGTTCCTCCCTGCCGAGAGGAACTATGACATCGGCAATCGGGAGCTGCTGGCGGTTGTGGCTGCCTTGGAGGAGTGGCGTCATTGGCTAGAGGGGGCCGAGGAGCCGTTTACCATTTGGACGGACCACAAGAACCTGATGTACATCCGTGCTTCCAAGCGCCTCAATGGCCGGCAGGCAAGATGGGCCAGCTTCCTCAGTCGGTTCGACTTCTCGCTGACGTTTCGCCCTGGTTCCCGCAACACGAAGGCCGACTCCCTGTCCCGGTTACACTCCAAGGGGGCTCCAACCACTGAGGACCCGACTCCCATCCTCCCAGAGGCCAGGGTGGTAGGAGTCGTCACCTTGGGCATCGAGGGGGTGGTAAGGCGTGCCCTACGCTTCCATCGCGCTCCAGGCAATGTACCGGTTCATCGTCTCTTCGTCCCCGACTCGGTCCGGTCTCGGGTCCTCCAGTGGGGCCATACCAGCCGGTTCGCCTGCCACCCGGGCGTTCATCGCACGTTCTCCTTCCTGGCTCGTCGATTCTGGTGGCCCACCATGAGGAACGACGTCAAGGAGTTCGTACTGGCCTGCGCAGTCTGCGCCCGCAGCAAGGCCTCCCACCAGGCACCCTCCGGGCTATTACAGCCGCTTCCCATTCCGAGCCGTCCTTGGTCACATGTGGCGCTGGACTTCGTCACGGGTCTTCCCTCCTCCCAGGGGAACACGTGCCTTCTGACCGTGGTGGATCGGTTCAGCAAGGGGGTTCACCTCGTGGCCCTTCCCAAACTTCCCTCGGCGGCCGAGACGGCGGACCTCCTGACACGCCACGTGTTTCGCCTCCATGGTTTTCCCCAGGACGTCGTCTCGGACCGGGGGCCCCAGTTCACTTCCCAGGTATGGCGGGCTTTTTGCAAGGGATTGGGGGCAACGGTCAGTCTTTCCTCTGGTTATCATCCCCAGACTAACGGACAAACGGAGAGGATGAACCAGAGTGTGGAGTCTGCTCTTCGGTGTGTGGCTGCCGAGAGACCAGCTTCTTGGAGCCGTTTCCTTCCCTGGGTCGAGTACTCCATCAACTCCATGGTCAGTTCCGCCACCGGCCTCTCACCCTTTGAGGTATCCCTGGGCTACCAACCCCCTCTTTTCCCTGCACAGGAGACGGAGGTGGCAGTTCCCTCCGTACAGGACCACCTCGACCGGTGCCGTCGGGTCTGGGAGATCGCCAGGACCGCGCTGCTCCGGTCATCAGAGCGCGCCTGTCGTGGGGCTGACCGGCGCCGGGTTCCTGCGCCGACGTACCACCCTGGGCAGAGGGTGTGGCTTTCCGCGAGGGACCTCCCACTTCGGTCCTCGGCCAAGAAACTTAACCCCCGGTTCGTCGGACCTTTCGAGGTTCTGAAGGTACTCAGTCCGGCGGCGGTGCGTCTTAAGCTTCCTGCGTCCATGCACATTCACCCCGTTTTCCATGTGTCCCGGGTTGAGCCTGTCTCTCTCAGTCCCCTGATGCCTCCTGCTCCGGAACCACCTCCTCCCAAGATGGTGGACGGTCACCCCCAGTGGCAGGTCCGCCGGTTGATGGGCGTTCGACGGCGGGGTCGGGGGTTCCAGTACCTGGTGGACTGGGAGGGGTACGGTCCGGAGGAACGGAGCTGGGTCTCCCGCCAGCTCATCGTGGATCCCGGCCTGATCACCGACTTCCATCGTGCCCATCCGGGCGAGCCGGGTCGGCCTGGTCGCCGGGTGGCTCCCGTGGAGGGGGGGGTACTGTGAGGTTTGGTCCGCTCCCCACCCACACGCTCCGTTCCTTTAAGGTATTTTGTTGATTAATTGCATTCCCCGCCACACGCTCCGTTCCTGTAAGGTGCCGTGTTGACTGGTGCTCTCCCCACCACACGCTTCTGGAGCAATGATCAATTTCATCCCGCAGCTGTCACAGCTTGTCATCAGCGCCCTGTGGCTTTATATACCCTGATCCCCCTAATATCGATGTTGGATCGTTTTGAATATTCTCCTGCATTTGCCTGTCTTTCCCGTCGCTGTTCCCTGTCTGTTGCTCCCCAGGACTTTCGTGAAGTAATCCCTGTGGAGAACCTGATTCCCCGTACGAAGCTGCGCCTCGTTTATCTGCCCGCTTTACGCGTTGCGCTCTGGTGAGTTTTTGGAAACAGTTATTTTTGGATCACCAGTTTTTTGTGTCTTTGTGAAACACCGAAGAGATCCCGTTTTTGTTATACTGTTATCACCTATTTTTTTGTGTTTGGATTTACACTTTGGATTACCGTATTGTTTTTTCTCTGGACTCTGCTAACTGTGTGTATCACACCGAAGATCAAGTCACTTGGATATTTATTTGGATCAGTCACCTCTCTGTTTCTGTTGTGCGCTGGGCTAACTCGGATTTCTCTCTCTCTCTCCGTTTCCACCTGGAGTGAAAGCTGGGAGGATCTGCAGAGCGGCTTCAGACGTCACAAGCTAATTCCTCACCACCACCTACTGGGAGAATCTGCAGAGCCGCAACAATCTTCACATGCCAGATTCCCCGTTTGTTCTGTTGCTCAACCTAATTCAATCTTGTGACTCTGAGAATAAATACGCCCTTGCTTTGGCTAACTCTGAAACAACTCTCTCTGTGCCGTTGCGCTTGTGGTCAGTTACAAACCCTAACAAGTAGTACTGTATCATATGAGACTCAAAAAACATGGATAAAAAAGTTAAACGCTGGGAAAGCGGAGCTGCTAAGTTAAAATCTAAACAGGAAAGGGACAGAAAGAGCGCGTTACTTCGGCAAAGCATACCGACTATCTCAACTTTTTTCACCCCGTCAGGTAAGGCTAGCCTGGCTAGCACTAGTAGCAGCAACGTTAAAGAGGCTGAGCCAGGCGCCACGGGCAGAGAGGACGAGAATGCTAACGTTATTGATGCTATAGCGACAGAGAAGAGGCAGCGGCAGCCTCTAGTTCAGCCGGCCGACCAGTGGCTGCCACCTGTTCGTCTACGCCCGCCGCATCTCCACAGCCCAGCCCCAACAATTCTATTCTAAAATAGAATAAAATAGGTCACAAACTGCACTGTTGCAGAACTGTTCTTTCTTTGTTTCTTTGTTGTTGAAATATTAAAGTTATCAAAAATGACAATTTTCTGGTTGTGTTTTCCTGCATTTAACCTTTTCAAACAAAGCCATCATGAAACTGACAGAATAACTGAACAATAAAGTATAATATATTGTGTGGTACCCTGTCAATAACTTTGGCAGACAGGGAATATAATTAATTGTCCTCAACTATACTTTCTCTCTCTCGATGGATAGCTGTTTGTTGACGTGTTAAAAACGCATCAGTAGCAGGATTACTGTCATTTTGATTACTGTAGTTTGCCTGGTATGTAGCTTTGGTTAGTGGCTGCCCCACCAATGTTTTACATATAAAAACGCCACTGTGCGTGTATGTGTGTGTGGGGGCCTCCACAAGAGTCTGGCCCAGAGGCCTCTGAATTCTTAATCTGGCCTTTGGTATATGAATAGTCTATTCCACTATAGCAGCCAGGTATATAGTGTGCTGTGTGATGACCATACATTTGAATCTAATCTAATTTTGCACACGGCCCTCGCATTATAATGAGCTGGACAGGTGTGTATGTGTGTGTGGTAACGTGACCGCGGTATCTGCCATGCGAGACTGTAGGCTTGTTCGAGATGGATTTCGGTTTGCCTCGACTAGTAGACGAGAGTAGCCGAGTGAAGCCGGGGGAGGAGTTAAAAAGGCGGACACTGCCGATTTCACGAGAGCCTCTCGCCTAGTCTCGCATGGCAGATACGCTTTCACGTCACGACACACACATTACACACCTGTCCAGCTCATTATAATGCGATGGCCGTGTGCAAAATTAGATCAGATTCAAATGTACAGCACACCATATACTGCTATAGTGGAATATACTATTCATATACCATAATGTATACCATCTTGTTGCGCGCTCCTGGCCGCACGCACACACAACACACTGCTGAATAATTCAGTTTTGCATCAATATATATATGTATACTGTGTATATTGAGGCAAAACAGAATTATATATACAGTATTACTATTGAGGCAAAACAGACGACGCATGTGTGTATGTGTGTGTCTGACAGCTTGAAGTTTATCATGATGATATGATGATAACGCATAACATAATAAAGTTTTCAATCAATCAAACGTCTCATAACTCCCTGGCTGTCACGTGGCTGGTGACTGACAACTTTTCTGAGCCAATAGGCGCTTTGCGCGACCGTAGCAAGTCGCTTCCCAGCCGGGAGCAGCCGAGTGAGAGGTACTGTGGAGCCTCGCTCTGAAGGCTGTGCGTGGCTCGCTCCCGCGGGAGTTCCGCGCCTCGCCTCGTCAGATTTTCAGAGCAAGTCGGACAACATTCTAACCGTCATGCAACGCGCTTGGCGAGGCCGTAGTCAAACCTGCGCAGATCTGCGTCTGCCTATCCCATCTCGAACACGCCTTATTAGGCGA
Source organism: Notolepis coatsorum (assembly GCF_963971535.1). NCBI lineage: Eukaryota > Metazoa > Chordata > Actinopteri > Aulopiformes > Paralepididae > Notolepis > Notolepis coatsorum. Next base: position 205,236,932 of record NC_140165.1, read on the forward strand.
GCAGGCTGTAGTGAAATCGGAAGTGTTTGACTTTCTGACTCCTCCCCCAGCTGCAATCGTCTACTAATAGGCGTGTTCGAGATGGGATAGGCGGACGCAGATCTGCGCAGGTTTTACTACGGCCTCGCCAAGCGCGTTGCATGACGGTTAGAATGTTGTCCGACTTGCTCTGAAAATCTGACGAGGCGAGGCGCGTAACTCTCGCGGGAGCGAGCCACGCACAGCCTTCAGAGCGAGGCTCCACAGTACCTCTCACTCGGCTGCTCCCGGCTGGGAAGCGACTTGCTACGGTCGCGCAAAGCGCCTATTGGCTCAGAAAAGTTGTCAGTCACCAGCCACGTGACAGCCAGGGAGTTATGAGACGTTTGATTGATTGATTGATTGATTGAAAACTTTATTATGTTATGCGTTATCATCATATCATCATGATAAACTTCAAGCTGTCAGACACACACATATGAATGAATGAATGAATGAATGAATGAATGAATGAATGAATGAATGAATGAATGAATGAATGAATGAATGAATGAAAACTTTATTTAACAGATTGCAGAATGGGTACAATACAGCAGGGACGTGCACAGGACTTTAGAGGGGCAGGTGCTCAAAGGCTGAAAAGGGCACTACACTTGTGTGTATATATTAACCGAGCGTGCGCAGCGCGCAAGCGCGATTTTTAAGGGCCCTTTTCGGGCGGGGGGCCCCCTTTTTATGCTTTTTGGGGGGTTTTGGTGATCAAATATTGAATATTGAACTATAATAATCAGTGCAGGAGCTCACTTATCCTTGAAAGACACTTTTATCACTGACTTAAAAGGCCCATACATCTCCATAAATGTTCAGGGGGGAGGGAATAAGTGCTTACCCTACAGACCCCAAGAAGTGCTGTATATTCTGTATTGTTTAATATAAATGCATTTTTTATTCCAATCCCGATTTGTATTTGAGATTCCCAAATCCCATCGGACTTGACTTCTTCGTGTCCCTCAATGAGTGTAATACCAGCATTCAACAGCGGTTTCTATCATCATCATCATCATCATCACCATATAGGTCCGCGGAGAGGCACGCTGAGGAGGCCGTGCAAACTGTAATGGAATATGGGGCATCTCTCTCTCTTTACCTAATATTTTGTTTCTATCCTGACATTTTTCAGTTGGAAGGAGAGTCTATATGCGTAACGGTAAAAAAAAAAAAAAAAAAAAAAAAAAAATTCTTTTCTTTTTTTCAAAAAGGGCACTTTTTTGATGAGGCTCAAAAAGGCAGGTGCTCAGGCACCCCTTGGCCTCTATGTGTGCACGTGCCTGCAATACAGTACGGCTCAATACATACAATTGTTAAGGGGATGCAGACCTGAGAAAGACGTTTGTCTTGTTTCCATCAGGGTCCCCCATTTTCAATTCATATAGACATTTATGACATACACAACATACATGACATTTATGGCATAGGGACATATAGGTATTTAGTACTGATACATTTGTGACATAAACGGTATTCAAATATACAGTACTGTTACCCCTAGATCCTGACAGAGTATATACATATGATGGGGAGGGGACTGTACATTAGGAGGGGGTGGGTGGGTGGGAGAGAAATATACATACGGCGGGGAGGGAATATATACATGCGGTTGGGAGGAGACTGTCTATTAGGAGGTGGTGGGTGGTGGGGGGGGTTTTGGGCATTTACGGTGGCCAGTTTCGAATTGCAGCCTCCCGTAGGTGCTCTTTAAGAGCGGTTTTGAATGTGGGTAGTGATTCACATTCCTTTACAGCTTTGGGTAGGGCGTTCCACATTGTTGTGGCATAATTGCGAAACGTGTTTAGTCCCTTGTTTGAGCCGAATCTGGGTTTTACATGATTTGTTGAGCTTCCTCTGGTGTAGTGGTTGTGGTATTCACTGACCTTTGGGAAGTATTTTGACATGTACATGGGTACCCCGGTCGTATAGTGTATCTTGTAGACCAGGCCCATTGCAAGTTGCTGTACTCTGTCGTCTACTCTAAGCCATCCTAGGTTGTCAAAGTGGGCAGGGGTGAGGTGGGTTCTGGGGTTCAGGTCAAGTAGTAGTCTGACCAGTTTGTTTTGTGATGTTTGTAATTTTGTTTTAAGCGCCTTTGAGGTGCTTTGGTACCATGAGGTGCACGCATAGTCGTAGTACCCTTGAATGAGTGCTCCTGCCAGAGTCTTCAGGGTATTCTTGTTTACCAGAGAGGAGATCCGGTACAAGAATCTAGTTCGTTGGTTGACTTTTTTTATTACATTGGATGCCATTTTGTCACAGGAAAGATTTGCCTCTAGGATGGAACCCAGGTAGGTAATTTCGTCTTTCCTTGTGACAATATTGTCACCCACTGTAACTGAGAAGCCGTCGGTCTTGCTGAGTTTGTTATTTGAACCGAAGAGAATGGACTCTGTTTTGCCCATGTGTAATGATAGTTTGTTATCAGCGAGCCATATGCAGATTTTGCCTAGTTCTGTGCTGAGGGTTTTTTCAACCTGCAACTTGTTCTTGTCAGAGACCAGCAGCGCTGAGTCGTCCGCAAACAGGAACAGGTTGCAGTCACAGGCTGACGACATGTCATTTGCATAAATTAGGAAGAGTAGCGGTCCTAGTATGCTTCCTTGTGGAACACCACAGCTCACTGTGAGGGGGGGGGATAGAGTACCGTTTACCTCTACCATCTGTTCTCTCCCCTCCAGGTAGGATTGCATCCAGCTCACTGATAAGCTATCAAAACCAATTGCCAGATTGGAATTCGTAGATTAGATTTTTTTCCGCCAGGTACTTTTCGACCTGTTCGTAGACTATTTTCTCCATGACTTTCGAGATGGAGGTAAGAATAGAAACAGGGTGGTAGTTGCCTGGGTCTAATTTGCTGCCCTTTTTGTGCAGAGGGGTCACTCTCGCAATTTTGAAGTCCTTGGGGACGTGTCCCTGTTTTATAGAGAGGTTTATTATGTGTGTGATGACTGGGGTGATGGCGGCTGCTGCGTCTCTGAGGAATTTGGAGGGGATGTTGTCATGGCCAGTGGCCTTGTTAGGTTGGAGGGCGCTACATTTTTTGAGTACCTCATCAGTTGTTACCATTTCCAGTTTGAAGTCATCTTTGTGGACCCCTAGGTTTTTGTAGTATTCTACTATGTGTTCTACCCCATAATGCCCTGAGTGGGAGGGTAGTTTGTTTACCAGTGTTGTGGCTATGTTTGTGAAGAAGATGTTTAAGTAATTGGCTACATCCAGCTTGTTTGTGATGAGCGTGTTCTCCGTCTTTATGTTTATGTTTGAGAATCTGGTTTTAAGTTTTTTACTGCAGCCTAGTTGATTATTGAGTAATTTCCAAATTTTGCGGGGTTTGTTTTTGTTTTCCTCAGTTTTGTCGTTGATGAAATTTCTTTTTGCGGTTCTGATCATGGTGTTTACGTAATTTCTTAGTCTGTTTCTTTGAATTTTTAGTTCAACCACGTGGGCTTGGAGTTCACTGTTTGAGCTTTTGGAAAGCTTTGTCTGACTTTTATGAAGTTCAGAGCATTTTTTGTCTCTGGTTTTCATAGCGGCCAGTATTTCAGTGTGCATCCATGGCTCAGCGCGATTTTTAACCCTGGTGGTTCTTATGGGTGCCATGTTGTTGAGTATTGCTGTGAATTTGGTTTTGAATCCAAGCCATGTTTCTTCAACCTGTGTACCACTGAGTTCATCTGACCAGTCCAAGCTCCCCAGTTCTAGGTTAAAGGCCTCTCTAGAGTAAGTTTTGAGGTCTCTAGATGTGACTGTTTTGTGACAGCCGGCCTTCTGTTTTAGCTTTTTGCGGGTACAGAAAATCATATAATGATCACTTAACCCGCATGCTATCACCCCTTTATTGGAGATCATGGACTTGTCAGAGGTCAAAATGAGGTCAATGGTGGTTTGTGTCGAATCACATACTCTTGTGGGTTGGGTGATTAGCTGGCTGAAACCGTGCAGATCAGAAAATCTACTGAAGGCCTTGAAGACGGGTGCTGCTTTACGCAGCATATCCGTGTTCCAGTCCCCAATAAGAATTTTTTCTACCCCCTCCACCCCAGCTAAACACCCATCAAGTGTGTCATAAAAGCCACTCTGTTCTGGCGGTCTATATATTGTGCCTACTAGTACTGGTTTCGCCCTGTCTAATAAGATTTCAATCCAAACAGTTTCAATTTCATCATGGTTAAGGTCAGTACGGTTGATGTATTTGGTATCCTTGTGTATATACACGCAGACGCCACCTCCATACTGGTTTCTATCCCTCCTGACTATTGAGTAGTTTTCAATTTCAATCTCTGGATCTTGTACAGATGAGTCTAATTTTGTTTCTGTGAAACAACTGTTTGATTTCAGCCAGTTTAGGTCTCAGGCTATTTGTATTAATGTGGAATATGTGAAGTCCATTTTTGCTGGTAATCTGATCGATGTTGTCACACTGGAGGTAACTCTGTTTGTAACTGAGGGGTACAATTTCCTGACTGTATTGAATAAGTATGGTATCATTAAACCACTACTGTCTTATGTACATTACTACTGGCCATACAGTACACAGGTATATGAGATGAACACATCCACAATAACACGGTTTCACACAAGTACTCGTTTAGAAGAATATTTATTAGCAGCAAATAAGATTATATTACATTACTTTACTTAGAGTCGCGCTTGTAAGGCGAAGAATGTGCATGAATAGGTCAAGAGCGTAAGTCCATTAGAATATTACGCAGGAGATAATGAATACCACCTGTATCGTAGGAATTATATCTATGGTACACTAGTAAGGCAGCGGGAGATACTAGTAGGGTCCCTCCGGTTGTAGGCCAGCAGGGGAGAGGATTTGTCGGTAACGAAAGTCTGGGTCAACGAAGAATAAGGAGACTCCAGGTACAGGAGACAGTGCAATAATCTCTTGATCCGCAGACGAACAACAGCTATTCTCCGGTATGCAGCTCCGCATAGAAGAAAGCTAGCCAGCCTCAGGCGTCCTAGAGGCGGGCTCGACGTTGCTCCTCACAGGGTAAATCCCACACAATTGTGGGTGTAGACGATTCTCCGCTCCATCAGCTACAGGACCAAAGCAAATATAATCCAGCCGAAAAGGGCTCTGTAGTCGCCGGTGTAGGTTATCCAGTGTACATATCCACACGGTCCTCGTCTAGGGCTCCTCGGATGACGGCACCAGGTTAAGCCGCCCAGCCTGGATAAGCACACTAGCTGGTACGAGGAAGCGTTGGTAATGCTGGTCACTGTAGAACGGTAGCCGCACGATACACTATACATAAATAGACTATTACTGAAATAATAGAATAGGTCGAACTCGACGATACAGCGTTAAACTCTGATACTTCAGCTATCAATTCGCACGCGGTCTCAAGGCTCTAATTTGGGGCAAAACGGGCCCACTTCACAGCACGTTGTATCGTGGTGTGAGGCTTCAACTTATTGGGTAACAGTACTTCTGTATTCACCTGCGCCGTATTTATACGTTAGGTGAACAATCTAGTACCAGCCTCATTTCTGTCTCGTATTCTTGCGCAGAGCCGGTCATGTCCAGGCATGTCTTTGGCGGTGACTTTGAACTAGACATTGGGGGTATGGCAGTGGCGCCTAAGGGACCGCTGTCCAATAGGAGAACGAAATATTATGGTCTGTACTAGGTAAAGGGATATTCCGTGTATATGTACAAAGAATATACAAGGGATATCAGACAATATACAAATATTATACAATATATCTCAAGTAATAAATATATATATTCGGTTTAATCTGATCCTTCGTAACACTGTTCATTTGCGTCCTGTCCTGTGGTGGGGGGAGGGGGGGCGTTGTTGCTGTTTGTGCCGTGAGTGGGAAGGGGGGGAGGGGGTGATTCTTTGTCCTTTGCTGGAGTCTGTATTCCTCTGTGAAAGCCCGCGATGTGGGGGGGGGGGCTGGTTGTTTACAGATGTGTCTGTTAGTACTCCGTTGTAGTACATGCGTCGTCTGTTTTGCCTCAATACTGTATATATAATTCTGTTTTGCCTCAATATACACAGTATACATATATATATTGATGCAAAACAGAATTATTCAGCAGTGTGTTGTGTGTGCGCGGCCAGGAGCGCGCAACAAGATGGTATACATTATGGTATATGAATAGTATATTCCACTATAGCAGTATATGGTGTGCTGTACATTTGAATCTGATCTAATTTTGCACACGGCCATCGCATTATAATGAGCTGGACAGGTGTGTAATGTGTGTGTGGTGACGTGAAAGCGTATCTGCCATGCGAGACTAGGCGAGAGGCTCTCGTGAAATCGGCAGTGTCCGCCTTTTTAACTCCTCCCCCGGCTTCACTCGGCTACTCTCGTCTACTAGTCGAGGCGAACCGAAATCCATCTCGAACAAGCCTTATGTTATGCAAAGTAGCCAGGTGGGTACTTAGCGAGTTGGGGTGCTGTGGGGTGCGTTGCTCATGGGACGGAGTTACACGCCCGTCCCACAACCGGCTCTGTGAGCAGAAGCACGTGCACGCACATGCATGGATGTGCACGCGCGTGCACACAGGAATGCACTGCACTCGCCTGATGTGCCAACTCGCTAAGCAGTGGTGCAGTGCTGGGCAACCGCAGTCAAACGGCGTTTGGGCTTCGAAGTGCGCGCATCCTATTATTATGCAAAGTCTAGGTGATAAGTGCCTAGACTTTGCATAATAATAGGATACCGTTTGGCCTCCGCCCATATTACGACTGCACCCCTGTCGCTAAGTACCCACCTGGCTACTTTGCATAACAATAGCGCAGGCCGTCAGGTGTGTTCAAATACGTTCTCAGATACATTCACACAAAACTTGTGAATGAAATGTGTTACATTCCATTCGTAAGGCAATTAGGTATTGTCTTTAGTCTGGTGCGTACGCGAGGGAACATTTATGCGCGGGAGCGCGCGTGCACGTGGCGTCATTAAAACACTGTGCAACCAGCTTTGAAATCACCAACGCAACCCTGCTTGTATAACACTATTTGGATAATAAGTATGGCAACGCTGTTTATTTACCAAGTGATGTTGTGCTTAGTGCTGTGAAGAGTGTGACATTTAATTTGTATTTCTATCAATTCTTCCCGATTTCATGTTTATCACAGACTATTTCATGTTGGCTTCGCGTCTTGCTTCGCCGGGAGGTGTAGTCTGACAGGATTTATCATTGGAAAAATTGATTATTGGCTATGTAACAATTCTGCCACATGGAAATTGAAAAGCTTTCCATTTTTGCACAAAATGAGTTCCCTTCTATCTATCACTAACATTATTGTTTAAGCATTTTTGGTTGAAATAAAATTTGGCGATTTTTTAAATGATTAATTGCGAATATTTTCATGTTGAGCTACAGTATAGATTGTGGATGAATACGCACAGAAAGGTACACCATGCAAATGTTAATGCTTTATTTGTTTTAAACGAGACGATTTAGAAATGGGCAATGGGGAAATACATTGCGTTGGACAGAGGGTGGAACACTAAAAACGGCAATGACGTAACCACTACACCTCCCTGACTCACTCTGACTGCACCTAACACTGACCAGACCACGCCCCCGTAGCGTAAACCGGGGATGACAAGAAATATTGTAATTAATTTTCTTTACAGGACGTACAGAGATCAGCTTTTTATAGTTAATGTGAGAATCAAAAGGAGAGTGATCCATTAATTTGATCAAACTGTTAGTCGACTAATAGTCATAGGATTTGTCAACTTATCAATTCGTTAATTTCATCAATAAATCTGTCAAATTTGTGTTTTTTCACATGTAAATCCTCTATGACCCCTTAGGTCTGAGTCAAGGCCTGAGGCTCTATCATTCTCTCATCTCCCCGGTTAGCCTTGTGTATAAAGCCATGGATCCTCCAATGGGACTGGTCTGCTATTTCCAGATGTATTACTCGACTATCCCTGTCCCTAAGCACCGTCTTTATCTTTGTAATTATCCTTAATGGGGAAGATATTTGTTTTTCTAGCCTTCACCATGATCCACAGTTTAACCCAGTTTATCCCCCTCCCCAACGTTCAAACGGAGGGTCCTTTGAAGTTTATTTATGTCTGTATTTAGCCTCAACTCCGATGCGTACAGCGATCTGGTCTGCAGAGAGCGCTTCCTAACCTCTGAATAGAGGGGATGCTGTAGTTATTATATTACATAAAACTATTATATGATGGAGATCCAAGGATGTGTAATTTGATCATGAAATACCAAGGTCCTTTGTAAGTCTAGGTCCTTTCTGCCTGACATGAATAGTGTTTGCATGCATGATGCATATTATGTATTACATAATATGAGTTTCAGGGTTGTTTATCACAGGTATGCATTGTAGACATTTAGCCTAGTAATTTCTCTCTTTGCGTTCATTTTGTTGCTCACAGTGGTGGAAATCCAAAATCTTGACTCAAGTACTGTACATAAGTAACACGTTTATGTACTTGTACATTGCTTGAGTATTTTCTCATTTTAAGGAACTTTGTACTTTTACTCCACTACATTTCAAAAAGAAATATTGTACTTTTTACTCCACTACATGTATCTGAATTATGATTATGTGCTTTCAAATTTGAAGCCTACCAACTTCAAGAGGATGTAATCAGAGTAGCATAACTGGACCACATACCACCTTTATCACATCCTTTAGAGGTCAATGGTTCGAAGATTGAATGCTCCCAAGCACTGGAATACACAAATATCATGTATAATGTATACTTTTACTTTTGATACTAAGTACATACAACATCAAATATCAAGTAGCATTTTGAATAGAGATTTTTACCAGAGTAGTATTTTATCTGGGTATTTCTACTTTTACTTAAAGGAACTGTGTATTTATTCCACCGCTGGTTGCTGACTGGTTGCTAGGTTACAATACAGTATTCACCGTATGGCTTAAGTGCCTCTTACCTAGCTCTGATCTAATGGAGTGTTGCCTTGTGTTTACATTGTGCCAGTTCTCACATCAGATTTCATTTCGGAACAGGGATACATACAGGGATTTAGACCAAGCCCCCTGTTGCAGTCACAAGCACAGTGTTTGCATTGTACCCGTATAATGTGAGCAATATTACTGACTCCCACGTGGAGCCAGCCAGGGATACCCGCTCTTGTGTTGAGGAGATGCTGGGTTACAGGACCTTGGCCTCTTACCTGGGAGCGTTCGTGAGTGTTCACAACGCTGCATGGTTTTCGTATCGCGCTAATTATGTTTAATCTGATTCATCTTCGGACAGAGATCCCCCATCCGCTATTGTAGGATGCCGGAGTCCTTATGGTCCTTACCTGGGTACCGGCACAGTGTTGCATTGTAACACTCATTGTGTGTGTGAACAGAGCGCTCTCTGTGCCGGTACAGTAGTGTGTGTTTCAGCTGATATCTTCTTCCCAGTCTCTTCACTTGTCGTCTCTGGCTCACTGGCGGCATTGCTCCACAAGGGAACAGTCTGTTGTCAACGCCGAGGGAGACTAATAAAGGTGGTTTAAATTGGTTGGGGCCAGACAGCATCGTTTAGCCATTATCCCTGAGCCCCCACCCCCCATTCACCATGCACACTGAATGTGCTGTTTTGTTGTGTGTGGTGGTGAATTGTTGACAGATATGTTTCAACTAGCACAGGCTCTCGTGTTTTCTTTGGCAGAGATACTGCTATTTATTGTGATTTTCACAGGCGGACACACCTGTGAGAACTACATGGTTGTAGTCTTCAGACTAGGCAAAGAAAAGCATGATATGTTCCCACCAGCTGGGAACAGGCTGGAAAGATAGGATGGTAAGAATTCCCAACCTGAGCATGACTTAAGAGCAAAATGGCCGCTGTGTGAATAGATATGGAAGATATACAGTAAGCTATGCACAATACACTGAATGAATGAATGAATGAATGAATGAATGAATGAATGAATGAATGAATGAATGAATGAAAACTTTATTTAACAGATTGCAGAATGGGTACAATACAGTACGGCTCAATACACACAATTGTTAAGGGGATGCAGACCTGAGAAAGACGTTTGTCTTGTTTCCATCAGGGTCCCCCATTTTCAATTCATATAGACATTTATGACATACACAACATACATGACATTTATGGCATAGGGACATATAGGTATTTAGTACTGATACATTTGTGACATAAACGGTATTCAAATATACAGTACTGTTACCCCTAGATCCTGACAGAGTATATACATATGATGGGGAGGGGACTGTACATTAGGAGGGGGTGGGTGGGTGGGTGGGAGAGAGATATACATACGGCGGGGAGGGATTATATACATGCGGTGGGGAGGAGACTGTCTATTAGGAGGTGGTGGGGGTTTTGGGCATTTACGGTGGCCAGTTTCGAATTGCAGCCTCCCGTAGGTGCTCTTTAAGAGCGGTTTTGAATGTGGGTAGGGATTCACATTCCTTTACAGCTTTGGGTAGGGCGTTCCACATTGATGTGGCATAATTGCGAAACGTATTTAGTCCCTTGTTTGAGTCGAATCTGGGTTTAACATGATTTGTTGAGCTTCCTCTGGTGTAGTGGTTGTGGTATTCACTGACCTTTGGGAAGTATTTTGACATGTACATGGGTACCTTAGTCGTATAGTGTATCTTGTAGACCAGGCCCATTGCAAGTTGCTGTACTCTGTCGTCTACTCTAAGCCATCCTAGGTTGTCAAAGTGGGCAGGGGTGAGGTGGGTTCTGGGGGTAAGGTCAAGTAGTAGTCTGACCAGTTTGTTTTGTGATGTTTGTAATTTTGTTTTAAGCGCCTTTGAGGTGCTTTGGTACCATGAGGTGCACGCATAGTCGTAGTACCCTTGAATGAGTGCTCCTGCCAGAGTCTTCAGGGTATTCTTGTTTACCAGAGAGGAGATCCGGTATGGTACGGATCCGGTATGACACTACATCCTTTCTCTAAATCAATGACTGAGGTGAATCTAGTGGGAGTGGTTGTGGGTGTGGCTGTGTGTTGTGGCGTGAAGTGGCTGTGTGTTGTGGGGGTGGCTGATGCTGTATGTTGTGGGGTGGTGTGGCTGTGTGTTGTGTGTTGAAGTGGCTGTATGTTGTGGGGTGGTGTGGCTGTGTGTTGTGTGTTGAAGTGGCTGTGTGTTGTGGGGTGGTGTGGCTGTGTGTTGTGTGTTGAAGTGGCTGTGTGTTGTGGGGTGGTGTGGCTGTGTGTTGTGGGGCGGTGTGGCTGTGTGTTGTGTGTTGAAGTGGCTGTGTGTTGTGGGGTGGTGTGGCTGTGTGTTGTGGGGCGGTGTGGCTGTGTGTTGTAGTGATGGGTCGGTCATGAGCGACTCGTTCATAAGAGCCGAGTCATTGCCGTGAGTGTGAGTCGCATCGCTCACGTCTGGCAATGAGTCGGTTCACGCCCCCCCCCCCCCCCCCCCCCCCCCCCGGCATGCACACCCCCCCCCCCCCCCCCGGCATGCACAAGAGACACACACAATGAACTCAACGGATATCGTCGATCGGGGGCTCAACTAGAGTCTGACACGTTTCTATGATAAACTGAATGAATAGACAGACATTGACACAGACAACTGAATGAATAGCATACTACTTATTTGGTTGTATAGGAGTCGAGTGGCGCTAATGAGTGTCTTTTGTCAAACAACAGTAGTCTATGAATAGGCTATGCTAACGTAACGTGATGCAAATATGCAATTGATCACTTGGCATGCTAACTGGGAGCATCACCTTGATACAAGCATTCCACCTTGCTTCTCCATCAAATGGCTTAATGAAGTCCTGAACTCAACGGATATCGATATTTTTTACTTCACTTTGAAATATTATAGTGAAATATTTTGCAATGTTGTCGCATTTATCTTGTTGAAATCCTCCAACAGGCTCTTTTTTGTAAGTTGACTGGTTTGCACACCAATAATACAGTGCAATAATAGAATAGTAGAATAGATAGTAAAATGATGCAATAGAATGGCCAGAGTAAAATAGTGCTACAGTACAATCAACAGTCAGCGGGGTGTATTAGAAGGCTATGGTGAAGAGGTACGTTTTTAGCTTATTTCTGAAAATATTAAGAGATCTAGCTTCCCTAATGTCCATAGGTAGTGTGTTCCATAACTTTGGTGCATAGTTAGCAAAGGCTGCATCCCTGATTTTCATCTAACATTGTAGATGATCGCAATGTTTATCCTTTGTATATAAGGAGGAGGACCTTGAAATCAATTCTAAATGTTACCGATGATTACTGATGTAAAATGGGGGATCCTGATGTAAACAAGACGAAAGTCTTTCTCTGGTCTGCATCCCCTTAACAATTGTATGTATAATTGTATGTAATTGTATAACATCGGCCAAATTTTTTCCGCGCTGCGCGCTCGGGCTTCATATTTTGGTTTACGCAACTTCCTCCGGAAGTGTCAATGATCCGTGAGCCGTGAGTCGCTTCCGTGAATCGGTTCATTGCGGTGAGCGTGTATCGAATCGCTCACTCACTGAAATGATCCGTTTGGCACATCACTAGTGTGTTGTGGGGTGGTGTGGCTGTGTGTTGTGGGGCGGTGTGGCTGTGTGTTGGGTGGGAGTGGCTGTGTGTTGTAGGGTCAAGTGGCTGTGTGTTGTGGGGGTGGCTGACGCTGTATGTTGTGGGGTGGTGTGGCTGTGTGTTGTGTGTTGAAGTGGCTGTGTGTTGTGGGGTGGTATGGCTGTGTGTTGTGTGTTGAAGTGGCTGTGTGTTGTGGGGTGGTGTGGCTGTGTGTTGTGGCGCGGTGTGGCTGTGTGTTGTGTGTTGAAGTGGCTGTGTGTTGTGGGGTGGTATGGCTGTGTGTTGTGTGTTGAAGTGGCTGTGTGTTGTGGGGTGGTGTGGCTGTGTGTTGTGGCGCGGTGTGGCTGTGTGTTGTGGGGTGGTGTGGCTGTGTGTTGTGGCGCGGTGTGGCTGTGTGTTGTGGGGCGGTGTGGCTGTGTGTTGTGGGGCGGTGTGGCTGTGTGTTGTGGGGCGGTTTGGCTGTGTGTTGTGGGGCGGTGTGGCTGTGTGTTGGGTGGGAGTGGCTGTGTGTTGTGGGGCGGTGTGGCTGTGTGTTGTGGGGCGGTGTGGCTGTGTGTTGGGTGGGAGTGGCTGTGTGTTGTAGGGTCAAGTGGCTGTGTTGTGGGGTGAAGTGGCTGTGTGTTGGGGGGTGAAGTGACTGTGTGTTGGGGGGTGAAGTGGCTGTGTGTTGTGGGTGTGGCTGTGTTGGGTGGGAGTGGCTGTGTGTTGTGGGGTGGTGTGGCTGTGTGTTGCGGTGAATTGACTGTGTGTTGTGGGGTGAAGTGGCTGTGTGTTGGGTGGGAATGGCTGTGTGTTGGGTGGGAGTGGCTGTGTGTTGTGGGGTGAAGTGGTGGGTGTGGCTGTGGTGGGAGTGGCTGTGTTGTGGGGTGGGAGTGGCTGTGTGTTGTGGGGTGGTGTGGCTGTGTGTTGGGTGGGAGTGGCTGTGTGTTGTGGGGTGGGAGTGGCTGTGTGTTGTGGGGTGGTGTGGCTGTGTGTTGGGTGGGAGTGGCTGTGTGTTGTGGGGTGAAGTGGTGGGAGTGGCTGTGTTGTGGGGTGAAGTGGTGGGTGTGGCTGTGGTGGGAGTGGCTATGTGTTGTGGGTGTGGCTGTGGTGGGAGTGGCTATGTCTTGTGGGGTGGGTTGTGGCTCTCACCTTTAGTGTTTAGCTGCATTCCAACTGAATTGTAGCTCTTCTTTTGTGAGTTGTTAAAGCCAAACCCAACCTATTTTTTTTCTTTCTTTCTCTCTCTCTCTCTCTCTCTGTGATGAAACACAGTAGGCTACTTCATTCCTCATGACTGTGCCAGAAACAACTCCTCTTAAGGTGTGGAATGGAATGTGTGTGTGTGTGTAAGAGAGAGAGAGAGAGAGAGAGAGAGAGAGAGAGAGAGAGAGAGAGAGAGAGAGAGAGAGAGAGAGAGAGAGAGAGAGAGAGAGAGAGAGAGAGAGAGACACTGAGCACGAGAGCATGACAGACGATGACGTAATAGCGGTATCTCTCGTTGGTGAAGGTGGGCCAACATTCTTTCCACTTAACCATGCCCAGCCTAGACCATTGCTATTTGTGCAATGTATTTGGTTCACTGTCTGATCTTTCTATGGTGGATAAAGGATTATGAATGACTCGTGACCTGGCTACGGCTACAAACACCAACCCCAAGGTCTAGTTCACCTAGCGTGTGATCATTTGGCAGAAGTAGTAGTAGCTACAGTTTGTAGAAATGTAAAGCCGTCTACAAGACTTGTTTTAATTGTTTGATGACCATGTATTTTGTATCAGTCATGTAATAATAAGTAATATTCAGGTAGAATAGCCCTTTAAATGATTTAATTTCCACCACCCCCCACTGTGGATTCCTGATGCCATGAAATGAGCTGGAGACCAGTGTCTGAGCTGTGAGTGAGTAAAGCAACAGGACTCTGTCAGTGATCATACTGGGAGATTATCTAGAGACTATAGGCTTTGTTTACACAATCTAAACTTCTGGTCTTTCTCTATTAACACTTTCAGTGCCACGGACGACATATCTCTTTTTATTAGCCCCCCCATTGAGTGCCGATGACGACAAATATCGTTTTATTGTTTTATTAGCGATCTGAAATCATATTTCATCAACCGAGTCTCCCGTTGGTACAGCAGCCCCTACAGGAGCTCAGAATGGAAAAAAGTGCCCCCTATCGTCTATCCCTGTGTAACTGCAGGTCAGTCGCTTAGACTGACCTGGGATCTGTAGATATGTAGGGGCGGAGCCAGCTGGTTCCTTGTGCTGGCGAGACGTCTGATCAACATGGAAGTGATCGATATTTGGAATGGCGATCAGGAATTGGAATGATCTTTTTGGAGAACATCTGATCTGAGGTAAGGAATCTATTTTACCAGTCTTGGGATAATCAGAGTTGTATTCGCTGAGATCTCAGCGTTTGCCCTTTGTGTGATGTGTCTGTGTGTGCCCGATCGCTGATGAGGAAATAAGAGAATCGATTTTTCAGATGGCCTCTATAGCGTGCATACGTACACATATACTATCGATCTAGCGTTTATTTGAAAACTATTCATAAATAGGCCGAAAAATTACAACGTTTTTGTGTATTCTAGAATATTCCAGTAAATGTCTTTTATCATGGAATCTTTATATTTTCCTTGAAAACTAGGGCTTTTCAAAATGCTATAAAACGAAAATGAACCGATAAAAAAACAATCCGCTTCGACAATGTTGACTGGAAAACGAGTCATTGATAAGCGACGGGCAGATTAGACACATAGCCATAATTTAAAACATAGATTAGGCATTTTTAATGCTAACATTGAAGTGGGTCGCGGCATTCAAGGAGGTTCCGGGGCACCGAGCTCCGGCACGGAAAGTGTTAAATGGAATTAGTAATAACATATCTGCGATGAATAAGATCAAATCCCCTACCTATCTATATTATTATCTTCCAGAATACTCTTCCACACACAGAGTAACAGATACAGTACTATTCATCATACAGCCATGGTCAGATTATGCCTCTATGGGTCCCCCTGTCTCCTATGTGAGGATATACATTAGCCTACTAGGGTGGTTGGGAGGCATGCTCAACCTGGGAAAATATTAAATATATATACAGTATTTTCTTTAAACAGCTCTGGAATACTCATTTCGAGGGTGTTTGGATAACGGTTATCTGACTAAATTGACCCCTTTCAAATAAAATCATGCTTACTTGGGCACATATTCTTATTGTAATTAGTGAAATAATGCAATTAATCTATTCAGTCAGTAGTCAGTAGTCGTCCAGACATGCATGCAGCTCTTCTAATAACAAGCTCAGTAGTCACAGAAGCATCTCTCACCTGCCACAGTTCAGACAATATATGGCAACAATGCAATGCTGTATTCATGTTAATGATCTACAGACAAACTATAAGCACAGAACTGGCAGATATCATATTGAAGATAATTGTGCATAAAAATGTTAGATAATCTTGTTATTATAGATTATATATGATATATTGTGTTTGTGTATATAGTTCACAATCAATGTAGGTAGACAATATTTTCAAGTTTTTTAAAGTGTGAAGACCTTGCAGAGACGATTCTGATTTAAAAGCAATTTTATTATAAAATCTTCTTATAAAAACCTTTAAAATCTATAACAAACACTTACATGGACACCTTCAGCTTTACTTGCAGTCTACAATGGAACAACAACTCTCAAACATACAAAAACACAAAAAGAAAAAATTACTAAATTCTGCAGAGCAAAAAAGAAATACATATTAACCCTTTCACTACCACACTACCAAAGGGTTAACCCTTTCACTGCGACAATACAGAAGGTTAACCCTTTCACTGCAGCCCGACAAGGGGTTAACCCTTTCACAACCACACTACAGAAGGTTAACCCTTTCACTAGCACACTACAGACGGCTGGTTAACCTTCTGTAGTGTGGTAGTGAAAGGGTTACGGTCGTTTTGTTAGTAGGTGTGATGCATTGTGGGATGCTTAGAAAAACAAAGAGGGCCTCAAGGACATTTTGCAATCAAAGGGTTTTCAGATCTGACAGGTGCTTCTCTCTCTCACTCTCACCCTGGGCGCTGAGGGCAGCTGTGTACAACCTCACTAATAAACTCTCAGACATCTTGGCCTTCACATTGAACTAGTGTCAATACTGTCAAATGTGCTTTTTTTTGTCCAAATGGAGGACCTTGTAATCCCCTTAGCCTACCTGGCGGCGACAGTGGCTCAGGAGGTAGAGCGGTTGTCTGGTAATCGGAAGATTCCCGGTTAGATTCCGGCTCCTCCCGGCAGCGTGTCGAAGTGTCCTTGAGCACGACGCTTAACCCCTAACTGCCTCCGATGAGCAGGTTGGCACCTTGCATGGTCGCCTCCGCTGTCGGTGTGTGAGTGAATGGGTGAATAAGTTGCTAAGTGCTTTGGAAAAAAGCACTATATAAATGGAGTCCATTTACCATGAACTAGTGTCAATACTGTCAAGTGCTTTCTTTTCTCCAAATGGGGGACCTTGTCATCCCCTTAGCCTACTGTACAGGACAGCAAATTTACAGTATTTTCAACTGCTGTTCAGATTTGGTAGCATCATCCCGATTTGAGTACAATGATCCCTTGACTGGAAATGTTACGATATAGGATTTTACCTGATATCTTTGAATTGTAAGATTTGTATAAAAGCGTATCTTACTGTAGATTAAACACTTCCTGTGGACAGGTTGAAACTGAGGAGAGGACATACTTAATATGTGTGATCAGGCAAGTTGATATATGGTAACGGATGGGCTCCGCTCCATTTACTACTGAATGGTCTGTGAAAGTGGTTTTGTAGACTGCAGTAAGCCACCTCTTAATAAGAAGGTAAAGAGTACTGTTTATGGCTCATTACAGCAAAAAAAACAGTGTCAATCAGAAAAAGTTATGTATTAATTACACATTACTCGTTACTTCTCTTAACAGCAATCAATAAAGTAATCAGTTACAGAACTATTTTGCACTGCATCCTACGATGCGTTCTTGTTAATTGGGCCAGGAGCTACTGTACTGTTCAAGGTGGAGAGCGTGACACTCGACAGGCAGCAATGTCCTTACGGTGTCTCTCCTCCCCTCCTCTCTCAGCCAGCACACTTTAGACTTCAAGTGTGACAGTAGACAGGAACCCGGGGAGGGGCTGGAAACGAGGGACGGGTTTGGGGACTCATTGCGGAGATAAAGAAGGAATTTACAATATTTGAATCAAACCGCAATACAGTGGAAATTACAAGGCATGACTCTGTTAGATCAGTTACTGTAATGTGATTAATGACAGTGGAATATTAACACTGTACGTGGTTACAGGAAAAAGTATGTGAAAGAATGTCATGTGCATTATGATAAAAATTGGATTAAAGTAGCCAGTGCATTACCCCTAACACTGCTACATAATACAGTCCGGGTCACATGCGAGATGAAATGACCCTCCTGCCCTCGGCAATATTCATGCTTGTATTTACTCAGTGGAACCGCACAGTCTGCCACCGTCATGGTTGGCCAGCGCCTCTCACTTCAGACGCCCGTCTCAAGTTTAAACTAACATTTCCTCTCACTCATATCAGTAGTCCAGCGTTGGAAAATAAGCTATCAATTAAAGTCTCCCTATTCCTCTTCTACATCTTAGCGGTCATCAAAAGGATCTCCCTGACGCTTTGGTTCTTATTCAGTGACTTTTGAAGTAGAACTTTT
The DNA here is from genome assembly GCF_963971535.1 of Notolepis coatsorum. Lineage (NCBI taxonomy): Eukaryota > Metazoa > Chordata > Actinopteri > Aulopiformes > Paralepididae > Notolepis > Notolepis coatsorum. Next base: position 205,255,158 of record NC_140165.1, read on the forward strand.
CTTCTGATTTCATTCCGCCTTGTTCATCAAGACGTCCCTCTCGCCGCAATGTGCCGACATTTGACATTCTAGCGATGTTCTGCCCGTTTCCTCTGCTACTGTCTCCGCTCCGAACAGAGCCTAATTCCTGTGTTCCATTCCACTCATGATGTCTGACCATGTGCCAGGCCGGCTTGGTATCGATGTGTCCTCCTCCTCGTTCTCCTCAGTCAGAATCACCTCCGACATCTTCATCCGAGCTTATTTCATCCTCCTCTGAGGAGCTGGGGTCGTTGGAGCTGGCAGTTGTGATCATGCCATCTGAACTGTCAATCTCTAGCGACGTCGTTGACAGATACAGGTGCATGGCTCTCGACGGATCGCTGGGACACAAACACACACACACACACATTGGGAATAGGGGTATACACACAGGGAAAGGGTTAGGGTTATGGTTATGCATATGAGGGTAGGGACACACACACACACGCACACACACACACACACAGGGGAACATGCATGTATGCATGCATGATGCATACATGAATGATTTATGATGCATACATGTGTGTGCGCGCACACACAAGGTCATCAGAGGACAGACACAATCTCTCAAGCACACGGACAAAGCAGTGGGTTAGACTCGCACTGGGTTAACAACACACAAATCACCATAAGATGACGGGACGCTGGAACCTTCAAGAGAGCACATCTTGAACCCACATCTGTGATATGACCCATCTGATGTCTCGAGCGCCGGACACAATCGTTCCCTTCCTTTTGCCAAGTTCTTTCAATAAGAGAAATTCAGTTTTTGAAGTTGAGAGGCTCAGTTTTGGAAGTGTTAAGTGCACACCTTGAGGGACCTTAACGTTTCCCCAATATCTCAATCTAGAGGCAGTAAAAGCACCCAAATGCAGAGAGATCTGAAAACCCAGAGAAGCAGATGTCCCATACACCCAGTAACCTTTCTTTTTTTTGACAGAACAACACAGTGTGTAATACAAAACATAACATGGTGATATTATTTTGCCCATTCCTCATTGAACATTAATTCAGAATCAACACGGCAATATACCCCGCAGGTGTTTACAGTATGTATGAAATGTCTGTTTACAACCAGTGTGCTCTGTCTTACAATATATTGATTATCTGACAGCATTTGAGTATGACATGATTATTATCATTGCAAGAGTCACAAAAATCAACATCATAAAATCTCAGGAAAGAAGAAAAAACTTAAGTGATATAGCCTCGGTAATCAGTAGTGAAATAAGAAAAGATTATCTACAATTCCCTCTTCCAGTGGTTTCAGGTGAACCGCAGTTAGATGGGACGTAGACAAAATGGCACCTAATACAATCTGGTGTGATAAAAGCTTTACATGATTTCCCATGATGTGGTTGAGCTAAATCTAGTCTTAGGAGCTTCACAAATATAAACAAATGGGTTTCAGTCAAATAGCTCAGAGTAAAAAGAGTTTCTATCGTTTGTTGAAATTACGTACAGTACAGTATAATGAAGTGCGTGCCTTGGAATCTGTGTGTTAGTGTTGTGAAATGTATTAGTAGAGAAGCGAACGATAGAAAAGCACCATTGTTTTGCTGTTACCTCATCGAAACATCTACTCTAAACAGGAAATGTGTTTGGAAGCCCTTTTACATCAACAGGAAACGTTGGACAGATTATACAATTGTTTCTTTTCAAGAAAAAGGCATATAGTGATATCATAAAAGACAACTTTTCCCAGTAGTCTGGCTATGTGTCTACAGAATTCTATACCAAAGCACTTTTTCAAACTCTGTTTGGTGTAAAAAAAAAAAAAAAGAAAAAAAAAAAGAAACAGCTGCCCATCAATTGGTCCATGCAGGTTTGGGTTCCAAAGACTGCCATTGGAGGAGAAGGAGGAAGTGTAGTGTCCAAAAGGAAAGAGCACTTCAGAGCCCCAGGCCCCAAAGGAGAGCACCACAAGCCCGGGTCCCCAGGGTGAGGAGACAGAGAAAGAGAGTGCCATTCAACCCTTCTTTCTCTCTCTCTTTTCCCCTCATCTCTCTCTTTCCCTTGCTCTTACCACGCGGTCGGGTCTTTTCTCTCCTTGCTAGGAGCCTCCTCGCTCCCTTCCTGTCTCTGTCTGTTCTTCTTGCATCGCCTGCAGGAAACGACGGCGGCGAGGAGGATGACGACCAGCACGACGCCGCCCCCGATGCCCAGCGCCAGACGCAGCAGGTCAGAGAAGGAGGCTGTGAGGGAGAGGAGACGGAGAGGCATGTCGTTGAGAGCACACTGTGTGCCAACAACACACAGCATGCACACACCTGACTGTGACTCATGACTACAGTGCCCGCAGGACTGTACCTGCTCCAAACTGTTAACTGCGTTGTTTAATTTCCACCGGTACGGTGGGAAAAGAGATCATAAAGAGTTTCATCCCAAAATCAATAACCGTTTAAAATAAAGTGCCACCTGTTTGGCATAATATTACACCTGCTCTAACAAATTGATTGCGGACATGACAGAGAAGCTCATTTAGGAATTGAACCACTGAAGCCTAGCATGGAATTATCAACAACTAGGCTATTTCTCAAATATATAGTATACAGTAGTGTTTTCAATATGAAACCAGTAATATATCCTCATAGACCAACACCCATATACATCATATGACAATAAAATAACATGTCACCCCCAAAAATCAAATGCAATAAATACATTATAATGTAATACATATATTTTTTTTTACAAGCCCCTGACCTGTGGTGACGACACGTAACCGCAACTCGCCGGCGTTGCCGTGGACGTCCGGCGGGTTCTTCACCTGGCAGATGAAGGTCCCGTTGTAGGTGAACTTGACCTCTCTTATGATGATGGAGGCGTCTTGACCCATGATGTCACCGGCCCACACCACCCGCTTCCTGAACCGCCCCTCATACCCCATGGGAGGGTACGCTCGCTCATGGTAGTAGAGGACCTGGTGGGGGGAGAGAAGAGCCACGTGATTGGTGGACCGGGTTTGGTAGCTGATGATTTTGGAATGGTTTGTTCGGGGGATAAGATAAGATAAGACATTAGTTAAGGGGGGGGGGTTAAGGGAAGGTCGAGACAAATTCTGATGGTGGCAAAAAAAGATAACTTTGCTATTTCTGAGACTCAGAGAAACAGACGATTCAGACTTTTTTCTGCGCACGCACACACTCACGCACACAAACGCACGCACACACTCACACACTCACGCACACATTGTCTGCAGCTGCTCCCCAGAGAGTTACATGACTCACCAACTCTGTCACTCGGCTGAGGGGGCGGATGCTCTGTGGCATAGCGAGGATGGCAAGGTTTTTTATTTTTTGTATTCTCTTTTTCCCCCCTCCTTTTTTTCCGATTTTTCTCCCATCCCACTGTTAGTCGTTATGCCAATTCCCAACCACCTTCCTGGTTGTTGCGCACTCCCCCCTACTGTTGGTCCGGGAGGCCGGAGACTGTCACATGCTTTCCTCCGACACATGTGCAGCCAGCCGGCAGCCATCCTGGCAGCGCAGATTCTCACCGGGAGAGTGTAACGTGTGGAAGGTCGCACTACCTCCCTCCAGATCCTACCCTCGCTGTGGAGGCGCCCCGACCGAACTGTAGGGGTCGCTGTCCACAACGCCCAGGACCCACCCATCAGCTTTCCCACACCTAACACTGCCAATTGTGTTAGTATGAACGACCAGCCAAGCTGATAGCAACGCCGAGAGCTGGGCTCAAGGATGGCAAGGTTGATCTCTCTCTCTCTCTCTCTCTCTCTCTCTCTCTCTCTCTCTCTCTCTCTCTCTCTCTCTCTCTCTCTCAAACTCACCGACTCCTCGCGGCCCGGTCCCAGGGGTCTGAAGCTCCAGGAGATGGTCAGGGCAGAGGTCTTGATGGGAGAAGAGGTCTGGAAGGTGCATTTCAAACGGACGTCTGTCCCGTTGACCGCCTCCACGTCCCCGGACGTGTACACGCGCATACCACTGACCTGCTGCACACCTGCAACATGGAGGAATACAGCATGAGGTACAGAGGCACATACTTCATGTAAACAAAAAGTATAATAATACATAACGTATAGAGAGGGAGATCAATAGATATATGCGCAAATGGTTCATTATAAATTATAATTAATGTGGGGAAACAGATATAAAACACACACACACACACACACACACACATGGCAGCACATGTATCACAAATCCACAACGCACATTTAAGTTTTATAACATCTTTATGCCTGCCTACTGTACGTGTGCAATGTGTACTCAGTGAGCCTCAAGCCCACGCAGAACTGCTGAGAGAAACAACGCAAACCTCAGAAACTGTCCACATCAATACATCATGTATGCCATTGCCAACAGTATGTATATTAAGCCCCTGGTAGCCCACACACACCGGCCTATATTAGTCACACTTTCTCAGAGTAGGAGCGAGGTGATCTGGGATCAGTGTGTACAGTGTGGCGTCATTATTACCTGAAAGGTCAAGCAGATTTTTTAGATCAGCACTACAAACTCTGTGAGAACTTTGTGAATAATAGCCGCTTGTTTTACGCAACTGTAACTGATATACGGATGAATTAGAGGTGATGTTACGCTGTAGGCTATAGATCGTGTTGTGTATCTGAGGGTTCCCACATCATTTTGATATCAAGGGCCCTCAAATACATACATGTTACACAGCACAGCAGACCTCCATATGATCAGATGTTGTCCCAGAGAGTGGAGAGAGACTCACTAGGAGAGAGACTCAAGGCCCTCTCATAGTCGAGCAGACTGTACACAGAGCAGACTCCGCGGAGGTCAGCGCGGACTCTTTGAGCTTTGATCTCAGCGGACAGCAGACCCACAGCAGAGTGCAAGTGTGAAGCTCCTATTTTCTGATGCGCGGTGGCGGACGTCCGCGCCGCTGACTTGGTGTCACACAAAACGCTGTTCGGCGTTTTGGTTGACATCGAACTGCATTAAATGTGACACCGCGCGAGCGATTGGTGGCGCGAGGAGAGAGATGAGCCCGTGACGCCATCGCCATCTTGTGGTAACAATGGCGCAGACAGACGCTCAATTTGAGGAGAGACTTTCAACTGAAGTACAAAGGTACAGACATCTGTACGATACATCACCTGACGCCATTATTAACACAAGTGTAAACAGCACGAAAGAATTGTGGGAAATGTAGTAAACTGGCGCGAGAAATGTAGGAAATAGACCGTGGAAGTCCGCTGAGATCTGCTCGACTATGAAAGCTCAAAGAGTCGCGCGGACCTCCGCGGAGTCTGCTCTGTGTACAGTCTGCTCGACTATGGGAGGGCCTTCACTAGGAGAGAGACTACCAATGATTTTATTTTAAAGATATTTTTTAAGGCATTTTGTACTTTTTTTATATTATCTTTTCCCCCCTCCTTTTTCCGTTTTTCTCCCCTCCCAATGTTAGTCGTTATGCCAATTCCCAATCCCCTTCCTGGTCGTTGCGCACTCTACCCCCTACCGTCGGTCCAGGAGGGCTTCCTCCGACACATGTGTAGCCAGCCCACCGCTTCTTTTCACCTGGCAGCGCGGACTCTCACAGTTGGGGAGTGTAACGTGTGGAAGGCTCACCCCACCGGCTTTCCCACCCGCTGACACTGCCAATTGTGCCAGTATGGACGGCCGACCAACCCGGAAGCACCGCAGCTGGATTCGATCCCACTGTCTCTGTGGTGGTAGACAGACGCTTAGTCCGCTGCGCTACCTGGCCGCCCGGCATTTTGTACTTTTATTGATAGGAATCGGGTGAAGATATGGGGGAGGACATGCAGCACAGGTCCTGGGCCAGATTCCAACCCAGGGGGACGTTGTGATGAGCCCCCGGGGCGGGCCAAGACTCACACCAATGATGAGAATAATCATCACCTCATACATACATTCTCTCATTGAGTTACCTTGTAATGAATTAAATAATAGTGAAATTAACAACTCTTTTTTGCTGGGGACCTGCTAGAACTTCCTCAGGGACGCCTGGGGGTCCCCAGCCCCCGCTTTTAGAACCACCACTGTATATTATACACTGAGAGATGATATAAATCTGTATGTGGAAGACCTGTTACTGGGAATGGAATGGAGGCAGGAGAGAGGGATGTTGGCAGCCACTTGGTCCTTCCACACACTGATGAATAGACTTAGAGAACAGAGTCCATTACTGAAGCGTAGTCTACAAACAGACATGCACAAGTTGTGTGCACGGACACAGACACGCGCACATGCATGGGCACACACACACACACACACACACACACACACACACACACACACACACACATACACACACACACACAGGGCCGCCTGGGAGAAATGCGAGGCCCTGTGTGAGATTTAAACGCGAGCCCCCCCCCCCCCCCCCCCCCCAAAGGAAATAAAATTATATAATTTTTTTTTTTTTTCATACAGTCAACATATTTGTAAATAATAGCGCTGATACAGTCAACATATAGCAAGAGAGAGAGCGAGAGAGAGCTCCCGTTCTACAGTCAATATACAGTGTACAGAGAGAGAGACACATTGAAAAGAAATTGAAATGCTATTTGGCCCTAAACAGAGAGTACACAGTGGCAGAATACCTGAGCACTGTGACTGAAGATCCTTGACTAGGTACAGACTCAGCGAGCACAGCCTAGCCATCGAGAAAGGCCGCCATAGGCAGACTGTGTGTGTTAGAAAGAGAGAGAGAGAGAGAGAGCATGTGTTAGAGAGAGAGCATGTATGAGAGAGATAAGCAAAGATGACCCCCTAAAGGATATTCAACTTTTAATGAAAGAACAAAACAGAAGGAAAAGATAACTTCACAAAGGCAACATGAATATACATAGATCCAAAAGGACAAAGATCAACACTTAAATCCAAAGAGAAGAGGGTCTATACCAGAGAAAACAAAGCAGCAAGGAGCCAATGGCCGACAGCTAAAGGCTAGCCAGGTAGGCTACTGACACCAGGCCACACACAGCTTTGGCCAACGGCCCAACGCTACCCAAGCTTCACACACAGCACATGTCGTATCTCCAAATGTTGTGAAGTAACATATGTTTTGCCTGGAAAAAAACATCGTTATTAACAAAACATTCGGGAGGGGAAGGAAGGAAGAGTGGGGTAATGTCATGATTTTCATTAATCTTACCTGCACCAAGGAACGCAGGGCGAAAGGCCGCAACACAGGTCTCCACGTTGACGAAAGGCCTCTCGCTGGCAGGACAAAAATAACCCCCTGCTATTCTCACGGCTAATGTCAATGGTCGTAGCACAAGCTAACAGCTAACTCAAGGCTAACTGATAGCATCAAACGAACGTTCCCAGCCGAGCGCAGCCGGCAGCTAACGTCGTAGCTAAACAGCTAACTGGCTAACAGTTAGCTCAACCAGGCTATCGCTAACCATTAGCTAACGCAGAAGCAAGCTATGCGGCTACATACAGGTGCTGACACCAGGTCACACACCATTAGCTACTAGTAGTACTACAACAGCTAGTCGGCCAGTTTAGCTCCAGAGAGAGAGAGAGAGAGAGATGTCCACGGCGGGAATAGAATAGAGTTAATAGAATAGGTTAAAAACTCACCAAACGTCCAAGAGGATGGAGACAACCGCGTGGAGTTGACGAAGTTCATCTGCCAAACGACCATCCTCTTCATCTTGGCTGTATGCGCTGTCTCTAGGTTAGCTAACGCTAGTTAGCCTTTAGCTAAGCTAGCTACTAGCCGACATCATCATGGCTATACCATGACAAGGCTCCGGCCATTTGTCCCGCTAGCGAGAGGCCTTTCGTCAACGTTCCTTGGTGACCGACCGACTGATAATGACCGACCTCTTTCTTCGTCTTGGCTGGCATAACTAAGCATAATAGTCAAAAGCTGCACGCGCGAAATAGTCAAACGCAGCTGACTCACGCCGGCCCGGCGTACTACACATGATGTAAGTAAAACCACTCCCTTCGTTGAAACCAATAATATGTCTGCTGCAGAACCCCAGAGGCTGAGCTCCAATAGTGAGTATGTCTGCAGACCCAGGAACAAGTCAGACACATTCTACAAACGTGTCTAATGTGAAATATATAAGCATATAAGCAAAACTAGATTTTATGTCTGTGATGAAAAAGGGCCTCGCGGGAAGGGGGGCCTCGCAAAAAAAAAAAAAAATACAAAAAATAAAAAATATATTTTTTTTTATTTTTTTTTTTATTTTTTGCGAGGCCCCCCTTCCCGCGAGGCCCTGTGCGACCGCACTGCTCGCACACCCCCTGAGGCGGCCCTGCACACACACACACACACACACACACACACACACACACACACACACACACACTTATATGTACAGAGACATGCTTAATCACAGTGCAGTGTTCCTGGCTGGCAGCAAAGCAACATTACATCAGGGTTCGACTCATCACGTCTGACTCTCAGCAATAAACAGGCTTATTCATCAAGTCAATATCAGGACTGATTCACATTCTAGTACAGGTGCTGTTCAAATTAAGATTACCCAATACGTAGTTGGAAAGGGAATGAGTGTGAGTGGGCAGCTTGTGTGTGTGCACCACTACCACACACAATAAAATAACCCTTAAAGGTACAGAGTTGACTGAAGGTCCCAGAACCACCAGTACCACACTCTACAAAATGACCCTTAAAGGTCCAGAGTTGACTGAAGGCGCCAGAACCACCACTAACCACTTGTAGTCCCTGGGCTAGATGTTTAAGCCAGAAAAGAAACAGAAAAATAGAAGGATATTAAAGCTAATATAAAAAACAGTTTAAAACATATTCTGTACATTCACTCTCTAGGCATTCGTGCATCTATAAAAAAAATATAGAATAAAATAAAAATAAAAACAGTGTACAGGGACAAATCAAAGCTATACATGTATAAACACTGTATAGTTCCGGGTGAGGCAAATCCAGTGCTCTGTGTCATGACTCCTGTCCTTATGATCGTGCATGGCTAGCGTATTGGCTGGACAAAACAAGAAGCATGGCAGGGGCCACATGTTCTGCTCCTTATCGGCCCCGAGAGGGTTTCCTGTGGGTCGGGAGAGTGGGGCGGGGCGATTAGTCCGCCTTCTCTCTCATTGAGCTGTCCTGGCCTAATGTGTTTTAAATGAGCTCGATGAAACATCAGGAGGAGGAGAAGGGAGACAGAAAAACAAGGATAAGTATGTTTTTGAAAGTAATGGCTCTTTGCCATCATTCTCTTTGCCAACTGCTGTAGATCCCATCTAACAGAATCAGCCGACCTTCTGTAGATCCCATCTAACAGAATCAGCCGACCTTCTGTAGATCCCATCTAACAGAATCAGCCGACCTTCTGTAGATCCCATCTAACAGAATCAGCCGACCTTCTGTAGATCCCATCTAACAGAATCAGCCGACCTTCTGTAGATCCCATCTAACAGAATCAGCCGACCTTCTGTAGATCCCATCTAAATCAGTTAAACTGCTGTAGATACCATCTGCAAGATCAGTGAATCAACCTTCTGTATAGAGACCAACTACAAGCTCACCAGACTGAGAAGGGAGGATGATATGGATGAGAGAACAAAAAAGGGACATCTAATACATTACTGTAAAAGTACTTAGTCTGCTCTTTTCTCTAACTTTCTCCCCTCTCTCTCTCTCTCTCTCTCTCTCTCTCCCTCTCTCGCTCTCTCTCTCTCTCTCTCGCTCTCTCTCTCGCTCTCTCTCTCTCTCTCTCTCTCTCTCTCTCTCTCTCTCTCTCTCTCTCTCTCTCTCTCTCTCTCTCTCTCTCTCTCTCTCTCTCTCTCTCTCTCTCTCTGTAAAGCTGTTGTGTGTGAGGAAGTGTTGATGTTAATGTCTCTCCATTAACAACCCCATTCTCTGGCACCAGTATAGTCATCTGCCAACAGGAAGGAAGAGAAGAGAGAGACGTGTGGGAGAGTAGTAGAAGGAGGAGAAGGAGAGACCGACTACCATCAATTGGTTCTCACTTCTCTCACGAGTTGATTAGCAGCAGACACTAGTGGCAGCTAATGAAATCCTGTCTGGCATGCAGTGGTGCAGTGGTGATTTTATATCTGGTTGCACTACGTTGCGCATGAATGTTCCCTCGCGAATAAAGACGATGCATAATTGCCTCTAGGAATGGATTGTAACACATTTCATTCACAGGTTCTGTGTGAATGGTCCAACTGTAGTATTTGAACACACCTGACGACCTGAGCTATTGTTATGCAAAGTAGCCAGGTGGGTACTTGGCACAGAGTTGAGTGGAACGGATTCTTGTGTGCACACGCGTGTGCACAAGTTTGTCAAAAACAAGGCTTAAAGTTTAGTTTCTCCCAGGCTGAAAAGTTTTAAAATAAACTGAAAACTTTTTTTGGTGGAGAGAGTGTGAGTGTGCAGCTGCCCTCAGCCCCGTTGAGTAAAGCCAAACATAGTAGATTAGAAAATATAACACATTTCAACATTACAAAGGGGTGTCAATGGGGTGAAAATGGAACAGTTCCAGTCTCCTAAACGGGAGTGACCTTTACACTGCCGCTATATGTGATCTCTGGACACATCCCGGACCCAAACTAACTTGTTTGGAACACCCATGGCCAAAGCCTCATCTCTCACTGGAGTGAATGGGGGCCCATGCCCACTCTAGTCTCCTAAAGAGGCGGGGCAGTAAGCCCGCCAATGCCGCGCCTTGTGGAGCTCACGTGACAAATGACAGGAAGTGAGAAGGACCTGGTTAGTCTCGTTTTGAAATGTCTCTGGTCTAGCCGACAAAGAGTCACCTCTCCCAGGAGTATAGTGGCCACACGCTACATGAAATGGCTACAGCATTAACGTCATCAACAGTCAGTTACAAGGAGGGGCCCCATTGTACCGGGACCCATTGTGACCAGCTGTTTACAGCTCCACTAGCAGGAAGGACACATTATAGGATCTTTAGAAAGTGGAGGGGACATCCTTGGTGTTGGACACAGTGTTGGAAGAAGTACACAGTTTCTTTACTTGAGTAAAAGTAGAAATACCCAGATAAATGAGTAGCTACTCTGGTCGAAGTAGAGAAGTATTTGCTATTGAATGTACTTAAGTATCTAAAGTGAAAGTATGCATTCTACATGACGTTTGTGTATTCCAGTGCTTGGGAGCATTCAACCCTTGATCCATTGACCTCTAAAGGTTATGTTAAAGTGGTATGTGGTCCAGTTATGCTGCTCTGATTAAAGGTTATGTAAAAGTGGTACAGTATGTGGTCCAGCTATGCTGCTCTGATTAAAGGTGACGTTACATTTACATTTAGTCATTTAGCTGATGCTTTTATCCAAAGCGACTTACAAGTTCTGTACGACAAGTCGTCAGGAAGGGCACAACTCTATCAGGTGAGTAACAATGTTCATCAAAGTGTTGAGTGCTACAGTGTAGGTTAGTATATTAGGACAAGTGCAAGGTTAGTTAGGATTAGATTTCTTTATTATTATAAAAAAAAATCATTTCAGATAATGGTTGAAGAAGTGCGTCTTTAGTCGACGGCGAAATATTGGACGGGTTTCAGCTGTCCTAACTGTGGTGGGCAGTTTGTTCCACCATTGTGGGGCAAGGACTGAGAATAGGGGTCCTCCTTGATTACCCTCCCGGAGCTCGGATAGGAGTGGGTCTGAGATGGCCAGAAGATGCAGAGTGTAGGGGTCTTCAGGGTGTGTAGTTAGTAGGGCTGACCTTTGATTTTTTTTTTGGAATTCGAAGCTTCAGGGCCGAGATTCGATTTTAATTCGAAGCTTCGAGATAAAAAAAAAAATAAGTATAATTTTTTTATGTTGTGGGACTTGTAAAGCACTTTGTTCAACTTTGTCAGTGCTGTAAAGTTTAAACCTTTTTAAATCTTAGACAAACAATTAACAAAACACTTTGCTTTCATGAAATATTGTAAGCCGTCATTTGAGGCTTTATAAAAGCAGCACAATGAACACAAATCTGTCAGTGCCGAGTCCGACCTCATCTTAAATAACAAACAGCATTGCTTGTTGTAATTAACAAAGAGAGGCAGAGTTGATTTTGCAAAAAAATTAAATATATATCATATATATAATTATATATTTTTTTATAATCGACATTTATTTTCATATTCGAATTCCATGCCCATCAAACGAAGCTTCGAAGTATTTAAGACAGCCCTAGTTAGAGACCATTGAACGGAGGACGTTAAAGTGGTATGTGGTCCAGTTATGCTGCTCTCATTAACACTTTAACTGCCACACACGAGATATCTCGGGTTTCCGATAGTTATGTTGAAAGCCACTCACGAGATTTCTCTGATTTTTATTTTTATTTTTTTTAGCGATCTGAAATCATATTGCATCACGCGAGCCTACCCGAGTATACCCGAGCACCGCCGGCGATCATATGTGGAAAAAAGCGCCCCCTATCGTCTCCCAGATGACATAAGGGATTTTGGAATGGACTCAATGAAAATGGATGGGGGAAAAAATCCGGTACTCCACATTTTCCAGTCGACTGATCCAGCCGGGGTTACCACAGTTCATTCTGGAGCCTCTCAGCCCCGCGGAATCATGTGTACTACTGTATCACGTTGGATCCATACACTTATCGATTTTTTCGAATGGTGATCAGGAATTGGAATATACCAGTTGGATACCATCTGATGTCAGGTAAGGAATCTATGTTATCAGTGTTAGGATAATCAGACAAATTTTGATGAAGATATAGGCTGTTTTGTGAAATGGGCTCTTTCGGTTTCACTGCAAAAGTCCAAGAGGAAATCAATGCAGCGATTATCCGTGCGCGGCCCGAATGTGCTTGCGTGCACGTATAATATTGATCATCTAGCGTTTATTTGAAAACGATTCATAAATAGGCCGACGAATATCAACGTTGTGGAATATTCCAGTAAAAGACGATTTTCATAGAATGGTCCAGAATGAACTGTTTTTTTTATCTCAAAACGGGTGCTTTTCTAAATGCTCTGAAACGGAAATGAAGCGATAAAAAACCAATCTGCCTTGACAGCACTGACTGCAAACAAGTCATTGATAAGCGACGGGCAGATTAGACACATAGCCATAATTTAAAACATAGATTAGGCGATATTAACGTTAACATTGAAGTGGACCGTGGCATCTAGGGGGTAAAAAGGAAAACCCGGCGTGGCACTCAAAGTGTTAAAGGTGACGTTAAAGTGGTATGTGGTTATGCTGCTCTGATTACGTCCTCTTGAAGTTGACAGGCTTCAAATGTGAAAGTATATAATCTTAAAGGGGAACTATCTTCTAAATTGCCTTTTCCAGTGTTTAGCATTGTTTTCTAGCAATGTGGGGTTGTATCAAATTATGTATGTCGCAAATTAAAAAAAAATCGCATCCTCCAGTTCAGATGAGACAAGGTCCTCCCCCACTGAACCAAGCCATTCTGATTTGACTGGTTCGCTGACGTGAATTAGGCACTGATCTGCATATCTCAGCCCCTGGTTGTAGCCACCGCCCACAATCAACAATTCGCTCAACAACGGAGCGAGTGGAAATAATGTGAACACGGTTTCCCTGTCACTGATGTCACTGGTTCACATCCTACCTCACCAACAGGTGGCAGTATGTTTCCCTCGGGGGCTCCAGGTCAGCTCCAGCACTTGTTAAACAGGGTGTTCCCCAGGGTTCGGTGCTAGGTCCGCTCCTTTTTATGATTTACCTCCTCCCACTCGGTGACATCATAAGGAAACACGGCCTCCACTTCCACTTCTATGCAGACGACACACAGCTCTACCTCCACACCAAACCCTCGGCCCCCCTTCCTCCCCCCTCCCTCACTGCCTGCCTCCAGGACATAAAAATATGGATGACCACCAATTTCCTCCAACTCAATAGTAAGAAAACCGAACTCATAGTCGTAGCCTCCCCAGCCCTCCTCCAAAAGATCGACCACCTTGTTCTCTCCGTGGATGGCTACTCCATCTGCCCCTCCACAGAGGTAAGGAACCTGGGCGTCATACTGGACTCCACCCTCTCATTTCACCCTCACGTCAAGTCTGTCACCAGATCCGCCTTCTTCCACCTCAGAACCATCTCCCGCCTCCGCCCCTCACTCTCCGACACCTCAGCGGAAACACTCATTCACGCCTTCATCACTTCCCGCCTCGACTACTGTAACGGAGTCCTTCTTGGTGCCTCCAAGAAGGTTCTGGATCGTTTACAGTACGTCCAAAACTCTGCTGCGAGGGTCCTCACGCGCACCAAACCCTGGCAGCACATCACCCCCACCCTGCAAAAACTCCACTGGCTCCCCATCAACTATCGAATCCCCTACAAGATCCTCCTCCTCACCTACAAATCCCTGCACGGGTTGGCCCCTTCCTACCTGACCAACCTACTCCACCCCTACACTCCAGCACGAGGCCTCCGATCCTCCAACTCCGACCTCCTCACCATCCCCCGCACCAGGCGTTCCACACTGGGAGACCGAGCTTTCGCTGCAGCAGCCCCCAGACTGTGGAACTCCCTCTCCCCCCTCATCCGAGGCTCTGACACCATCAACCTCTTCAAAACCAAGCTAAAAACCCACCTGTTCACACTTGCCTTCACGCAACACGGCCCCGCTCCCAAGTAGCCCACCCCTGACTCTTTTTAAGCCACAGATTCCGTTGTTTTGTTTTGTTTTGTTGTTTGTTTGCTTGTTAATTTTAACCACTTCATCCAATTGGACAGAACTTGCCTCCTTTTTTTATTATTTATTTTTATCTCTTATCTTATTTGTTTTTTCTTGTTGTTACTATACACAGATCTTTTATGCATTTTATTATATATATTTTTTCAATTTTATTACTTACTTTTATTTTTTTTCCATCCTTTCCTTGTACAGTGTCCTTGAGTCTGAGAAAGGCGCTTCTCTCTTAAAATTCAATCTATTATTATTATTATTATTACTGACACTTCCTCAAACAGGTTGACGTGACGCGAGTGCTGATAGAGAGAGAGCGAGAGAGAGAACAAGCGAGTGAGAGAGAGAGAGAGGGAGAGACAGACAGATAGAGAGAGGGAGAGAGAGGCTCTCATACGGTGCAACTTGAGTCGTCTCGGAGCATTTACACACACTCCCGACTGTGTGTGTGTGGGGAAACACGCGCACTCTCGGAGCATCTCTCCTCTCTATCTCTCCCTCTCTCTATCTGTCTCTCCCTCTCTATCTCTCTCTCCCTCTCTCTCTCCCTCGCTTGTTCTCTGCTCTCTCTCTATCAGCACTCGCGTCACATCAACCTGTTGCAAAATATGATAGCGCATATAATGTTCACGGGGTATATATTGTCATTTGAAACAAGTTACCAATGCGTTGTCCCGTGGGATTATGCCCCCCCCCCCCCCCCCCCCCCAGCGAAATTAAATAGTCTCCCTCGCTATCTCTCTATCTTGCTCTCTGTCTGCCAGTGCAGACTGTGGTTGACTGTCATACAGCGCATTGCGAGTATGGGCGGAGCCCAGCCAAAAACAGCTTGGAATATTGAAGGATAGAAAATGCTGCTCTACAGAACTTGATTAGAAATACAAAACAATGAATTTTTTTGAAAAAAAACCTTACAGATGTGTTCCATAGACTCACAGGAATTGTGTAAAATTGCCCAAATAGTGAAAGAAATAGTAAGATAGTTCCCCTTTAAAGGGGACATACATTGCTATTCCTAGCACTATTTGGGCAACTTTACACAATTCCTGTGAGTCTATTGAAGACATCTGTAAGCTTTTATTCAAAAAAATTCATTGTTTTATATTTCTAATCAAGTACTCAAAAGCCACATTTTCTCACTTTGGATTTCAGGCTGTGTTGACCTGGCTCCGCCCATAAGCACTGTGTAAAGGAGTATGTGCTACTGCTGCTTCCCCGCGAAGTCC
Organism: Notolepis coatsorum; assembly: GCF_963971535.1. Classification (NCBI taxonomy): domain Eukaryota; kingdom Metazoa; phylum Chordata; class Actinopteri; order Aulopiformes; family Paralepididae; genus Notolepis; species Notolepis coatsorum. Next base: position 205,271,009 of record NC_140165.1, read on the forward strand.
AAGTTGTGTGTAAATGAGTATGTGCTACTGCTGCTTCCTCGCACGTGGTTTATTTCCCTGACAGAAGCTCCTCTCTCTCTCTCTCTCTCTCTCTCTCTCTCTCTCTCTCTCTCTCTCTCTCTCTCTCTCTATCCCTCTCTCTCCCTCTCTCTCTCACTCGCTCGTTGTCTGCCTCGCTCTGAGGAAGTGTCGGGTTACCCTATCTGCCTGCTCTGTTTGCTGTCGCTGTCAACCATAGTTATGCAAATCAGTGCTATATTAAAGTCACAGAAACCGTCAAATCAGAACAGTTTAGTTGAGTGAGGGAGGATCTCGTGAACTCGAGACTAGACTGATGAGTCAATATGGTAATTAGAGACACAGACCCATTGATACTAACCGATATTACTATAAAACCATGCTAAACACAGAAAAAAGGCATTTATAATGCATGTCCCCTTTAATATATTTTCGCCATGTTTTCTATGCAAAAACCTTTTATTCAAATTAACTAGTAACTGGTGGGTTCAGATAAATGTACAGTCAGCAGGGTAAAAAGTACAATATTTCCTTTGAAATGTAGTGGAGTAAAAGTACAAAGTTCCCTAAAATGAAAATACTCCAAGTTGTACTTAACACTTTAAGTGCCGAAAACGTGTTTAGGCGTCTTTCCTAGCCATGCTAAAGTTGCAGAGGACGCCCTAACTCGTCTTTAATATTAATATTTCAAAAATCTGTGATCGGAATCATATTTCCCCTCTGCAGCCTTCACACACAGTTCTGAGCTCCTCTCAATCCTCTAGCGGTTCAAGAGCGCCATCTGGTGGCCGATCGGCAGAAGCGCCAAACAGGAAGTCATGTGGATGAAGTGGTGATCACCCATATTACTTCCGGGCACTCGCTATAGGTCCCGGGACTCGATCTCGACACAATACATAGCGATCCGTTGCCAATAACTCGATAAACAACATGATTTGGACGTATATACTATTATACAACCTGGAAATGGACCGGGTATTTCGACATCCCATAATGGAAAACTGTCTACCCCACGCTGATCGCCCAACGGCCCGAGGAGACTGGGGTGAGTTTTAGCGTGTAATATTACCGTGTTCGATACTAACTGATCTGATGAACATATGACCCACATTAGATGAATGGTATAACGCTGCCCACGGAATTATAAACGCCCCCTCGCCCATCCGGTCAACATCAGATGACGTGTAGTAACTTCCAGAAGTCCGTCCAGTTGGAATTTTTTATATCGCGCCGATTGCTATCAAACTGTATTTCATCATCAATATAATGCATTTGGGGCTATAAATCACGTTCTGGAGAAAGCTGCAGAAAGAGATGAAAACATACTTATACCTTAGACCATATTTTAGTATGAATATGTGAATGAAAAAGTTTAACATTGCTACACCATGAACAATACATATAGGACCTTGAATGGGCCCTAATAATGGCAATCTAGCAATAGAATTTAAAAAGTTATAGCCCTGCAAAGAAGGGGAACTTCTCCATGTTAAATAGAGCTGGCAACGGATGGTATATCATGAATTTAGCCTTAGGCAATCAAAGTGTTAAGTACAGTACTTATAAGTAAAAATACGTAGTTACTTTCCACCACTGGCCGGGTATATAATCATATAATATGATTGGTTCATATTATATAATTATAATACATATTAAACATATTATAATGAGCATATATCCACAGCTATAATTCTAATTCCTTTTCACAAATCAGTATTTCATTTCAAACCTTTATTTAAACTCGAAAGGCAACTGAGGTTTCCCTCGTTTACAGTCCCATCAAGTGTACATACTGAGTTAAGTAAAACATACAGAGTTAAGCAAAAAAGGCATATAAAATCACACAGCATATACAATCTCATAACAATTAGACAAGTAAGGATAACAATAAATTAAAACATGTACAACTTGATTGACAAAGGTTGGAGACCTAAACTGAGGGGAGAATCTCAAGCTTTAAGGACTGTTGGAGTTCATTCCATGAGCTAGCGGCATCATAGCAAAATGCAGATTTACCCTGTTCCGAGCTAACTCAAGGGACCTTAAGGACCAGCCAGGACCAGCCAGTCACTTTCCTCCACGTCTGAGGAAAAAAATGTTAGCCTTGATAAATGAGATGGTCTAGTCTACGGAGGAGACTGGGGCTGACACATGCAGATCGAGGAATCCCTCGTGTCACGGCACGCACGCCAGGTTATTTGATTATTGACACTTCCACAAAATGTATTCATCTAGTTACTAACTGGGGAGACTGATAAATTACAGATAAAGGAATATAGCAGGACGATCGGTTATGATAGTTAACCTCACGTTGAATGGGGATTCCCAGTGTCAACTCCAGTCCTGTCGCAGTCGCTCAATCTCCAAAAACGTTGGAGCAAATTTCCAAACAGGCGTTATTTGGACGATCTGACTACATATTTGGAATCTAAATGGGTACATTCTTGCCTGAAAAAATATTAAAATGGTATAAGAATGGCCATAGGTCCTACATTAAAACAGTGTTCGGCCTTGGTAAAAAAATGTGTCTGCACATCTGCTCGACTATGAAAAAAATAATGCCAACTAGTTGTTAGTGTGTTTGTTGCATAGCAACCGCCTTGCAGTGCAGGCAGTCAGGAGGGTCTAACATTATTATTTACTAGTAATAAAAATGTACTAATAATAACATAAACATTTAAATTGAAGTGTGTCTAACTTTCATATTGCCATAGCCTACTTGGTAAACGCTTTATAAAAGCAATAGCTCACTTCAGGCCGTGGTATAAGTAAGGGATATAATGTATAGCTACGAGGTCATTGTCGCAAAATAATTGACCGACATGGAGTTGTTTAGAATACCGAGGCGCCTCGCCGAGGTGTTCTAAACGTAGTGAAGGTCAATTATTTTGCGACAATGACCGAGTATGCTATACATAATCCCGCTTATTACATGGCTAACCTACTAACAATATACCTAATTCATTTTACACCATCGACAAGACGAGATCAAATGCAGACGCAGTTGTTCTGTGGCTCTGTCAGCCCAAATACAGTGATTATTATTATCGCCGGCAGCCGGCAGGTGTGTCTGATTGCACTGATGCAGTGTGCCAGTGGGCTTGATTGCTCAGCTGCGAACAGCTGTCATTATTGCTCAGCAGAGGTCCGTTATCGAGTAATAACGGACCTCTGCAGAGCGCTATTGACCAATCACAATCAAGCATCTCGGCGAATGTTAAAACGCCATGTAATAATGGTTATTATATCACAACGAAGGGGGTGTCAGCCAGGCCAAACTACGCCCCTTAGCTGTGATATAATAACCATATACCACGGCCTGTCGTGAGCTATTTCTTAAGTATACAGGAATACCAAAGGAAGAGTCATAGAGAAACCCACAGATATGGCGATTCACCACACTCCATATTATTAGCATATAAAAGCAGAACATTGATATCATACTACCTCACACCACATATATTTATCCACTCACCAGAAAAACGCTAATAGTTTCAAGTTTCAAGTTTCAAGTTTCTTTAATAGTTGTCATACAGAAGTACAGAATACTTTTGTACAAAATGCTTCTTACTGTTGCGCTCCAGAGACTGTGCATGACAAGATAAGTATGAAATAAAAACATAGTAAAAATTAGAAGAAAAAAAGAGGTCACAGTGTTCAGTTTAGACATATGTACAATGTTCGTAGACGTAGTTACCATACAATATACAATACTGTGCAGTGTACTAATATACAATACTATATAGTGCAAGGCATAAATGGACGAGGTGCAGTTTAGGTACAATTCACAGTAGGTGTACGAGTTGTAGTGCAAATCCTTTATCAATAAATATAAAGTGTAAGTGTGTTTGTGTGATCTAAAGTGTGGAGAGTGGGTGCTGCAGTGTGTTGTTTGTTTGAGTGAGTGTGTGTGTGCGTGTGGGTGTGTGTGCTGTGTGCATTTGATGGTTGTTGCATAGTGATTAT
>NC_140165.1:205279992-205674992 GCF_963971535.1 Notolepis coatsorum
CCATGTAGATTCCGTAAAAATATGTCAAAGTCAAAGTCAGCTTTATTGTCACCTCTCATAATGTGCAAGACATACAGAGACATGAAATTCCCACAGTGTTGTATATAAAAAACAAGATATAACAACTAATATAAACATAAAGTAACATATGGACAGTATACAGGAGGACTATATACAATGTAGACAGTAGCTTAAAAAAAAGTTAATGTATGAGTGAATGTAAATATAGAGTTGAACGAGAACTTAGTGCAAAACTTTTAGCAGCAGTGGTACATAGTAAGTATGAATAATAAATAATGGCAGTAAAATACAATAATACAATAATGGCCGTAGGGCTGTCTTAAATACTTCGAAGCTTCGTTCGATGGGCATGGGATTCGAATATGAAAATAAAATTCGATTATAAAAATAATAATAATAATAATAATAATAATAATATAATGATTTATTTTTTTTATTTTTTTTGTGCAAAATCAACTCTGCCTCTCTTTGTTAACACTTTAACTGCCACACACGAGATATCTCGGGTTTATTTTTTTACGTGGTTGAAAGCCACTCACAAGATTTCTCTGATTTTTTTTTAATTTTTTATTTTTTAGCGATCTGAAATCATATTGCATCACGCGAGCCTACCCGAGTATACACGAGCTCCGCCGGAGAGCATATGTGGAAAAAAGCACCCCCTATCGTCTCCCAGATGACATAAGGGATTTTGGAATGGACTCAATGAAAATGGATGGGGAAAAAAATCCGGTACTCCACATTTTCCAGTCCACTGATCCAGCCGGGGTTACCACAGTTCATTCTGGAGCGTCTGAGCCCCGCTGATCATGGAGTTCTACTGTATCGCGTTGGATCCATACACTTATAAATTTTTTCGAATGGTGATCAGGAATTGGAATATACCAGTTGGATACCATCTGATGTCAGGTAAGGACTCTATGTTATCAGTGTTAGGATAATCAGACTAATTTTGATGAAGTTATAAGCTGTTTTGTGAAATGTCCTCTTTCGGTTTCACTGTAAAAGTCCGAGAGGAAATCAACGGGGCGATTATCCGTGCGCGGCCCGAATGTGCTTGCGTGCACGTATAATATTGATCATCTAGCGTTTATTTGAAAACGATTCATAAAAAGGCAGACGAATATGTTGAATGCTCTGAAACGGAAATGACGCGATAAAAAAACAATCTGCCTTGACAGCACTGACTGGAAAATAGTCGTTGATAATGCGATGGGCAGATTAGACACATAGCCATAATTTAAAACATAGATTAGGCGATATTAACGTTAACATTGGCGCCGATGGTGGCATTCAGGGGGTAAAAAGGAAAACCCGGCGTGGCGCTCAAAGTGTTAACTACAACAAGCAATGCTGTTTGTTATTTAAGATGAGGTCGGACTCTGCACTGACAGATTTGTGTTCATTGTGCTGCTTTTATAAAGCCCCAAATGACGGCTTACAATATTTCATGAAAGCAAAGTGTTTTGTTTGTCTAAGATTTAAAAAGGTTTAAAATGTACAGCACTGACAAAGTTGAACAAAGTGCTGTACAAGTCCCACAACATAAAAAAAAAGCTTAGAATTCCAAAAAAAATCCGAAGGTCAGCCCTAAATGGCAGTAAAGTGTCAGTGAGATGATGGATATGGCAGTAAAATAATATGATGTAAACTAAATAAATAAAACTAAATAATGGCAGTAAGTAAAGTGGCAGTGAGTTTGTAAAGTAAAGTGGCATTGTGTCTGTGTCTGTGTGTCCATGGGGGGGGGGGGTTATTCCAGAGTCTGTGGGGGGCAGAGTGTCGCTTTCACATATAGTTTGGTGAGATTCGGGGGGGGGGGGGGGTGAAGTTGCAACATTGTTGCATTCTTCATTTGGTTCGGTTTGCTTTCATACTGCAATTTGTCAAGTGCACCAAACTTTCTGAAGAAAGTCACGCGATCGAAAAGGGCGCTCATCTATAGGGAGGTGTAGTGGTTACGTCATTGCCGTTTTTCTATGGAAAAAGACTGGATTATTTCGGAAATTGGCGATGTTCAGCTTGTAATAAACTACAAACTACAGTGTGTATAAACTAACGCCTTTTTACATGCTGTACTGCAAATAGCCATACCATTTTAAATATCGGTATCGGTTTAAAAACAAAAAAAAACAATAACAATATTTGTTATATATATATCCAGTGAAATTATTAGTTACCTGAAATTATTCAGTTTTTTGGACGGGGAAACCCTGCATATATCGGTATCGGTTGATATCGGTTGATATCGGTATCGGAAATTAAGAGTTGGACAATATCGGAATATCGGTATCGGTAAAAAAGCCAATATCGAGCATCCCTAGAAGAAAGTGATGCCGTCCTTTTTTCAGCACATCGCCTGCTCCACAAGAGGGAGGAACACACTCGACCACTGTTACACCCCGTTCAGAGCCGGCTACAAGACGGTAGAGGCTCCGCCATTGACGGGGTCTACAAGCTCGAGCGATCACGACTCCATCTTGTTGTTCCCTGCCTACAAACAAAGATCACGTGACGCCGTCATGTCACGTGAGACAAAAAAATTGACTGACGAATCAGAGGCCACGCTCCAGGACGCGCTCGCAGACACGGATTGGAATATGTTTCGGGGAAGCACCAGTGAAGTCAGCGAGTACGCGGACACCGTTGTGAGCTTCATAACAACACTCACTGATAGTATTGTTCCCATGAAAACGGTGCAGGTTTTCCCAAACCAGAAACCGTGGGTGGACAGTACTATCAGAGCAGCTCTGAACTCTCGCACCACTGCTTACAACCTGGGCAGAGAGTCAGGAAACATGGAGGAGTACAAGGCTTCAGTCTATACTCTGCGCAAGGCTGTAAAACTTGCAAAACGGACATATGCCGATAAACTGGAGACACAAATGGCACAAAACGACACAAGAGGCTTATGGCGGGGACTGAAGACAATAACTGACTACAAAGTCAGCGCCCCCTCAATGGGGAGCGACGACGCCTCTCTCGCGGACAAACTCAACTCTTTCTACGCCCGGTTTGGTGTAGACGGTGGCGCCGCTGGCTCAACGGCTAGTGACGTCACTGGCGCGCCGGCTGTTGTGGAGGGGGGGGGCAACCGCAGGGGGGGCGGGGACGCTCTCTCGTTGTCGGAACACAGTGTGAGAAGAGCATTTATGCAGGTGAACACCAGGAAAGCGGCTGGCCCAGATGGTATAACAGGACGCATACTTAAGTCCTGTGCCAACCAGCTAGCCCCGGTGTTCACCGCCATATTTAATCAATCCCTGGCGGAGTCAGTGGTCCCTGCCTGCTTCAAGATGTCTACCATCATCCCTGTACCGAAGAAACCCTGCCCAACATGTCTCAATGACTACAGACCGGTGGCACTCACCTCTGTGGTCATGAAATGTTTCGAGAGGCTGGTCAAGGACCACATTTGTGCCTCCCTCCCCAGTGATATGGACCCTATGCAATTTGCATACAGGACAAACAGGTCCACTGACGACGCGGTCTCCCAGGTACTGCACAGCACCCTCTCTCACCTTGACCGTCAGAAGGGGGCTATGTGAGACTGTTGTTCATTGACTACAGCTCAGCGTTCAACACCATAGTCCCCACCAGACTGGTGGACAAGCTGATCGAGCTGGGTCTGAGCTCCGCCCTGAGCGCCTGGGTACTGGACTTTCTGAGTGAAAGACCCCAGGCGGTCAGGGTGGGGGGTCAGACCTCCAACACCATCACCCTGCGTATCGGGTCCCCCCAGGGCTGTGTTCTGAGCCCCCTGCTGTATTCACTATACACACATGATTGTGTGGCCAAGTTCAGCTCCAACTCCATAGTGAAGTTTGCGGACGACACAGTGGTGGTGGGGCTGATCTCTGACAACGACGAGAAGGCCTACCGGGAGGAGGTTGAGGTACTGGAACGCTGGTGTCAGGACAACAGCCTGCTCCTGAACATTGGTAAAACCAAGGAGCTGATCGTGGATTTTAGGAGAACACAGCAGGGGACACACACACCACTGAGGATAAACAGGGCTACCGTGGACAGGGTGAGCAGCTTCAAGTACCTGGGGGTCCACATCTCAGAGCACCTGACATGGACAACACACATAGACTCAGTCGTAAAGAAGGCGAAGCAGCGCCTCTACCACCTGAGACAGTTAAGGAAGTTCAGAGTATCGGGGAAGATACTCCAGTCCTTCTATTCCGGAGCTGTAGAGAGCATCTTGACTGGAAACATCACTGCCTGGTATGGAAACAGCAAGGCACAGGACAAGAAGGCCCTACAGAGAGTGGTGCGCTCAGCTGAGCGTACTACGGGTATTGCACTACCACCCCTGCAGGTCTTATATAACAAGAGATGCAAATCCAGAGCCTGCAGAATAATGAAAGACCCTCACCACCCCAACAACAGCCTGTTCATGCTGCTGCGGTCAGGCAGACGCCTGCGAACACCAGCAACTAGGACAGACAGACTTCGGCTCAGCTTCTTCCCCCAGGCCATCAGAGTCTTGAACACTGAACTCTCCACACACAAGCACACATGAGCACACACACAACACACACACTGTATACGCCAGGGTTCGAAATTAACGGGGGCTCGGGGCAAAATGCCCTTGAAAATGGACAAAATGCCCCCGAAAATCAGTTAAGGGGGGCAGAAAATGCCCCCGACAGTTTACTAATTATATATATAATTATATATATGATCTACAGTGCGAGCATTTCCCTTGTATTTGCCCCTAATAATATGTGTGTGTGCGCCACCCGGAAAAATCATTTACTCGAGACGAGTGACGATTACAAAACAGCTCCGCTGTTATAATAGTCCCACATTGCACAAGGCGCATACACGTCCAATCACAGTAGCGCCCGAAAACAAAGTCATGGTACCGGCTTAGGCAAGTTATACATTCAGAATCAGACAACGCAAAAAAATCAGCCAGCCATGAAGCCCATTCATTTTTATTTTGAGCAAAAGAGAGACGAGGAGAAAGAGAGGAATCCGGCTGACATGGCTTTTGAAGTGATATTCGCACGTGTTTTTGCGGGTCCAGTCCCCACGGTATGTTGACAGAATTCGCAAAACACCTTATCGACTGAAGCATAAAAGTCATTAGGATACTGCTCTGCTCTGAATTTAGGGCTTAGTGGGGAATTTCTTCCGACGTTAACGTTAACGACGCACCGAAGCAGCTAGACGCTTGGACATTTCTCCGTGTTGTGTGTAACATGCAGCGGTCCCCGCCTCCTCCCTCCTTGCAACAAACGTTCCACCCAAAAACGGAATTTCTATTTCATAATGAATTAAATAATTGTATAAATAATTTTCAATGTTCTGTCATCTAATAATATATTCCATTACCTTTCCTATCTGTATCAAAGTCAAAATGTTGGTATCATAACAACACTACAACATACAAAAGCAGCTTGACAACCGATATCCTTTGCGTTTGATTGATTGAAAACTTTATTAACAGATTGCAGAATGGGTACAATACAGTACAGCTCAATACACACAAGTTAAGGGGATGCAGACCAGAGAAAGACTTTCGTCTTGTTTACATCAGGGTCCCCCATTTTCAATTCATAGTGTGCACACGCACAGTATAATAATGCATGAGATAAATAGTTAATAAACTCTGTGTTACTTGAACAATTTTCACTGTGCTCCTAAATTTCTTTGTGTGCTCCTAAATTTTTATTTAGATTTTATTTATTAACATTTTATTTAGGAGCACATGTGCTCCTTGGGAAAAAGGTTAGCGTAGAGCCCTATATATGGAGACATTAACATTACATTATCAAACATAGGGACGAAGACTGTAAAAAAAAGTGTCAACAATGTTTTATAATCCTTATGTTAATTTTCATCATAAAAATTCAGTGCCCCCGAAATAAATAAAAAAAGCCCCCGAAAATCAATTAAGGGGGGCAAAAAAAGCCCTTGAAAAAAAATGTTAATTTCTAACCCTGGTATACGCTCACACACTAGCAGTCACTTTAGCATGAACACACACACACACACACGCTGCACACGCTCACACTCAACGGTCACTTTACACAATGAAAAGGTCACTTTAAAAACAAGAACGGGAATGGTTCTTGTATAGTAAACAGATGGATATAGCAAGCTAGCATAAGGACACATAGTATAACTGTAGATTGTATAGGATAGCATTGTATAGTAGTGTACATAAGACCCAGTGCTTCATCCGTAGCTAACAGTGTATTGCACTATCGCAGGACCTTAGCATGTCTACCATGCTTTTTGTAAACTTATGTACATATACCTGTTATGTCTTATTCTTATTACTTGTATTATTGCACAAATGTCTTATTCTCATCCTATTCTTATTACTGTATTATTGCACAATCGCTGCGGGCATGACCCCCCGCATTTCACTGTATACTTGTATGCTGTGACAAATAAAACTCTTGACTTGACTTTTATACATTCACACTAATAAAACGTTGTATTGGCTGAGCGAGTGGCATCACGTCCTGAATCAGGTCAACCAGGAAATAACTAATAGTTGTTGTCATTGTCGTCATCGTCGTCGAAAATGTATAATGATCACAAGATACATTCAGTGCTGGATCTAACTAAATTGATTTATGGAGACACATTTATGGAAAGTTCAAGCCCGGACCACAAAGCTTCTGGAAGGGTTAGCGCTGTGACATGCGACGACTCTTCCAATTCGTACAGCGATGTTCTACCCGGCAGCAAAGAAAGTGGGTCTCTCAGCCTCTTCGTTATGATATTATGATATGAAAATGTAATTGTAGTGCTGGCGACTCCAGAGGGTCTTTTTCTCTGAGCAATTGTATTAGAATAAATAATATAATTTTAAAATATTTGGGAGCAGAAAATATAGCTCATTACCTTTTTTTGCTCGTTATCAAAGGTGCCAATAATTGTTGCCTGAAATAAATGTTGTCTTTTCCATTTATTACATGTTAAAATCACAATGATTTTCTTCTGAGGGACAATGCCCCAACACACCCCTACAGGGGTTTGGTCAAACATGTCACCTTTTTCACATCTTATCAGTTTGCAGGTCTGGTTATATACTGTAGTTACTGAAACTGAGTGAATAAGGCACAGCCCCATCTAGAATATTTTTCACCAGCCGCCACTGGTTGGATAGCAGTATAACTTAATGTTACACAGGTCACACTATGCATGCTTAGCTTGCTAACGTTAGATAGCAATGTAACTTAATGTTACAGAGTTTCAAGTTTCAAGTTTCTTTAATAGTTGTCATACAGAAGTACAGAATACTTTTATACTAAATGCTTCTTACTGTTACGCTCCAGAGACTGTGCTAGACAAGATAAGTATGAAATAAAATAAAGTAGCATGTAAAAAGAAGTAAAAATAGAGGTCCCAGTGTTCAGTATAGACATATGTACAATGTTCGATGCAGACTAGAAGTAACTGAGTTAACATACAATATACTATGCAATATACTAATATACAATACTATATAGTGCAAAGCAGAAATGGGATGAGGTACAATTTAGGTACAATGTACAGTAAGGTGTACGAGTTGTAGTGCAAATCCTTTACCAATAAATATAAAGTGTGTTTAGGTGATCTAAAGTGTGGAGAGTGGGTGCTGCAGTGTGTTGTTTGTTTAAAGTCAGTGTGTGCGTGTGGATGTGTGTGCTGTGTGCATTTGATGGTTGTTGCATAGTGTTTATTGTTCGTTGAGCAGCCTGATGGCCTGGGGATAGAAGCTTCTTCTGAGTCTTTCTGTGCTCGCCTTGAGACTCCGGTATCGCTTGCCTGACCGCAGCAGTTCAAAGAGGCAGTTGTTCGGGTGGCTGGAGTCCTTGATGATTCTCTTAGCCTTACCCCTGCACCGCTTGTTGTAAATGTTCTGGAGGGTGGGAAGCCCCCCTCCAATTGTGCGTTCCGCTGAACGTGTCACTCTTTGTAGTCTGCTTCGGTCTTGTGCAGTGCTATTCCCAAACCAGGAGGTGATGTTGCCAGTCAGGATGCTCTCTATTGTACATGAGTAGAAGTTCTTAAGGATCTTCTGACTGACTTGGAACTTCCTTAGGCGCCTGAGGAAGTAGAGGCGTTGTCGTGCCTTCTTCACAACACTGTCAATGTGTGTGGTCCATGTCAAGTCCTCGGATATGTGGGCTCCGAGGTACTTAAAACTGTTCACTCTCTCAACCGGTGCCCCGTCGATGCTGAGGGGGCTGTAGTCCTTGACCCCCGACCTCCTAAAGTCCACAATCATCTCCTTTGTTTTGCTGACGTTCAGGGAGAGTCTGTTCTCCTGGCACAATCCCGCCAGGACCTTGACCTCTTCCAGGTAGGCCCTCTCGTCGTTTGCAGAGATCAGGCCCACCACTACTGTGTCGTCAGCAAATTTGATGATTGTGTTGTTGCTCCGCTGAGCCACACAGTCATGTGTGTACAGGGAGTAGAGGCGGGGACTCAGAACACAGCCCTGTGGGGCCCCTATGTTGAGGGTGATGGATGAGGAGGTGCAGTTGCCTGCTCTCACCACCTGGGGTCTGCCCGTCAGGAAGTCCAAGACCCAGGTCGTGCTATGCATGCTTAGCTTGCTAACGTTTGATAGCCGTGTAACTTAAAGGGGACATGCATTGCTATTTCTAGCACTATTTGGGCAACTTTACACAATTCCTGTGAGTCTATTGAACACATCTGTAAGGTTTTATTCAAAAATGCATTGTTTTATATTTCTAATCAAGTACTCAAAAGCCACATTTTTCTCACTTTGGATTTCAGGCTGTGTTGACCTGGCTCCGCCCATAAGCACTTTGAGTGACAGTCATCCACACAGTCTGCGACTGGCACAGAGAGAGATAGAGAGAGACTGAGGGGGATACTAATTAATTTAGCCGCGGGGGGCATAATCCCATGGGACAATGCATTGGTAACTTGTTTCAAATGACAATATATACCCCTGTGAATATTATTGTACGGATCGGAATACGGGCGTGCGCGTGGGAGCATGCGCAAAGATATTACAGTGATATGCTGGTGCTCCCGACTGCGAGGGAGAGAGAGAGATAGAGAGGGAGAGAGAGAGACAGAGAGAGAGAGAGAGAGAAAGAGAGAGAGAGAGAGAGAGAGAGAGAGAGAGAGAGAGAGAGAGAGAGAGAGAGAGAGAGAGAGGGACACACGGAGGCACAGAGCACTTACACAACCTGTGTAAACGCTCCGTGTGTGTGTTTGAGAGAAGACGGGTCCCTCTCTCTCTCTCCATCTCTCTCCCTCCCTCTCTCTCGCTCGTCCGCGGATCAACCATAGACCATGCGTTAGTTATGCAAATCAGTGCTATATTCACGTCAGCAAAACTGTCAAATAAGAACAGCTTAGTTGAGTGAGGGAGGATCTTGTGAACTCGAGACTAGTCAATATGATAATTAACGACACAGACCACATTGATATAATCCCCAATTGCTAGGAAAACATGCTAATCACTGGAAAAGGCCATTTATAATGCATGTCCCCTTTAATGTTACTAATTTAAGCAAATTCCACGCCATTCCACGATAATTCAGAATTCCATGTTAATATCTCAATTCTGTGAAATCGTCCGTGACAAGCCCTCTGGACAAGCAGGTAGACGCACACATGGAAACCCAATCATGTCATGACAGGACATATTTCCTCCAGTATAAGCAGCACATGAACTTTTTCCTGCACTGAGAGGATGTTCATCGTTTGGCCTTGATAGGACGTGGCGGGGGGGACACACCGTAAAGGCAAATCAACCAATCGGTGCTGCTCTCAGGACCCTCTCAATCAGGACTCAGGAAGTTGTGTTCATTGCACTGTTTCCTCGACGGTGTGTGTTTGTGCTGCTCTTTCTCCACCCTCCCTCTTCCTCCCTTCCCTTGTTAGGGCACCTAAACGGTAGCCCCGCAGAGGAAACATGAGTTCTTTGCCGCACCGCTTTTTTTATGAAGAAACACTTTAGGCTCAGGAGTACTCCAGAAGTACAAAGACCTCAATGGATCACAAAGAGTCTCATCTCTGTCCTCCTGCGTGGCCACATGATCCCACAAGCACAGGTTAGGTTAACAAGGGGTCTCTTTCATGGAGGGGATGGATGGAAGGAAGGGGGGGGTACACGTCAGTGAGAATGGGAGTTTAGGTAACACTGTGTGCTCACAGAGCAAATATATTCCGAGAGAGGAGGGAGAGGAAAGGAGGATGAGGAGAGAGAGAAGGAGGGGAGGAGTGGAGAGGAGGAGAGGGAGAGACACAAGGAGTGTTGAGTAGTCTTTAGTACATCCTCTCTACACAGACAGGGAGGTGAGGTGAGGGAAGGATTCAGGTTGTATGATTATCTCCTGCGTAATATGAGAATGGACATTCGTTATTGATTTGCCTACGCACATTCCTTTGCCTTATAAGCGCATCTAGAGTGAAGTAAAGTAAAGTATATTATGTACCTTTTGCTGCTAATAAATACTTAAATCCAGTTTTGTGTGGAACCGAATCATTGTGGGAAGTGTTCATCATTAGATACCTGTGTACTGTATGGCCAGTAGGAATGTACATAAGACGGTAGTGGTTTAATGATACCATACTTATCAATACAGTCAGGGAATTGTACCCCTCAGTTACAATTGGTCCTTCGAGCCGGAGGGTAATTAGCGTAATATTAATATAGTGGTATTAATATTGACATGGCCAATGATGAACACTCCACAAAACGGTTCTCCTAAAATAGATCGCCCGCAGCGTAGACGGCAGACACCTCAGTACTTAGAGGATTACGTTGCAAAGTATACTACCTAGCTTTCTACAGACGGTAAACGCGGAAAAAGTAGATAGTAAAATTATGTCCGACCCTATCGACCAGGCTACCCCGCCAGTAGAGGCCCTAGTGGGTTCTAACGTAACTGACCAAGCTCACGGTGGGGACCAGGAGGGACCTGACATGACTTTACCCCCCGCCAAGACCGAAGAAGTAGTCCCCGGAGAGCTCCAGGATAAAGAAAGCCCTCCAGGGATGGAACTCGACCCACTACAAGAAGGGACGAGCACCCCGGAGATGGATCTCCTCGACTCGCCACAGGAGAACGGATCTCCAACGAGTACTACCAGGAGCGGATCACCTCAACCAGCGTCTTCCCCCAGCGAGGCGGACAAGATGCTGGCACAGGCCTTCCTCGCCAGCCTGGCAGCCTCAACCGAGCGCGATCGACTCCAAGCACAGACGCTTAGTGAGCGCGAACATTCTTCCATGGAAAGAGAACGCCTTCAAGCGCAGCAACGGAGTGACGAAGACCGTATACGTCTAGAGATTAGACGCCTCCAGACGGAAGAGAATATGGGAAGAGACCGGGCCGAAGCCCAGCGCGCCGCTGCCGGTGCCCAAAGAGAAGCAGAGCGCGACCTCGCTCTCACCAAGCGCGAAGCCGAGCGCGACCGATTACAAGCGCAGATAATGGAGCAGCTGAATACCAGGGCAACCCCCCCTCCCTCCGCACGGGGCTCCAGGGCCTCGTCAAGACAAGGGTCAAGGGCACCCTCCCCTACCCGATCAAGCGACCCTGAGCCCGACCACCAGAGAGAGCCTATACCCCTCTCCGAACCCCTTCCCCGACCGGTCCAAGCGAGACCCAGCTACAGGGAAGAACCGGTCTATACCGCGGAGAGGCTAAATAGACGACTACAGGATCTAGATGACCTGCCAGAGGAAGAAGAAGAGGGAGAGGAGGAGAGTCAAGCCCAACAGCAGCACAGTACTCCACAGGACCAGGAGGTCCAGTACAGCCCAGGCTTTACCCCCGCGGCTCTGCGCTACAGACCCCCAACTCAATTCACGGGTGAGCTTGACGCACGACCAGCCCCGAGGAACAGCACCTGGGTACGCGGGCCATGGTACCCAGCAGGTACCAGCCCACCAAGACACGTAAGAGGAGACTCGCCTAGGAGGCCTTCTCCTCACGTCCGCTGCGGCCCAGCTGGGGCTGCGGGGGAGCGAAGACCAGATGACGATTCGGACAATAAGAAGAGATCTAAAGACGATAAAGGGCGAGAATGTCTCCTTCACTATCGCAGCAAGCGGGCAGCCAGAGAGACGGTATAGGATCACTAACGCTTTCACCAGCCAAGACATAGGCCTGTCGCAGTACACCTACCCCATCGCCAAGCTGATGGATAAATATGTGCACCTGCGTCAACTACCTATACCGCTCATAGACGGTGCCACCCCGACCCTGCTGATAGGCTCCGACTAGGGGTGGGACGATACATCGATCCAGATCGATACATCGATGTAATTATCAACAATCGAATCGGATCGATGCGATGTAATAAGATCGATTCATATCGATACTCTTATTTTGAAAATCCTGTGGCGAGTCTCATATCCGCCCAAGAACAACAGCAGTAGCTCCGTGTGTGTAGATGTTACAGCATAGCATTCTCCCTTTCTGTGTGTGTGTGTGTGCGCGAGTCTTTGGAAAGACCAGATGAGGTCAGAGGAGTTTGATGTTTAAATGTTATTTAAACATAAACAATATAATACATAATAAATGTAGGCCTATACATGATCATGCAACATCAACAAATTGTTGTAGGAACGGTTTGGGAGAGGGAGGTTGTGAGTTTTGAGTTCCAAAAAATGTAGCTTAAAGTTTAAAGCTCAATATATAAAAACGTGGCACTTTACAGTGAACAGGAGGTCTATTTGTATTAAAAACAATAGATTGATTTTCCTTTAAATGTCTGGAAGAGCTCAAAAATACAAATGTCAAATGATATTTTCATTACCTTTTTTTTGTTGATCTAAATGTTACTGATTGTGTTAAATGGGCATATGATATCATCTCATATCGATCGCAGGCACCTGAATCTAATCGTATCGTATTGTATCGTGAGAGACTTTGTGATATCGGCAAATATCGTATCGTTGTCCAAAGAATCGATATCGTATCGTATCATGATGAAACTGGTGATTCCCACCCCTAGCTCCGACCATGCAGACCTCATTGTCCCGATGGACCGGGTCCACACAGGGCCCAGAGGCTGTCCTGCAGCAGTCGAGACCCGCCTAGGATGGACACTACAAGGCCCCCTCGCTAGGTCTCTTAACCGAACAGCAGCCACTAGCTGCCTCCACTCCAGAGTGACAGAAGAAGACACCACCCTCCTACAACATGTCGAGAGGCTATGGACACTAGAGACAATGCCCTTTAAGAACGAAAAGAAAGACATTCGTTCCAAGGAAGACATTTATGCTATAGCCCTCCTCGAGCGGGGGACAAAGAGAGTCAAAGTCAACGGAGTGATGAGATACGCAACTCCACTCCTGAGGCGAGAGGGTATGCCTACCTTCCACGCCCCAAAAGAAGCGACGGAGCGGTATCTATTGAACACAGAGCGGCGCCTAGCCAGAGACCCCGCTCAAGAGACTGTGTACCGCGCTGAGATTGACAAGCTAATCACAGCGGGACACATAAAGAAAATTGACATTAAAGAGGCCGATCAGACGACCGAATCATGGTACGTGCCGCACCACAAAGTCCACCACAACGGCAAGGATCGTATTGTGTTCAACTGCAGCTACCAGATCGGATCACAAAATCTGAATAAAGAGCTCTTGCCCGGCCCAACACTCGGCCCCTCTCTACTAGGCGTGTTACTACGTTTCCGCCAAGACAAGGTGGCCATCAGCGGCGACATCAAAGGGATGTTCCTGCAGGTGCGACTAGTGGAGGAGGACAAGCCCCTGCTGCGATTCCTATGGAGAGAGAGGATCGGGGACGAGCAACCAGCCATCTATCAATGGGAAGTCCTCCCTTTCGGAACCACATGCAGCCCATGCTGTGCTACGTTTGCACTGCAAAAACACGTCGCAGAGGACCCAGCAGCTGATGAAGAGGTCCGACAAAGTGTAGGAAATAGTTTCTACGTGGACAACTGCCTGCAAAGCGTCTCGACGCCAGAAGAAGCCGAGGCCCTTCTACTCAAGCTCCGCGCCTCCCTGATCAAAGGCGGCTTTGATCTCAGGCAGTGGGCCAGCAGCGACCCTCAAGTGTTGTGCAGCCTCTCCCCCGAGGACAAGGCAGCAAGCAGCAAGACCTGGATGGCGACCATCCCAGGAGAAGCCCAAGAAATGACATTAGGATTAGTCTGGCGCTTCAAAACACTCGCTCCATTATAAACACACACCCCTGACCAAGGAGCAGGGAAGGTCGACTGCACTACCGACCACAAGACGGAGTGTATACAGAACACTCGCCAGACAATATGACCCGTTGGGATGTATTCTACCTTACACCACCAGGGCAAAGATGATTGTAAGAGCGTTATGGGACAAGGACCAGGGCTGGGACGACCCCATACCCGAACACCTTGCCTCCACATGGAGAGAGTGGGAGACAGAACTCAGCTCACTCCCAGGTGTCAACATACGCCGCAGCTACTTCCCACCCACAGTGAGGCCGGAGACGTGCCAGATGGACCTGCACGTCTTCAGCGACGCCTCCGAAGTAGCCTACGGTTCGGTGGCCTACTTGCGTGCCCGACAGGAGGGAGGAGAAATACATACTGCTTTCATCCTGGCTCGCTCAAGAATAGCCCCACGCAAGCAACAATCTATCCCGCGTCTAGAGCTCTGCGCAGCCCTAGCAGGAGCGCAACTCGCCACGTTAATCCAACGTGAACTCACCATCCCGGTGCAAAGAACAATCTTGTGGTCAGACTCCACGACAGTACTCACATGGATCCGGTCTGATTCGTGTAGATACAAGGTCTTCGTGGGAGTCAGAGTCACAGAGATCCAAGATTTAACAGAAGCAGCAAGCTGGAGGTATGTGGACACAAAACACAACCCAGCTGACGTCATCACCCGGGGAATGTCCCTGGATGACCTTACCCGTCACAATCTATACAGTGACGGGCCAGAGTTCCTCAAGCTCCCGGAAGAAGAATGGCCTACACCCACCCCACGGGAAGCGAGTAAAGAGGAGGCAGAGAACAAGAAATCTATGTTCTGTGGATTGACCACACTCGTCTCCACAGACCCCGACATAGACGATTGCCTCACCCTTGAGAGTGCGCAGCTAAAGACATTCCTGTGGCACCACCCAGAGGTTCAGCTCACTACTGACATTACTGCAGCTAACTACGAAGAAGCAGAACTTCTTCTCCTACAGCGAGCCCAGAGAGACTCGTTTCCTGATGAGCTAGACTGTCTACAGGGAGCAAAGCCTGTCCCGTCAGACAGCAGATTGCTCCACCTAGCCCCCGAGAGCGACGCCCATGGTCTCATCAGAGTGGGTGGTCGTCTGCGGAGAGCTCCAGACTTACCGGATGACGTCAAGTACCCGATAGTCTTAAACAGCCGACACAAGGTCACAGAGCTGATCATAAAGAAATACGACGAGGATGTGCATCACGCCGGGGCAGAGAGAGTCTTCGCGGAGATCAGACGTCGTTATTGGATACTGCAAGGGAGAGAAGCAGTACGACGTTTCCAGCGGACTTAAATGGCGAGCACAGCCCAGTATACCCCGGATGGCTGACCTACCTCCCTGTCGCCTCCGACTCGGCGACAAGCCTTTTCACTCCACCGGTATGGACTGTTTCGGCCCGCTGTATGTAAAGAAAGGAAGAGGGACCGAGAAGCGGTGGGGTATTGTATTCAAATGCATGACCACCCGAGCGATGCATATAGAACTCCTTCCAACCATGAGCACAGACTCATTCCTTATGGCCTTCCGAAGATTCACATCGCGGAAAGGCAAACCGTCTATATTATTGTCTGATCACGGGACAAACTTCAAAGGCGGAGAAAGAGAGCTGAGAGAGAGCTTCCAAGCTATGGGCCCAGAACTTAAGACCCACCTCGCTCCATACCAGATTGACTTCCAGTTTAATCCCCCGAATGCACCTCACTTCGGTGGAACTTGGGAACGAGAAGTACGTTCAATAAAGACAGCCCTGTACGCCGTGCTTGGGGCCCAGACCGTGGCGGAAGAAGTCCTAATGACAGTCCTCGCGGAGATCGAGGGAGTATTGAACTCAAAGCCCCTCGGTTACGTCTCAAGTGATGTAGCAGATGTCGACCCAGTCACCCCCAACACACTCTTGATGGGGCGGCTGGACCCCGCGCTACCACAGACAGTGTACAGGCCTGAAGAAGCAAACGGCCGAAGAATGTGGAGGTACAGTCAAGTATTGGCTGACAAGTTTTGGAACAGCTTCCTACTCCACTATCTACCGTCTCTACAGACCCGCCAGAAATGGGTGAAAGAGAGGGATAATTTGACAGAAGGAACAGTCGTCATGATTATCGACCAGTCACTACCCCGAGCTATGTGGCCGGCTGGCCGCGTAAGCAAAGTGATCACCGGTGCCGACGGAAGGGTCAGAGCGGCAGAAGTGCTCGTCCAAGGGCGGATCTACACCTGACCCGTGGCGAGGCTAATAGAGTTGCCAAGGCTCCCCGATACTATTGATGACGACCATGACCCCATGACTTTGTGAACTGCCCTACCCTCACAACAGACATTGAGTAGTGGACAGTGCGGTTAATCTGTCTCTGCTTAGCTAATTAGGTGGGACTAATTAGGAGGCGGCTGTTACGAAGGATCAGATTAAACCGAATATATATATTTATTGATTGATATAAATTGCATAATATTTGTATATCGTTTGATATCCCTTGTATATTCCTTGTACATATACACGGAATATCCCTTTAGCCTAGTACAGACCATAATATTTCATTCTCCTATTGGACAGCGGTCCACAGGCGCCATGGCCATACCTTCAAGGTCTGGTTCAAAGTCACCGCCGGGGACATGCCTGGACATGAACGGTATTGCGCAAGGATATGAGACAGGAATAAAGCTGGTACTAGTTTATTCATCTAAGCGTATAAATACGGCGCAGGTGAATACAGAAGCACTTAGTAACTAAAGTTGAAGCCTCACCCACGATACGACGTGCGGTGAAGTATGGCCTGTTTGGCCCCAAATAGAGCATTGAGACCGCGTGCGAATTAATAACTGAAGTGTCAGAGTTTAACGCTGTACCGTCGAGTTCGACCTATTCTATTAAGTCAGTAATAGTCTATTTGTGTATAGTGTATCGTGCGGCTAAAGTTCTACAGTGACCAGCATCACCAACGTTTCCTCGTATCAGCTAGAGTGCTTATCCAGGCTGGGCTGCTTACCATGGCGCTTTCACCCGAGGGGCCCTAGACGAGGACCGTGTGGATTATGTACACTGGATAACCTACCGACGACTGCATAGCCCTTTTCGGCTGGATTATATTTGCTTTTGGTCCTGTAATTAATGGAGCGGAGAATCGCCGACACCCACAAGTGTGTGGGATTTAACCTGTGAGGAGCCACGTCGAGTCTGCCTCTCAGAAGTCTGAGGCCGGCTAGCTTTCTTCCATGTGGAGCTACATGCTACGGAGAACAGCTGTATTCGTCTGCGGATCAAGATCTTATTGCACCGTCTCCTGTACTCGGAGTCTCCTTATCATCGTTGACCCAGACTCTACTACCGACAGATCCTCTACCCTTGCTGGCTTACAACCGGGGGGACCCTACCAGTATCTCCCGCTATATTACTAGTGTACCATAGATATAATTCCCTAAGATTCAGGTTGTATGATTATCTCCTGCGTAATATGAGAATGGACATTCGTTATTGATTTGCCTACGCACATTCCTTTGCCTTATAAGCGCATCTAGAGTGAAGTAAAGTAAAGTATATTATGTACCTTTTGCTGCTAATAAATACTTAAATCCAGTTTTGTGTGGAACCGAATCATTGTGGGAAGTGTTCATCATTAGATACCTGTGTACTGTATGGCCAGTAGGAATGTACATAAGACGGTAGTGGTTTAATGATACCATACTTATCAATACAGTCAGGGAATTGTACCCCTCAGTTACACATACACTTGTGTGTCTGTGTACACATACATGCACGTACACTATGCATACGCACAGACATACAGTACACTCACGTACACACATTCACGTACACACACCACCTACAATTCATCAAAATTACCCTCTCTCTCTCTCCCCCTTCTCCCTCTTTCTCTCTCTCTCTCTCTCTCTTTCACTCACTCACTCAGTTCGATTGTAATTCATCAGCCGCTGAAGTCCAAGGGAAGCGTGTTGTTGGTGGGAGAGAAGGATAAGAGTTTAATCCATCAAACCTCCTCCCCAACTCCCACCTCACAGCTGACTCAACAGCTTCTTCTAGACTACAGACTAGGTGGTGGTGGTGAGTGGTGGTGGTGGGTGGTGGTGGTGGGTACTTGAAATATAAAAGTACACGTTTCAAATACTCTGCGTTGTATTGCTGTATCGATCCAACACACCACAACCCACAGGTGCCCTATTGAACTGATACTCCAACATTTAATAGACGACCGTTCTAAAGACCATTTACTGTAAAATATAGACTAGAGGTGTGTTCTGTGTCTCAGAGTGTTAGGGAGTCAGATTTAATCAATTCTCACAGAATTTCCTCAGTACTTTCTATTCCAGGCTTTTCCAACCTGGGAGGCTGGGCCCCTGATAAGAAAATAGGGTCCCAAGAACAATTCTTCATTCCTCATATAATTCCAATACAATTTCTCATTCCTAAACTAACTAATTTCTAACTGAACTGAACTGAACTTAAAGGTGCTGTTATATTGTTGCTCTATATGTTAAAATAAGTGTTAAATAGCTCTACATTCCAGACAGCCATCACTGATATAGAGTGTACTGCTCTGCAGTAAACAGAAAATACATTTGCTGGTATCCCGTTCCCACTTTATCCAATCAGGAGAGAAAACTCCACACTGCAAAAGTAAGACATAAATAAAATAGTTTTAAGCAAATATGAGCTTGAAACAAGTAAAATAATCTGCCAGTGCAGTAACCAAATGTGGCTTGGCAATATTTCTTGAAATAAAAATTGGATAAAGTGGGAACGGGATACCATAATATTTATGTTTTGTTTACTGCAGAGCGGGGGGGGGGACTGGGAGACCCACGTTACTGACCAAACACTCAGTGATGGCTGTGGGAATGATTAGAGCTAAATAGAGCTATTTAACACTTATTTTCACAAAAATATTACACTTACAGCACATTTTTAAGTACTTTTAAAAAAATTATTAAATAGACTTTTGATTACACAGAGGCTAATATGAAAGCCATGCAACATGCCTAATGTCAATAGAGTCATTGACCAGCTCACAATTGACTATAGTCACTCTGTAGCCATTTTGCTCTTATGTCATGCTCAGGTTGGGATTTATTTCCAGCCTAGTTCTAGAGCCTGGGAGCTGCCCTGGAGAAGGCTCTGTCCCGGCCCCCCACCTCATTCTCTTAGTTGGCAGTTGGCACTCCCTCTTTTCATCTGTGATTACGGTAAATGATAAATTAGCATGTATACATAAGAGTTCTAGACTACTGGGCCTGCAGTTGGCACTCCCTCTTTTCATCTGTGATTACGGTAAATGATAAATTAGCATGTATACATAAGAGTTCTAGACTACTGGGCCTGCCCTCCACTAACGGAATTCTTAGTCGACTAATACTGTAGTCATAGTCATAGTTAATTCCTTTTTTATTCATCAGCTATTTTTTGCCTGTAAAAAAACTGATTTGTTTGTATAGATTGTTGTGTATTGTTGTTTACAGATTTACTACGGTTGAGGAGCCGGCAAAAACAAGCATCTCGTGTTTTTCTGAATGTACATTTAAAAAAGCTATGACAATAAATGTATCTGAATCTGAAATAGGATTTGTCACCTAATTGATTTGTTGATTTAATTGAAAAATCTGTAACATTTGAGGTTTCCACATGCAATAATGCAGGAACACAGGGGGAAAATGCATAAAAAACAACAAATCGATTGGTCAACTAAGGCCAAACCAACTGATTAATCGACTATTTGACTATGAACTACTATACTATAGGCCTACTACTGAGAAGAAATTACCTTCATAATACCCTTTGAATACGTGTTTTGAAGGACAAATGCTGGTGTGAGGGACACCATACAGATGAATGTAACAAAACTCTCTCAATTGTTAATCAACTTCCACTGTGATATCAGATGACTAAGAGACGCCTGGTAGGATATTATGGAACCTATTACAGGATACTGAATTCTTCCACTGAAACGCACCAGAGAAGGTGGTTTAGCTGGGAGAACTGGCTGTTTACCGTATTTCCAAACAGTTTTGAGGAGGAACCAGCCCACAGAAAGATATGAACAGATGTGTGTACACAGTACACTGCATACAGAGTTACAGACACAGACCTCACAGTGCACACACACACACACACACACACACACACACACACTCAGGACGGGCCCTAGTCCATTTGGATCACAGTTACACTGTGCCCCTCCTCACAACCTGTGCTCTTGCCACACAGCTCCTAACTAGCTAACATCGTGCCAAGATGACCTTCAACACACAACCATCTTTTAGAGGTGTGTGTGTGTGTGTGTGTGTGTGTGTGTGTGTGTGTGTGTGTGTGTGTGTGTGTGTGTGTGTGTGTGTGTGTGTGTGTGTGTGTGTGTGTGTGTGTGTGTGTGTGTGTGTGTGTGTATGTGTGTGTGTTCTTCATCTCATCCTGTTGAGGGTGGAGTAAGGTTCGGTGCTGCGAGTGCGATGATTCAGAACCTGTGAAAACACAAACATTGCAACGGAGGTAGATATAGTGAAACATAATCTCTAGCGACTGACAAGTCTGACAAGTACAGTAGGACTATGTTTTCTCATTAGTACTGCAGATAATGTAGGTGCGTCACATTCTCATCTCCATCGGATGGGTTTCAAGATGTCACAGAGAGGATAATACTTGGTGGTGCAAGTGTAGGCCTCAAAGCACTTGATTCATTCCATTCAGAAAGGGCATTTTTATCTTTTACATCAAAATGTTTTTCACATTCAACATAATATATAATATACTTTTTTTTTAATGTAAACATGATTATAAATGGTTATAATATTATTAACATTGATACATTTTTGTCTATGTACTTGACTTCTATGTTATACTTGCTATACTTATTTTATACTTATCTATTTTTGCCTAGCACAGTCTCTGGAGCTAAACAGAAAGAAGCATTTTGTATAAAAGTATTCTGTACTTCTGTATGACAACTAATAAAGAAACTTGAACTTGAACTTGAACAAAACCTGCACACACACACACACACGCAACAAATGAACAACTAATGCCTGTTTACAGTTCACGCCAAACACATTCTCATAAGGCAAACAGTGTCCTAGGAGTGCCTTCACATTCAAAACACTGCCCAGCACAGCCGCCTCAACGGCTCTGTAGCTTTCAATAGGACCATGTGATTGTCAACTCTACTGTACACCCCAAGGCAAAGAGATTGAGCAAGCACAAAGAGTAGGCATCCTCCAAGGTGTGTACACAGTTTAGCATGTCACAGCGCTTTGTGAATACCCACCTATTATTACCGTGAGATTATCCATGATGTCAGAGATAGACCTGCTAGATCCTGGTAAACTGGATACAAAGCAAGTCAACATGTTGAACGTGGTGGTAATAAACTTGAGGCTAAGCAGCCGGTACAAACAAATATTATGGCGCCGGTATGACACGTGTGTGTGTGTGTGTGTGTGTGTGTGTGTGTGTGTGTGTGTGTGTGTGTGTGTGTGTGTGTGTGTGTGTGTGTGTGTGTGTGTGTGTTGTTTGTGGTAGGTGTGCGTGTTATCTGTGTATGTACAGTATGTGTGTGTGTATGACGTGTGTGTGTGTGTGTATTGAGGTAGGGGATACAGATGAGATGGTATGTCTGGACGAGTTGACACACGTCAGCCTTAGAGTGGGACCCTCCAGCTAGTCCCGGGAGAGTACAGGAGACGAGAGGAAGTAGCACTTTGCAAGTAAAGCCAGGCACACAACAAAAACAGATTCATTATCGACGGCCATACCAGGCCATCGCGTAATACTAAAGACACTATCGCTGCCTCACTCCTTTCCTGTTAGTGTTTAGCCTACACAGAGGGAGGAAGCCCCTAATGTACCATGTTAAAAAGAGAGAGAGAGAGAGAGAGAGAGAGAGAGAGAGAGAGAGAGAGAGAGAGAGAGAGAGAGAGAGAGAGAGAGAGAGAGAGAGAGAGAGTGTGTCAACTGTGTATGTACGGTAAGTGTCATTAAGCGAACAGGAGGTATAAG
The DNA here is from genome assembly GCF_963971535.1 of Notolepis coatsorum. Classification (NCBI taxonomy): domain Eukaryota; kingdom Metazoa; phylum Chordata; class Actinopteri; order Aulopiformes; family Paralepididae; genus Notolepis; species Notolepis coatsorum. The sequence goes on from NC_140165.1 coordinate 205,302,199, forward strand.
TCAGAGGCAAGAGAACAAAGGGGAGAAACAGTTGCTGGACAGAGCTCAGTTTTAATGTACGCCTTGGTCACGAAATTCAGATCAAACTGTCAAACTAGACACTGCAAATCAAATATTAATTATGATCCAGCAATTGCATATCTTATTTTTCTTCTAAAAAGTGTTCAGAAACACATTTTAGTGTACCGTTCAGGTGAAAACAGAGTTTACGAGCAAGCCGCCATGTTTTTTCCTGTTTAAATAATGGAGACAAGTGGAGGACGGAAGTCCAAGAGCCGTAAACTACACACTCACTGCCTGAACGCTGACGCCCAGAGAGACGTCACGGACACAGCAACATGAGACAGACGAAGGATCTTCTTCTAGTGGGTCAGGATTGAGAGGCTATAAACATTTTCAATTGAACAGCATAAAAGCCTTGTGAATATGTGATAAAATATTTCCATGGGTATAATATATGTCAAGTGAGCACTGGTCATCTGGTGGTGTCCACAAACTCTCTTCACTTATTTTCTGATCTTTATATTTGGCTTGTTTTGCCTATTTGATACAGTGTGATTTACAATTATTGTTTGTTTTTATTGTTGTTGTTTTTGTGTGGACCTCAGGAAGACCCATGGCCACTTTGTGGAAGCTAATGGGGTCCCAAATAAGGAATAACTAAAGATTTCTGAATCCAAAGTGACTAGAGGTGATTATAATCACTGCAAGCCCATGAGAGCCTCAGTGTTGCCTGTCTATTCCTGACCAACTGAGCCATATTCAAAAGCGGACAACAACATGTCTATTTTGATTCACTTGGTGCCGTTGTTATCGTTTGAACTCTATCCCTTATTCTTGCACTGTTCTTTTGTTATCTATATGTTGTATTCTAGTCACTGTGTGGATGTTATGACTGCTCTGCAAGCACATCATGCACATGTATTCCGTTCAAGGAAACGTAAGCAGCTTACCACCAAGTGTCTACTACTACACTATCTGTTGGCAGTGATGGACATGCTCAATCAATAATCCATTTAGTCCAGTTGCCAATGAATTCAAGGTTAAACAGTCAAGCTGCTGAATGAATTGCTCAAACTATAATTGACATGCATTCAAGTTATTGATACCTTTCCTTTTTACAATAATGCTATTCATTATCTGGACATCACAGTATTGGCTACCAGATAACTGGATAGTTTGATTGATTGATTGATTGATTGATTGATTGAAAACGTTATTAACAGATTGCAGAATGGGTACAATACAGTACAGCTCAATACACACAATTGTTAAGGGGATGCAGACCAGAGAAAGACTTTCGTCTTGTTTACATCAGGGTCCCCCATTTTCAATTCATCAGGTGTGGAATGGATCTGCCAAACACGTTATGATTCCCGTTGACGCTTCCTGTATGCGCCCCGCCCTCGCACAGCCGGGAAACACGTGGAACTATCTGTGTCCAACGGTCCAAACCAGAGGCTCTGTGGGCGCAAGCAACACCACGGCACGGATGCGCACCATCAAAGGCAGGAAAGAAATAAGACCAAAACACAATGCGGCCAGGCAAATGCCGACAATGACGACAAATACTGTAAAGCCATTATGATTTAGGAAATAGACCCCATGTATGTTTTCTAACACCCAGCGTAAAACGAATACTCTGGCGATCCACCCGCTGCCACAGTCACAGTGCCAAGTCCTCCTGCTGTTTCAAATGACGCACGGCGGGTACTTGGAAGATGTATATTGGTCCCTGTGGAGCTATTTATGTTGATGGTCAATTGTGTTTTCACTTCTCTTATTATAGCCTAACATGAATGGACTCTCTAAGGGTTCACCAAACCTTATAGGTATTCGGTAACACTTTAGAATAAGGTACACAACATTCTGAGTAGTTAGCTGGCAACTAATGCGAAATGAACGAGGAACTACTGCTATTGTAAACTATTAGTTAACGCGCAGTTCTTAATCTTGAGTAACTCGAACAAATGTTATGATTGATTAATTGCGAAATGTTAGATATTATGTTCATTAACTAATAATATGCAATTAATTGTTCATGGGTATCTTATTACTATACATATTTATTGTTAGGCTACTTCTGAATAATATACGCTAAACGGCACTTGACCAATCATCATTATTGCCACCGTGTGTCTCCTCGAGTAAAGTTGTGTACCATACGGTGTTGTTATTGAGCACTGAATCATTATTACCTGTTAATTACTTACAAAGTTTGTGTCTGCTAGAGTGGTGCAATTATATAGGCCTACTGAGTGTTGTGAATCACTCATAATTGCATCACCATTAGTTACCACTGTCGGTTGTTCGGACACTGAGCGTTTACTGAGTACCGAATCATTACTTTGTGATTACCTGTACATACATTTACATTTAGTCATTTAGCTGACACTTTTATATAATTTTTTTTTTATAAATGGGTAACCTAACCTGTCCATTGGTTACCCATTTTGTACCCCCTCAAGTAAAGTTGTCAACACAGTGAGTGTCAATATTTTAATTGTACAATAAGGTTAAAGCTTCCCAAAACACAAACATTATTGACCTCCTCCATTCGGCGCATCTCACCTGAAGCAGCGAGTCCGGAAAGGACAGCGAATAGATACAGTGTTGCGCACATTGGAAAGGTGCCCGGGTGTCCTGAGACCTGCTGTGTCCACTCAGACCCAAACCGAATCCCCACCGACTCAGAACCAGACTGAAAAGTCGCAGAACTATTCGGAGGGAGAGAACGAAGTTGTGTTGAGTCCTCCCTGGATCTGTTCCCCTGACTCCTGTCTGCAGACGCTTAGATTCCCCGATGTGAGTGGAACGCGTCCCAACTCGCTTCTGGCTCAGACCGCATCTCGACGCCCCCCACTTTTTCCGGGCGGAGTAACCATCAACCATCAACCGCCCTCTCAGAGTTATCTTCTGATCAGTCGTTAAACTCAGGACCTACATGTCGTCCAACCTGTTCGGCTGCGTAAAATACCAGGGCAAATTCACAATATAGATAGTACATTGTCTGTTCACATTTTTTGTAGCCCATACTGTACAGTAGGTAGGTCATATGCTAGCCTATAGATAGTGTATAGAATTGTGTTACATTTAGTGGTGGGACTCGATTAAAAATTTGAATCGAATTAATCCGAGACTTTATAGTTAATTAATCAAAATTAATCACATTTTAATCGCATATCAATATTTGATGCGAAAAGCAAAACATTTCAATTCAAATGAATTTTGGTATAGTGAATCAATGAATATAATACATTATACTGTACATACGTGCAGCAAAATCCTAGCTACTACACAGACCAACAGTCGATCAATGCAATTTTTAACAAAGTGCAGCAATTTGAGGAATTATATAGCGCAAAGGACCTTTTGTAAACTCAAGCACTTTTGAGGTACAAGTAAAACGCAGTACTTTTAAGTACATTCCAGAACCGTTGACCATTGGAAAAAGAAAACTCTTGATTGATCTTTATTTCTCTTATTTAATTTTTTTATGGACAAACCACACTAAGAAAAAAAAATTGCGATTTATTATACTTTATAGCACATTCATGAGTCTGGTCTCCTTTGAAAGGTATAACATTCTTACACAATAAAGAAAAATCATCATGCAATTAAATGCATACATTTTTTTAAACTTTTTATTCTTTCTGTAGTTAATTAATCGAAATGAATGCGATAAAGTCCCAGCCCTAGTTACATTACATGACAGTGTTTTGACACTTTTGAGAACAAGTTGTATTCCATAGCATACAGGAATCCATGACAAATAAAACGATGGGCGAATGGATAAATAGTTTAAATACATGTAATGGAAATGATTTAAATCAACTCATGTACAAGACAAGGCTCAGGCTAGTTATGCTGTGTTTATTATTGATATTCTGATCAATCCTAATCCCGATGAAGATGTTGTGTGTCTGGTTTGAACCACTTGGGGGCAGAGCCGCACTTTGATGATGAATCTTGACATCATGGCATGTAATGTAGAGAAAAACTAACAAACTTCCTGGGCTGTGTGTGGTGTGCGTGTGCGTGTGCGTGTGTGTGTGTGTGTGTGTGTGTGTGTGTGTGTGTGTGTGTGTGTGTGTGTGTGTGTGTGTGTGTGTGTGTGTGTGTGTGTGTGTGTGTGTGTGTGTGTGAGTGAGGGAGGGAGGGAGAGAGAGAGAGATGTTTGGTTGTTGACTTGGTTGGTTGGTTGGTTCTTTACTTGTTTAATATACTCAGATCAATTATATTGATTCAAAAGGTCTAATCTAGGAGAAACAAAACAAAAAGACAAATGATTGAATAGACGATCTACAGAACATGACCAGAATGGGTGTCTGCAGCCTCCTCACCAGCCTCCTCCTCATGACTACAGTGAAGGCTCAAGGTACATTTTAAATTTTACTGTTTATTTTAAAGTTTCTATTTTACTTTGAGCATCTGTTGTAAAGCTGAACTCCGGTGTGACGGTGTCTGTATCCACACACAGAGACACAAGTATAGCTTGATTTGAAATACTAGAATTTTTAGTATTCATAGTATTCACCAAGTTATTACATTATTGGTTAGGTAAGAGGTTTTCTTGTAATTTCAAACAAACTATCTTTGTAATCGAACATTTTGAATATGGAATGTGGAATCATTACAGTCGGAAGAGCATATAGCACCCCCCCCCCCCCCCCCCCCCCCGAATAATATCCTTCAGTATGTCAAATGCTTTCTGCTGCTGATGAAGACTGACAACCTCCATTTATGTAACAATCAAGACCGTGCACCTTAGAGAGTTAGTTTGAGTTGTGATGTAGATCATTAGCTAACGGGTGGTGCTTGTTTTTGAAAAGCTGACCCAAAACCACAGTCCATTCAAGTTTCAGAATTTGTTTGTTTGTTTTGGTTCCAGTCTCATTCTGGAAGACCCAGTTCACAATGACCTGTCCAAGCGAGGGCCAGTGGGAGACACAATGGTACAAGGGAGACACAATGATGCATGCAGGTAGAGAACTGAAGCAGACGTATGAGGACAATAAGAAAGGACATTACCAATGTAAATGGAGAGATGGAGACAAACACGATGGAAAAGAAGAGCTGATATATCACTTCTATGTCAGAGGAAGGGGTGAGTGAGGAATATTTTGATTTCCCATGATGCTAGCTGACCTGCTAGTACTAGGTTATTGTCAATCCTCTATTAATATTATTTTTTTTATGTATCCAGTGTGTGAACGCTGTTTTGAGTTAGACGGGATCGTGGTTTTACTCGCCATCGCAGTTGACCTGGTGCTGACGGGTGTGGTGATCTGGCTGGTCTATATGAAGACCAAGAAGAGACAACGTAAACATTTAAAAACTTTTAATAAAAAACACACACATCCACATTGAGCCACCATAAGGATGCACCAATATAGATGCCGCTGTTGGATCAGACTGATCCCAGATTGAAACAGGGTATCGATATCAGAGAGTTTTCCCAATACTAAAATCCGACTCCAACAGCCATGTGCAGCACTTGATTTTTCGTACTTTCGATTTGATAAACGATCTGTCAAATGGAAGAAAGATGTATGTTTCCCACAGGACTTTCAGAGACTAGGGGGGTGAACCTCCGACCCTCTAGGGCAGACCTGGGCATTGTACGGCCCGCGGGCCGCATCCGGCCCGCGGGATGATTCTGACCGGCCCGCGAAAGATTACATGATAATAAAAAAAAATTAAAAAAAAATAATTTTTTTTTTTTTTTTTAATATTATTATTATTATTATTATTTTTTTTACTTTTTTCTTTTCATGTCAACGTTCACACGCACAATATACGCTTAGGAGACATGCTCAGAAGATGTTGGTTCTCTTTGGATCCACCTACATATGTGAACAGACATTCTCATTCTCGTTTACCAAGTCCAGGTACAGATCCTCTCTCACTGATGAACATCTGGCAGCTGTGCTTCGCATCTCCACCTCAGACATGCAACCTGACTTTGATGGACTTGTTAAAGCTCAACAGAGACTGGATTTCTCACACTGAATGAAACAAAAAAGAACTGACGAACACTAAAATGTGGAAATATAACAAGTGAAATGGGACACTTGATATTTTTTTTTCTTAAATGTTTAATATAGGCATGTAAAGTAAAAAAGGCTACAAAACTGGGACACTTTTCTTTACACAGTTCAGTGACATGTCTTGTTTATTTTTGCTATAAGATGATGTGATGTCTTTAGAAAGCTAAGAAAATCCTTGTTTCAATAGTATATGAAACTCAAAATGCCCTTTGTTATTAATGTTTCACATTTTGTTTATCATTTTGGAAATAAATTCTATTTGAATAAATTATATTTTTGAAAGCTAACCTCACCTTTTAATTGCCAAATAATAACATACACTCTTACCAGGGGTCAAAACAATGCCATTTACTGCTTTTTATATAGAAATAAAATGTATATTATGCATAATTGAGTTTGGAATTTTGGCCCGGCCCCCCAACATATTTTCAGTTGCTCATTCGGCCCCCCGGGAAAAATAATTGCCCACCCCTGCTCTAGGGTGTACATTTTAAAGTTAAATGCATCAATCTGGTGCACTTTGAGAGCAAAATAAAGAGGCTAGATCTATGATGAACTTTGTGCTCAATACACAAAATCGACTAGACTAGTGCTTCCCAATCCTCTCCTCGAAGCACCCCAGCCGTTCAAAGTATTTGTTAAATTCCACCACCAGCACACCTGATTCAACTGAACTAGCCCTTTATTAGTTGAATCAAGGTGTGCTGGTGGTGGAATTTAACAAATACATGGAACGGCTGGGGTGTCTCGAGGAGAGGGTTGGGAACCACTGGACTAGAGCATACATTTGAGCCATCAAAGAAATAAGCAAAAGTGGTTACCTGTGTTGAACTGGTTTATTTTTTAGAAAATAAAAAAATATAGTGGATTACTATTACGACTACTACCACTTCCAATACTACTGATACATCCCTATTGGCAAACTTTATATTTTAAAAAAATAGTAAAAAAAAATAAAAATGTATATATATATATTTTAATTAACACTTTTTTTTGGTTCATTATACAACTGTGGCGGGACTAATTAGCTGGCCGCCACAGTCTAGGTAATTAATGGGAAACCTGACCCCAAACTATTGGACGCCGTCTGTACTATTATGTAAACATGATAGATCTGATCGGTACTCTGCATCAACCAATACTGTAATGTCTCAAATCCGATTCCAGCAGCCATGTGCAGCCATGTCAAGAATCGAAGGACGGACGCTCATGCTTTATTTCGTTTTTCTTACTTAGGGGATTTCAGGAAGTAAGGTGGTATTGGTGCATCCCTATATGTAACATATTCATGTGTAGATCTCCACCAGTACACACACCTCCTAATTTAAATGTACAATTCCTCTTGGATAATAAGAAATGTTATCACATTTTTGTGTGTGGGCACTAAAAGTGATGTTCTTTCTCCTCCCTCTACAGCTGCACCTCCTCGTAGAGCAGAAGGAGGTCGTGGCAATCCACCTGTCCCCTCTCCCGACTATGAGGTAGCCACTATGGCAGCTTTACTTTATTTGACTTTATTTGATTATTGTTTACAATGACAATGCACATGAATCAACATGGTCTGTAAATGCACTAGTAAACTGATTCGTTTTCAACTGTGGTCCCTGGGGCATGATATTAGAAGACCATTCATTTAACGTTCGGGGGCCGCTTGCAGCACATTTGCCCTCGTTTGACGGTGACCCGCTGTTTTAGTGTCATTGTTTGAAAGCTAAGATGGTAGCCGTTTGATTGACACCATACTTGACATATTATGTGCTTTCAATTTCGGGTTATAAGCAGGGACGCGGGAACTAGGGGTGCGGCAGGGGCTGCAGCACCCCCTGCTGGCGGGGAGTGTAACTGCAACTGCAAGGTTGTTTTGGATTTTATTCCAAAATTGTAACCGAGGCTACTCATGTCACAGAGCGGAGCGGCACTGCAGATTTACCCTACTCTTGGAATTCATTCAGATCGTCATAGGGGCGCTGTCTCGATAATGCAGTGTTATTAACAGCGTGTAGCCGACGCATGAACCGGTTGGGATTCGAATAGACGCGGCCTGGAAGGGTCAACGCGGAACTGGAAATCCGTTGGTAAAAAAAATAGACACAGCGGCTGGGATAGTTTTTGGACTTTTGGGACGCTGAATTCGCAGTAAAGGAATATATGAACAAGCCAGCAGAACTATCCGAGCCCCCGGGAGGGTGGTCGAAGACCTTTTGCATGTCGGCGATCATGTATGCAGGGAACGAATTGCAGAGGGAGGGCGCAATAGCCAGGTGGGGTAAGCTGGGCTGTGATGTGTCAGAACGGTTACATTGTTTGTCTCGCACGCTCAGAGCGCGGAGTTGGGCAGCGGTATCCTCTAGTGCATAGGTGTCAAACTCATGGCCCGCGGGCCAAATGCGGCCCGCCACGTCATTTGATGTGGCCCCCCAAGAGTTCTGGTAAACATTTTTTTTTTTTTTTTTTTTATACATTAATCTTGGGTTAAAAAATAGCGGCGTTAAAATAATTGTGGGTTAATGCGTTAATAAAGCTTTGACAGCTTTAGTTATTACACATTCTTACACATACATGTGTGTTGAACATCTGAGGTATTGATGAAGTAACAAAGGAAAAAAGCCAAAAGCACTTACTCCTCAGACATTCTTTGACAATTTTACAGCCCAAAATACAAAAAAGATCCACGCGGAATAGGTAACAAAGGGTTGAAGAAATATTGTCTGAACTGTCAGATGCATGCTGGCTGTGTGACATAACTCAATTGAATAAGAAGCTGTAGGGACGCAAACAAGTCCCACCCAAAACTTGACCAATATAGTTGTGAACTGAGACAACCCTTATTTTGTTATTTTTGAGTACAGTTACAGTTGTGTGTTCATGCAGACACATAATAGCAATTTCATTACGAATTGAAAATGGGGGACCCTGATGTAAACAAGTCGAAAGTCTTTCTCTGGTCTGCATCCCCTTAACAATTGTGTGTATTGAGCTGTACTGTACTGTACTCATTCTGCAATCTGTTAATTAAAGTTAATTAAACTCTCTTCCATTAGTTGGATGTATGGCCTCTGCAAGGTTGTGTGCAGCCATTTGTTTTTGTAACATCTGCTACATCTGTCCCACGCGTTCTTTGCAGCTCACAGTTGTTAGTTCTGCCCCTCTTGACTGTGATAAAAAGGTTTTGAACAAACTTAATGTCATAGCTTGTATTTGATGATATTCTTCTTTGTTATTTACTTGAATGGTTTGATCATTGATTGATGGAGTAATATGGGGTTCTGATAAACTAAAATTATTTGTTAAAATAACATAAGCTAACATATATTTTTACATCTATGCAAATGCATATGCAATATGTATAACTTGAATAAGTAATAAATACAGAAACAACATGTTTAACAATATGTAAATGAGTAGCTACATTTATTTTACATTACATTAACATTTATACGGTCTTTGGCCCTTTGAGGGCAACCATAATGCTGATGTGGCCCTCTGTGAAAATGAGTTTGACACCCCTGCTCTAGTGAACGAGAGTGTTGGTTATGACGTGACAGACAGTGGAGCTGTTTGCAGATAGCGAGCATTTTGACGTGTTGCGTGGTGGCGATGTCTCGCAGACAATACAACTACAAGTATAATTATATAATATATATATTTTATAAAAAAAAATTATAATTATATAAAAAAAAATAAAGATTTATCAAAAACGATCGATATCTCAGCACCCCCACTTCTTGCGGACTTCCCGCGTCCCTGGTTATAAGACCGAACAACCAACGAGCATCAGTTTAGAAAAAGTTACCACCTCCGTTTTTTTCGCCTCCCGGTGGCCTGATTGCTTTTACCAACGCGTTCGTGTTTCCGCATCTCTGATTGGCCAGGTCATGTGACATGTACGCCCAATCGCGGGACCGCAAGTTTCTACACTGGTTAAATAGGCGCTCCGAAGTTGGTTAAGGTTAGAGTTTGTCTTAGAGCATGGCGATAGAACGCCTGCCCTGATTCCAAACTCTAACCTTAACCAACTTCGAAAGAGTCGCCTAAGCTTAACCAGTGATAAACTAGGCGTTAGGTAGTTTGCATGCTGTTCGACCCGGAAATAGGCGCAGAACTTGCCGTCCCACGATTGGTGCACATGTCACATGACCTGGCCAATCAGAGAGCAAAACGGGAACCCGGAAAGACGAACGCGTTGGTAAAAGCATAGACGCCTCCCGGTGACTGAACCAATCACCTCTGACGGTGAAAATGATTGGCCGCTTTTGTAGGCAATGCAATTCTGGAAACGTGGATATATCACTTGAGGGATGTTCCCAAGGATATATAGTGTTTGTTTATCTGTGAAAAGGTACAGGCCTCCTGAGATTGTGCTTCATTAAAACAATTTATTTTAATTATTATTATAATTGTATGCTTTTCATACAGTAATAAAAGTTAAAAGAATAAAGACCAAACACTATACAAAATATACAATATACAAACTATACAAATAGCACTTGTATGCTCCTTTATGCTGTCAAATGTATGCACATTTCATGCCTATGTTCATTTTATGTTATTTGCTGTGAAGCACCTTGATCTGTAATCCATGCATGAAAGGTGCTATACAAATAAAGTTATTATTATTATTATTATTATTATATGCACAAATGTTTTTCAATGGAAAAATGCAGCATAATATGTTTATGCTTCACTTACTCTGTTTCAGTAATGCTGAGAGTGAATCTGTCCTTTCATTAGAGCCCAAGACTTTGACTTGTTGAAGTGTTCAAGAGTAATAGCGTTTGGAGACGTAGGGTCTCCAAATGGCCATTTTGGATAATGCCTATACATACTATTAGAAAAACATCTAATTTTATGTGGTATTGATATCAACTTTGGACCTGTACTAGATAAGGCTTCAGGCTATGGCCCCATTGGGTCTCATTCCCGAACGGATTTACGACCAAAAATGTCCTCTTAGGCAGATTTCTGCCCATTTAAGACATAATTTATTAGGGCTGGTAGCACGATTCCCCAAATTTTCCTGAGATTGGATTTGACCGTGGCTGACAGCAGATTTAAGAGTGCTGAGGAGCACACTTATGATTGATTGACTAATTGACAATTTTATTAACTTGACAGACTGTGTTCTCATAGTGATTCCTTCATGTCAACGCTATACAGGCCTCCTTGGAATTAATTACTTAATAATAATTAAAATAAATATGACAATATTTGTACGATAAGAAATTACGCATTTGATGTCGGAAAAATAAATAATATGGATTCATCTGATCACAGTGCAGCTGGATTAACCATATCTGAACCAGCTATTTGACAAATGTATATAATTACTTTAATTACTCAGATATTCAAACACAATTATGCAATTATTGTGAAATGATTGAAAATAATCATTATTTAATGCCTTCTGTAGAATTTGTATTTCTTATATCTGTTTTAATGATTAATTATACATTTGAAAGAATGCAGGTCAACATGCAATATATCCCATTGATTGGTATACAATGGGACAGACCTTTGTTTGATATAGCTATACACCTGCATTCTTTCGAATATATCATTAATCAATTAAACTTATATTGAAATACACTATATAGCCTATACACCAACACTGAAATGACAGTGGATAAATAAATAAATAAATAAGAACTAAAGCTAATCGCATGGAAATAGACTGCATTAATATTCCATAACAAGTCTTGTGTGTGCCAGTATGGCCTACGTGTCTAATGAACAGTATAGGCTTAATATATTCTAGTTACTTGTTTCATTAGGATTTAGTAGATACTATGCTCTGCCTCTGCCCTACGTACAGTATAACAGACTGTACCTATACTGTACGTAGGGCAGAGCATATCTACTAAATCCTAATGCAACAAGTCATTAATGGAATAATAAGCCTATACTGCGTTCATTCATTACGCCGTAGGCATTAATGGAATAATAAGCCTATACTGCGTTCATTCATTACGCCGTAGGCTACAGTATACTGCGTGTGTGTGTGTGTGCATGCGGTGCGGCAGGTGTACCACGAGCTGTATATGATGACAATACATTAATCTAATTTAATGGGTAATTCGATGGGTGGCGCAAGACTCGCAAGGCACTTCCGCATCCATTTCCACACAGCTGCGTCATTACTTTGCCTTATAAGGGGCTCTGGAGGCGTTGTTTTGTATGCAAATGACCTGAACGGGAACGCGCTTTCGAGTTTAAGACAGAATGCCATTCTCCAAGCAGATATCAGATCTATCACAGCTGTGACCGTTTCAGCCCCTTAAGACATATTACCAGCACGTTCGGGACTCAGAGTGAACTTGTCATTGGGTCTCATTCCCGAAAAAAATTTCAAAGATATATTCTGGAAGACTTATCTTGGAACCACTGAGACATAATCTATGACAAGTACACTCTGAGTCCTGAACGTGCTGGTAATATGTCTTAAGTGGCTGAAACGGTCGCAGAAATTATATGATCTGATATCTGCGTGGAGAATGGCATTCTGTCGTAAACTCCAAAGCGCGTTCCCGTTCAGGTCATTTGCATACAAACCACGCCCCGACAGTCCTTATAAAGCAACTGGTGACGCAGCTTTGTGAAATGGAATGGCGGAAGTGCTTTGAGAGCCGCGTGATTACGAAACCTAGCGTCAGTCAGTGCCAATCAGAGAGCGTCTCCGAGAAATGCGGCTAGGTTTCATAATCACGCTTGCGCCCATCAAAACTAGATTAGATTCATGTATTGGCATCATATACAGCTCGCAGTACACACCTGCCACAGCTCGCGCGCACACACACATGCACGCGCAGTACTGTATATGAATGAATGAATGACATATAATATATATAGCCTACGGGCCGGCGGGCGTAATGAATGAACACAGTATGGCTTATTATTCCATAATTAAGCCTATAGGCTACTGTTCATTCGTAGGCGCACACAAGACTTGTTATGGAATATTAATGCAGTCTATTTCCACCGATTAGCTTTAGTTCTTATTTATTTATCCACTGTCATTTCAGTGTTGGTGTATAGGCTATATAGTGTATTTCAATATAAGTTTAATTGATTAATGATATATTCGAAGGAATGCAGGTTTATATCAACCCCCTCCAATGTACAGTAAATGACCAAGTATGGTTTTGTCAATATTCCAATGTACAGTTTTGCTTGTACAGTGTAAGTCTACCACCCCTCCTACCCAACCTCCTCCAACAGTTTCTACGTCAAATGTACTCTCTTTTCTGGACTCTTTTTGTATCACAAACAGTACTGTATTTGCAAATCTGGTATGTCATAAATGTATAGATGTAGCAGTACTGTCTATCTGTGTCATGTGTCATATATGTTATGATGAATTGAAAATGGGGGACCCTGATGTAAACAAGACGAAATTCTTTCTCTGGTCTGCATCCCCTTATGTAATTGAGCTGTACTGTACTGTACCCATTCTGCAATCTGTTAATAAAGTTTTCAATCAATCAATCAATCAAACAAAGGTCTGTCCCATTGTATACCAATCAATGGGATACATTGCATGTTGACCTGCATTCTTTCAAATGTATATAATTAATCATTAAAACAGATGTGTAACAAATAAGAAATGCAAATTCCACAGAAGGCATTAAATTATTATTATTTTCAATCATTTCACAATAATTGCATAATTGTGTTTGAATATCTGAGTAATTAAAGTAATTATACATTTGTCCAAAATAGCTGGTTCAGATATGGTTAATCCAGCTGCCCTGTGATCAGATGAATCCATATTATTTATTTTTCCGACATCAAATGCGTAATTTCTTATCGTACAAATATTGTCATATTTATTTTAATTATGATCAAGTAATTAATTCCAAGGAGGCCTGTAGCGTTAACATAAAGGAATCACTATGAGAACACAGTCTGTCAAGTTATAATACAATTTTAAATTAGTCAATCAATCATGAGATTTGATCGTGGGCTGAGAGCATATTTAAGTGTGCTCCTCAGCACTCTTAGATCTGCTCTCCAATAAGATCTCAGGAAAATTTGAGGACTCCCACTCCCAGCCCTAATATGTCTTAAATAGGCCGAAATCTGGCTAAGACGAAATATTTTGTCATAACTTCGTTCGAGAATGAGACCCATTGATTCTGTCTCAGTCGGTTCCAAGATAAGTCTTCCAAGAGAACTCTTTGAAACATTTTGGAGAATGAGACCCATTGTCTTTTCCAGCTCATACCTCTTACAAAACAACCTGTAAGAGGCATCTGTTTGTAAAATAATTAAGACGGAAGTAAAAATTGTAACTCTATTACAGTAGCACAAGAGTGATTCTTCCTGTTGTGGAAGAAAATTCTGAATGTTTCCTTTCAAAAGTCAAGTCAAGTCAAGTCAAGAGTTTTAATTGTCACGGCATACAGGTATACAATGAAATGCGGGTGGTCTTGCCCGCAACGATGTGCAATACAGTGGTACATATAATAGAATCAAAAGAAGGAAACAACATTGTGCAGTAACAGGTAGCAGGTAACATGGAGTGACATCTCGGTATCTGTACATAGTTATTTACAGAGCATATGGGACATGCTAGTTAGCTTTGGTAGTGCAATACACTGTTCCTGTTATTCTAATTTAAAGTGTCCTTTCCTTTGGCCATAAGTGTGCGTGTGTGCGACATGAGTGTGTGCCCGCTCATGTTAAAGTGTTAAGTGGCTGCTCGTGTGTGAGCGTGCACAGTGTGCGTGTCGTATGTGTGTTCATGTGTGCTTGTGTGTGGACAGTTCAATGTTCTGAGCACTCAATGTTCATTGTTCATGGCTCTGATGGCCTGGGGGAAGAAGCTGAGCCTAAGCCGCTCTGTCCTAGTAGCTGGGGTTCGCAGGCGTCTGCCTGACCTCAGCAGCTGAAACAGGCTGTTATTGGGGTGGTGAGGGTCTTTCATTATCCTGCAGGCTCTGGATTTGCACCTCTTGTTGTATAGAACCTGCAGGGGGGGTAGTGCAATACCCGTGGTACGCTCGGCTGAGCGCACCACTCTCTGTAGGGCCTTCTTGTCCTGTGCCGTGCTGTTTCCATACCAGGCAGTGATGTTTCCGGTCAGGATGCTCTCTACAGCTCCTGAGTAGAAGGACTGGAGTATCTTTCCCGATACTCTGAACTTCCTTAACTGTCTCAGGTGGTAGAGACGCTGTTTCGCCTTCTTTACTACTGTGTCTATGTGTGTTGACCATGTCAGGTCCTCTGAGATGTGGACCCCCAGGTACTTGAAGCTGCTCACCCTGTCCACGGTAGCCCCGTTAATCATCAGTGGTGTGTGCGTCTCCTGCTGTCCTCTCCTATAATCCACGATCAGCTCCTTGGTTTTACCAATGTTCAGGAGCAGGCTGTTGTCCTGGCACCAGCGTTCCAGTACCTCAACCTCCTCCCGGTAGGCCTTCTCGTCGTTGTCCGAGATCAGCCCCACCACCACCGTGTCATCTGCGAACTTCACTATGGAGTTGGAGCTGAACTTGGCCACACAGTCGTGTGTGTAGAGTGAGTACAGCAGGGGGCTCAGAACACAGCCCTGGGGGGACCCGATGCTCAGGGTGATGGTGTTGGAGGTCTGACCCCCCACCCTGACCGCCTGAGGTCTTTCGCTCAGAAAGTCCAGTACCCAGGCGCTCAGGGCGGAGCTCAGACCTAGCTCGATCAGCTTGTCCACCAGTCTGGTGGGGACTATGGTGTTGAACGCTGAGCTGTAGTCAATGAACAACAGTCTCACATAGCCCCCCTTCTGACGGTCAAGGTGCGAGAGGGTGCTGTGCAGTACCTGGGAGACCGCGTCGTCGGTGGACCTGTTTGTCCTGTATGCAAATTGCATAGGGTCCATATCACTGGGGAGGGAGGCACAAATGTGGTCCTTGACCAGCCTCTCGAAACATTTCATGACCACAGAGGTGAGTGCCACCGGTCTGTAGTCATTTGGACATGCTGGGGAGGGTTTCTTCGGCACAGGGATGATGGTAGACATCTTGAAGCAGGCAGGGACCACTGACTCCGCCAGTGATTGATTAAATATGGCGGTGAACACAGGGGCCAGCTGGTTGGCACAGGTCTTGAGTATACGTCCTGTTATGCCATCTGGGCCAGCAGCCTTCCTGGTGTTCACCTGCATAAATGCTCTTCTCACACTGTGTTCCGACAACGAGAGAGCGTCCCCCCCCCCTCGCGGTTGCCCCCCCCCCCCCTCCACAACAGCCGGCGCGCCAGTGACGTCACTAGCCGGAGAGCCAGCAGCGCCACTGTCTACACCAAACCGAGCGTAGAAGATGTTGAGCTTGTCCGCGAGGGAGGCGTCGTCGCTCCCCATTGAGGGGGCGCTGACTTTATAGTCAGTTATTGTCTTCAGTCCCTGCCATAATCCTCTTGTGTCGTTTTGTGCCATTTGTGTCTCCAGTTTATCAGCATATGTCCTCTTAGCAAGTTTGACAGCCTTGCGTAGAGTATAGACTGAAGCCTTATACTCCTCCATGTTTCCTGACTCTCTACCCAGGTTGTAGGCGGTGGTACGAGAGTTCAGAGCTGCTCTAATAGTGCTATCCACCCACGGTTTCTGGTTTGGGAAAATCCGCACCGTTTTCCTGGGGACAATACCATCGGCTATTGTTGTGATGTAACTCACCACTGTGTCTGCTAGCTCACTGACGTCACTGGCGCTTCCTTTGAACATATCCCAATCCGTGTCTGCAAGCACGTCCTGGAGCGTGGCCTCTGATTCGTCGGTCCACTTCTTTGTCTCACGTGACACGACGGCGTCACGTGATCTCTGTTGATATGCCGGAAATAGCAAGATGGAGTCGTGATCGCTCGAGCTTGTGGACCCCGTTAATGGCGGAGCGGCTACTGCCTTGTAACCGGCTTTGAACGGGGAATAACAGTGGTCGAGTGTGTTTTCAAAAGAGGCCAGACTCATGCATGTGCTTATACATGGTTAAATAATAGCTTATTTATTATTAAAATATAGCTTGGTTATTCTTCCCAATTTCTCTCAAGTCATTCAATTCCACAAATCCAGCTAAACACAGACCAAAAATCAATGTAGGTAGATACTACAGTATATCTATATCTGTACATATCCCTTACGTACTCTTACTAGTTACACTGCTGGCCAGTATGACTTACTACCATATAGTGTCGTTATACCCGTATCACTGTACATATCAATACTACAACTCTGTACATACATCTGATTAGCACTATACGCAGTAGTACTCATGTATATTTTATACCCAGTTTAATCACCTGTACATTGTATATTACTATTGTGCTTTATTGTTACATTTGCGCTATGGTTGGATGCCAAATTTATTTTCATTGTACTGTACTTGTGCTGTATAATGACAATGAATTTGAATCTAATCTAATCTAATCGAATCAATGTTAATAATATTATAACCATTTATAATCATGTTTTACATTAAAAAAAAAGTATATTATATATTATGTTGAATGTGAAAAACATTTTGATGTAAAAGATAAAAATGCATTTCCTGAATGGAATGAATCAAGTGCTTTGAGGCCTACACTTGCACCACCAAGTATTATCCTCTCTATGACATCTTGAAACCCATCCGATGGAGATGAGAATGTGACGCACCTACATTATCTGCAGTACTAATGAGAAGACATAGTCCTACTGTACTTGTCAGACTTGTCAGTCGCTAGAGATTATGTTTCACTATATCTACCTCCGTTGCAATGTTTGTGTTTTCACAGGTTCTGAATCATCGCACTCGCAGCACCGAACCTTACTCCACCCTCAACAGGATGAGATGAAGAACATTCTCCTGACCGTGCCGCATCATAGGCACAAATTCTACACACACACACACACACACACACACACACACACACACACACACACACACACACACACACACACACACACACACACACACACACACACACACACACACACACACACACACACACACACACACACACACACACACACACACACACACACACACACACACACACACACACACACACACACACACACACACACACACACACACACACACACACACACACACACTCACACAAACACATTTGATTTAATATCCACATAAATTGCAAGGCAAGGAATATAACCATTCAGTAGAATATACAGAGGCCTTTCAGTTACATTATGGGCTGAATTGGCAACCAGATTGGACCATACAACAATATTACGCAGATTGCACAATAAAAAACAAATAAACACACTCATTCACTCACCCACACAACAAACAAACAAATACACTCACTCATTCACTCACTCACTCACTCACTCACTCACTCACTCACTCACTCACTCACTCACTCACTCACTCACTCACTCACTCACTCACTCACTCACTCACTCACTCACTCACTCACTCACACACACACATATACACACACACACACACACACACAGACACACACACACACACACAAGCATGTGCACACATACACATATATAGTACACACACACACACACACACAGTCACATGCACACGTTGCTATGTGCAAGACAATGGTTGCTATGTGTATATGAGAAATACAGTATATCAACAAAAACATAATCATCTTGTAAACAAGTCACAGTAGAATAATAATAGCATGCTTTTCCAGTGTTTGACCTACTCTACTACTGCACAGAAATGAGGCATTTTCATTTTAAAGTGTTTACCAATGGTTGTAATTTGTTCTTAGTTGATTTGCCTGGTTAAATAAAGGTAAAAAAATAAATAAAAAGAAATAATACAGGCAGCCATACTGGAAGAAAAAGACCTATTGAGAAATAACATTGTTTTATGTTGTTTTATAATTGGGACTGACAACACTGTAAGGCCGGCATGAATCAATTGTGGTTAAAGTTGGTTAATTAAAGATGGTAATATGCATAATGTTGCAAAAGAACAATGCATATTATTGATTACACTGTTATTGATTATGCTGAGTTCCTTTGTTTCTTTTTTCTTATCAACCGCTACTTGAGCACAAACACCACCCACCACCATAACAACATGATACTGGAGATAGACTGCGGACTGTTGTTCTTTCATCACTTGATGGAAACGCCACTCAGATTCCTCTACAGATATAGCTCTATGACACTTCCACCAGCCTCAAAGCCACAGCTCATATCCGCCATCCACCCACCAACATAGCCTTAAGCCTGTACCACCTTGTCTTCCTCCTGTCTCTTACTGGCATGCATGTCTGAGTGACATTTCTGACTGTCGCTAGTCATCACATCATAAGCTCATCGGAAATATTTCACAAATCTGAAATCTGAAATCTGATTTCCTCATGCTATGTTGCATTGGTAGACCGCTACGCAGTGGAAATGTTGAAACGTTGTGTTATAAAACTGTGTGCTTCTCAATACTGATGTAGAACAATCGCCTGTTAACTCATTCGGGGCCAGACCAGAGATATCTCAGGTTAACTCGCCAACGCTCGAGCGCCAAACCGAGAAAAGTCGGTTTTCATCGTTATTTCTTTTATTCGATATTTCCATTCATTATCCATCCAGAGAGCCTGGTGTTATCATAGGGAATAAGTCTGAGATCCCAAAAGTGCAATACTGGCCGCATCCAACAGGCGGCGGTATCGAGCATCATTTGAAACTCTGTGTCTTGGGCTGTGCATTGATTATATAGGGAGGTGTAGTCTGACGTCACTGGTTGTTCCACCCGTATAGGGATTTATCATTGGGAAAATGGATTATCGACTATTGTAACAATTCTGCTGCATGGAAATTGAAAAGCTTTTCCATTTTTTTGTTCCCTTCTATCACTAACATTATTGTTAAAAAAAATGTGAATGAAAAAAAAGAATTGCGTTTTTTTTTATGATTAATTGTGAATATTTTCATGTTGAGCTATAGATTGTGGATGAATAAGCACATAAAGGTACACCATGCCAATGTTAATGCTTTATTTGTTTTAAACTAGGCGATTTAGAAATGGGCAATGGGGAAATACATTGCGTTGGACAGAGGGTGGAACACGAATAACGGCAATGACGTAACCACTACACCTCCCTATTGGTCCGGGCGGACTTTTTCATGTCGGGCAAGGGGAGCGGTTGTCCCGATCGGCTTGAGGAGCATCAAATGCTCCAGATGGATGATGTGTGGCGGATTATGTTGGCGACACGATCGACACCAATACTGGGACTCGCAATCAGATAATTGGAATATTATTTTTGGGGCACATCCTAGTCAAGGTAAGGGCTATATGATATCAATCTTGCGTTGATCAAAGCATGCCTTCATTGCGATCCGAGCTTATGTGTGTAACGCTAGTCCATAACGTATTCCGTTGGTGACGATCAAAGCATCAAAAAACTACCCCCCCCCCCCACCCTTTCATGCATTCATGATGGAACATAATACCTATCATATGCATTTGATTTTTTAATTGTAGCGGGTGTAGGGACGGAACGCCAATGCATTTAGTATAATACATGTTGGGGGCTATTACCAGCCTCCCATGAATTACCATAGACTGCTCTAAAGCCATACTTATATTCACCACGGTATAAAATGGGAATGTATGGATGAAAAAATTATTTCTTTTTCACATATTGAACGATAGATACTCGATGTCAAATGGGCAATAGTATTGTATCCGTATAATATATAATATAGTTATAGCCCTGCAAACACCGCCACGTATTCCTATACTTTAGAACGCTGGCCTTTTAACGACACATTACACAGCGCCCTCTGGCGCTGATTGAGTTAATAGTGGCAATGCAGCGGGAAAAGATGTGGTGGAATAAAGATTTAGTTGATTCTGTTTGACAGTTTTCTGTTGTTTCTGTGAGTTAGGGGAACTACTAACACACTTAATGCTCAAAGGCCCACATCTGTGTTTGTGTGTGTGTGTGTGTGTGTGTGTGTGTGTGTGTGTGTGTGTGTGTGTGTGTGTGTGTGTGTGTGTGTGTGTGTGTGTGTCTATGTGTGTGTGTGTGTGTGTGTGTGTGTGTGTGTGTGTGTGTGTGTGTGTGTGTGTGTGTGTGTGTGTGTGTGTCTATGTGTGTGTGTGTGTGTGTGTGTGTGTGTGTGTGTGTGTGTGTGTGTGTGTGTGTGTGTGTGTGTGTGTGTGTGTGTGTGTGTGTGTGTGTGTGTGTGTGTGTGTATGTGTGTGTGTGCTCTGCGAGGAAGCTGCGGCTTGTATCGTAACAGTGCTCAGAAACTAGATGTCAGCCTACGGAACAACACTGGTGTACAAATAGTAAATGGACTCCCCCCAGGACCCCCGGACCCCCCAGGATCAGCACCCCGACCCCTCCTCACCGCTAGAACATGGCCTTCACTTTCTCCGCCACTGAGGCCCATAGTTCAATGCTGGACTGCCCAACCCCTATCACCCTGGCAGTAGAGATCTAATGACATCCAAAAGTGTCAGAGACCAATTGATCATTGTAAGTTTCTAAGGTTGTTTCCACCTCATGGCTATCAGTTTCTTGGCTGCTGTAACACCCACCAGTATGATTCTTTTTTGCTGTATGGAGGCCGGCAGTAGTGATATATCATTTAGGAGTAGTATTGCTGCCGTAAGTTAGGGTGACCAAACGTCCTCTTTTGCCCGGACATGTCCTCTTTTCACGCCCTGTCCGGGGCGTCCAGGTTTCTTTTATAAATTCATGACTCATTTCTAAACAGATCTTTATCAAATTTGGACCTGTACTACATAAGAATTCAGGCTATGGATTTGCTGTGTTTTCCAGCTTATACAAAATATATATATATTATTTTGGAATATTGCAACTACTACACAAAAACGTGAGTACACAAGTTCAAGTTCAACTCAAGTTCAGACCTATGCTACTCGATTTCATTAGCACTAAAAGTGATTTTCGTTTTTTGCATTAGTAATTTCAGAATGTTATCTTTCAAAAGAGACCAGGCTTATGCATGTGCTATAGGGAGGTGTAGTCTGACGTTAGGGATTTATCATTGGAAAAATGCATTATCGGCTATTGTAATAATTCTGCCTCATGAACATTGGCAAGCTTTCCATTTTTGCACAAAATGAGGTCCCTTCTATCACTAACATTATTGTTTAAGCATTTCTGGTTGAAATAAAATTCAACATAATTATTTTACGATTAATTGCTAATTGTTTCATGTTGAGCTATAGATTGTGGATGAATACACACAGAAAGGTACACCATGCCAATCTTCATGCTTTATTTGTTTTAAACAAGACGATTTTCAAATGTGTCCATTGGAAATACCTTGCAATTTCAAGTGAGGTGGACCGGCCAGAAACAACAATGACGTAACCACTACACCACCCTATAAGCATATAGTATAAAGATTAGCTTTGCAAAAAAAGTATACAGTCCTCAAGTTCAAGTAAAAGATTTATGGATTTCCAAAAACGAGCTACTGGTGGGCAATCCCAAAACATGTGCATATAAGTGCCAGTGGCCCTCAGAGAGCACAAAGTGCACAGAGAGTCGGTCACCAGTCCCATAGCAAACAGCTTCCTAGGTGTGAGATACGTCCTATGAATATAATTAAAATGTATTTGCTGGTGATTAGGGTTGCGGGAAGCTAATGTAACATTCGTCCAAATATCATCCCAGTTAAACTCAGGGTCTAATTCTGGGATGTCCCCTCGCCATACTATATCTAATGTTAAGTTTGTATATGTGGATTTGTTTAATAGTGTATACAAATCTGAGACAAACCCTCTCGAGGGTGTCCTGTCTCTAATAAGCTTAACAAAACGGTGTGGATGTAGTGTCTGGGCCCACGGAACCCCATGCGCCTTAAGCGCCGATCTTAGTTGTAAGTAGAGAAAAAAGGACACACTGGGGAGATCATAAAATTCTCTTAGGTCCTGAAACGCACGAAGGCCGGTTTTATTATATATATATCCCCCAGAGTGTGAACTCCTTTCCTTTCCCATTGAGGATTGTTAATAGGTTTATGCCCAACAAGTAGTTGTTGGTTATGAAATATTGGAGAGTCGAGGTGCCATGGGCACTTGACAGCACAAGACCTCTGTACATTCTCATTGATATATTTGATGAAATATAAACCCTCTGTAAGTTATCGTATTTGACTGTCACTCTTGAGATATGGCATGAAATACAATAGTATCAAGTATCAATGAAAACATTGTATCAAGTCTTTCAAAGTTTTATTGCTCAAAATGAACTCATCTTGCAAGACAGGTCAGATAATAGATTGATACTCCACCGTCCTCTAAACTCATTTATAATCAAGCCACAGGCAAGCCTTTACACAGAGCAACACGTAGTCAGATTGTCTCAGGAGTGGAGTCATAGTTTTGCTTATGGCCACTCACAAAGGTAACAGGTCAGCAAAAGTTGTGTTTCATGCTACGGACACTTCTCCAGTGGTTGGCAGTGGTAGGCCTGCTGAGAGGACAGTCTTCTCGCTGCCTACAAGCTACAGTATTCCCAGAAGGTGACTTGAATACGTCATGGTCCTTCTACCTCCTGCTAGAGAGGACATCATACTCGTCTCTCTCACGTCGCCGCAGGGGCTGAAAGAGAACAGGCAGGGTAAGAAGAGAACCTCTTCAGTGTGTCCTTTGAGCATCATAATTGTAGATTGTTGGAAGTGGCATCAAACTCCAGCTTACCTCGTAAGTGTCTCGAGGGCCTGCGTTCGGAATTACCTGCTGTTTGTCAGAATCTGCAGGGAAAGAGAAGAAGGGAGAAGATGCAGGGCATCTCAAAATGAGCACATAGCCACCAGCGAAATTATGGAAGAATTTAGCTGTGTGCTGTCTGTCTTTCTGAAACCTTGTTGTTGGGAAATTATATAGGCTGGGGAAATTCTGAATTCCCTTGTCTCTGTGTCATTTTGATGAAAACTGCTCATGTATGACTCAAAGCAGCTTATTACTCTGAGATATTTCTCCTGGACATTGTGGCAGATATCATCCCCCATGGCTACGTGGAGGAAGGGAGATACTACGGCCACAGGCAGAGGTTAATTAAGGAGTTGATTAGGGCTGATGGAATACACCTGTGCACCACGTGATCACCCACATCCCACACACACACACAAGACACACATAGCATAAAACCCTAGGAGAGACAGAGAAGAGTTGAGTGGAGGTGAGGAAGGAGCAGAGTTTGTAGAGAGAGAGTGAGATACTGAGTTTGTGAGTTAAGAGGTAGTTTGAAGGAGAGGTTAGAGTGAGAAGGTGTTACTGGACTGTGGACTGGCTGAGATACCCCCTTGTGAAACTGACCCTGGACCAAACGACAAACCCTGAGTATTGAACGTTCCCTTTTTGTACGAGAGCCTGGAACTTGTATTGACCCTGGACTGTTATATGCCCACTCGTGATCTGCACGGCCTCAGCCAACTAATCACCCAACCCACAAGGATATGTGAATCAACTCAGACTACCATTGACCTCATACTGACCTCTGACAAGTCCAAGATCTCCAATAAAGGGGTTATAGCATGTGGGTTAAGTGATCATTATATGATATTCTGTACCCGCAAAAAGCTAAAACTAAAGGCTGGCTGTCACAAAACAGTCACATCTAGAGACCTCAAAACCTACTCTAGCGAGGCCTTTAACCTTGAACTGGAGAGTCTGGACTGGTCAGATGAACTCAATGGTACACTGGTTGAAGAAACTTGGCTTGGCTTCAAAACCAAATTTTCATCAATACTAAACAACATGGCCCCCCTAAGAACCACCAGGGTAAAAAATCGCGCTGAGCCATGGATGCACACTGAAATACTGACCGCTATGAAAGCCAGAGACAAAAAAAAAAAAAGCCAGTCAAAGCTTACCAAAAGCACGAGCAGTGAACTCCAAGACCACGTGACTGAACTCAAACTAGAAAGAAACAGACTAAGAAATGACGTAAACTCCATGATCAAAACTGCTAAAAAAAATTTCATCAATGACAAAACCGAGGAAAACAAAAATAAACCACGTGAACTTTGGAAATTACTCAACAATCAACTAGGCTGCAGTAAAAAACTTAAAACCAGGTTCTCAAACATAAACATAAAGACGGACAACACGCTCATCACAGACAAGCTGGATGTAGCCAATTACTTAAACACTTTCTTCACAAACATAGCCACAACACTGGTAAACAAACTACCCTCCCACTCAGGGCAGTATGGGGTAGAACACATAGTAGCATACTACAAGAACCTAGGCGTCCACAAAGACGACTTCAAACTGGAAATGGTAACTACAGATGAGGTACTCAAAAAACTGAGCGCCCTCCAACCAAACAAGGCCACTGGCCATGACAACATCCCCTCCAAATTCCTCAGAGACTCAGCAGCAGCCATCACCCCAGTCATCACACACATAATAAACCTCTCCATAAAACAGGGACACGTCCCCAAGGACTTCAAAATTGCGAGAGTAACACCCCTGCACAAAAAGGGCAGCAAATTAGACCCGGGTAACTACCGCCCTGTTTCTATCCTTACATCCATCTCGAAAGTCATGGAAAAAATAGTATACGAACAGATCGAAAAGTACCTCGCGGAAAAAAATCTAATCTACGAATTCCAATCTGGCTTCAGAACATCCCACTCCACTGACACATGCCTTCTCTACTTGAATGACCACATCAAACAAGAGGTGGACGCGGGCAAATACTGCGGCATGGTCATGCTGGACCTACAAAAGGCCTTCGACACCGTCAATCACACCATTCTGATTGACAAGCTAAAAGCAATTGGTTTTGATAGTTTATCAGTGAGCTGGATACAATCCTACCTGGAGGGGAGGGAACAGATGGTGGAAGTAAACGGTACCCTATCCCCCCCCCCTCACAGTGAGCTGTGGTGTCCCACAAGGAAGCATACTAGGACCACTACTATTCCTAATTTATGCAAATGACATGTCGTCAGCTTGTGACTGCAACTTGTTCCTGTTTGCGGACGACTCAGCCCTGCTGGTCTCTGACAAGAACAAGTTACAGGTTGAAAAAGCCCTCAGCTCGGAACTAGGCAAAATCTGCATATGGCTCGCCGACAACAAACTATCATTACACATGGGCAAAACAGAGTCCATTCTCTTCGGTTCAAATAACAAACTCAGCAAGACCGACGGCTTCTCGGTTACAGTGGGTGACAATATTATCACAAGGAAAGATGAAATTACCTACCTGGGTTCCATCCTAGAGGCTAATCTTTCCTGTGACAAAATGGCATCCAATGTAATAAAAAAAGTCAACCAACGAACGTGTTTCTTGTACCGGATCTCCTCTCTGGTAAACAAGAATACCCTGAAGACTCTAGCAGGAGCACTCATTCAAGGGTACTACGACTATGCTTGCACCTCATGGTACCAAAGCACCTCAAAGGCACTAAAAAACAAATTACAAACATCTCAAAACAAGCTAGTCAGACTACTACTTGACCTGACTCCTAGAACCCACCTCACCCCTGCCCACTTTGACAACCTAGGATGGCTTAGAGTAGACGACAGAGTACAGCAACTTGCAATGGGCCTGGTCTACAAGATACACTACGCGACCAAGGTACCCATGTACATGTCAAAATACTTCCCAAAGGTCAGTGAATACCACGATCACAACACCAGAGGGAGCTCCACAAATCATGTAAAACCCAGATTCGGCTCAAACAAGGGACTAAACACGTTTCGCAATTATGCCACATCAATGTGGAACGCCCTACCTAAAGCTGTAAAGGAATGTGAATCACTACCCACTTTCAAAAACACTCTCAAAAAACACCTACGTGAGACTGCAATTCGAAACTGGCCCCTACAAATGTCCTAACCTAGTTGTACAGTAAATGACCAAGTAAGGCTTTGTCAGTATTCCAATGTACAGTGTAAAATGTGTGTGTGTCCCCTACCCCAACCCCCCCCCCCCCCCCCCCCCACCTCCAATGTACAGCCCTCACCCAACCCACCCCACCCCACCCATCCAACCTCCTCCAATGTACAGTTTCTACGCCAAATGTATATACACTCCTTTTCTGGACACTTTTGTATCACAAACAGTACTGTATTTGCAAATCTGATATGTCATAAATGTATAGATGTAGCAGTACTGTCTATCTGTATGTCATGTATGTCATATATGTTATGATGAATTGAAAATGGGGGACCCTGATGTAAACAAGACGAAAGTCTTTCTTTGGTCTGCATCCCCTTAACAATTGTATGTATTGAGCTGTACTGTACTGTACCCATTCTGCAATCTGTTAATAAACTTTTCAATCAATCAATTCAATCAATATTGCCCATCGGACTTGTACTGGAGATCAATAATTATCATTTGTTTATTGAAATTGTGCTTGTGTGGACATTGGAATTGTTTGTTTTGGTCCGTGTCGAGCCTGAACACCACAAGGCTTGTCACAACATGTACAGCTTCAAGTTCAAGTTTCTTTAATAGTTGTCATACAGAAGTACAGAATACTTTTATACAAAATGCTTCTTTCTGTTACGCTCCAGAGACTGTGCTAGACAAAACGATAAGTATGAAATAAAATAGTATAGCATGTAAAAAATAGAAGTAAAAAATAGAAGTCACGTATGTAGACACAGTGTTCAGTATACATATGTACAATGTTCAATGCAGAATAGAAGTAACTGAGTTACCATACGATATACTATGCAATATACTAATATACAATATACTATATAGTGCAAAGCAGAAATGGGATGAGGTACAATTTACAGTAAGGTGTTGAGGGAAATTGGTGGTTTTTCAATGTATATTTGGTTTATAAACTGATATAAAGAGACGCTTTAAGAGGGTAATACCATTATCATCACGGGATGATAGACGGTGGTGGACCAGCGGTTTCACAGGCACAGGCCGCGTTAGCAGAGCAGAATGTTGACATTCCTTGTAAGAACACATTGATAAGAGCGAGTGTGGGCCCAGAGAGCAGGGCGGAGAGAGGTTCATCTTAATGAAACAGTAATGAAACGTTTTGAAATGTGTGAAAGGTTATTAGCAGTTGTCATGACAGCACGTTGCATGACAACCAGAAGAGGGGCGGGCTATCATATCTATGACGAAGATCCTATAAAGCTGACGGTGGTTCCGGCTGGGGCCAGACTAAGATCTGTCTGAGACTAAGAGGGAAGAAACCAGAAGAGACTCTCTCCTCTCATCACGGAGAGGGGGGGGGGGGGGAATGCCACATCATTATTAGCCTCGGCTACCACGAGGATGGTCTTGGCTAACGACCAGGCCTGACCACTATTGGACTGAATAACAGCAGAGACGATAGCAATGAAAATACAATCGGATAACATCTGGGCTGAGGCTTCTGTTTATATCAATAAACAACTCTTCTCCTTGTAAGGTATTACGCTGTGTCAAAGTGTCGAATTCTTACAAAGGTGGAGAATTATTATGGTTTGCGGATCGCACTAACAGGGAGAGATAAGGATTGTATCAGCCAGTATCTGAGACATCAGGACCATTAAAAGTACACAACGCAGAGGAGTGGATGGAGAGAGGATAACACAAGAAGACGTGATACTGGCCAGATTGATCAGAATCTAACAGTGTACTGAGGTATGGGTTGTAGTGCAAATCCTTTACCAATAAATATAAAGTGTGTTTAGGTGTTCTAAAGTGTGGAGAGTGGGTGCTGCAGTGTGTTGTTTGTTTAAAGTGAGTGTGTGCGTGTGGATGTGTGTGCTGTGAGTGCATTTGATGGATTGAGACTGTGAGTGCTGCTGAATCCCTCATTCACGCCTTCATCTCCTCCCGCCTGGAATACTGCAACTCCCTCCTCACTGGTATCACCTCCCGCTCCCTCCATAAACTGCAAATGGTCCAAAATTCAGCCGCCCGCCTCCTCACTAACACCCGGTCCCGCGAACACATCACTCCTGTCCTCCACTCCCTCCACTGGCTCCCGATCAAACACTGCATAAACTTTAAAACACTACTCCTCACCTTCAAAGCCCTCCACAGCCTGGCCCCCCCCTACCTGACTGATCTCCTTCTTCCCTACCGCCCCACCCGTTCCCTCCGGTCCTCCTCCACTGCCTCCCTCACTGTCCCGACATCCAAGCTTAAAAACTTCGGAGATCGGGCCTTCTCTCGTACTGCACCCCGACTCTGGAACTCCCTCCCCCAGTCCATCAGAGACTCCCCTACACTCTCCACCTTCAAAGCTCGCCTCAAAACCCACCTGTTCTCCCTTGCCTTCAACCCCCCCCACCCTTAACCCCCCCCCCCCCCCCTCCAACCTGATTGATGTCTGTCTCCAGTCTTTTTTGTGCTATCAGGCTGTCTCCCCTGTTCCCCCCATGGTCTCATGTTCCTTTTGTTTTTGTTTCTTTGTTGTTTTTGTTTTTGTTTCTTTGCTTTCGTTTCTTTGTTTGTACTCCTGCTCCCGACTACTGTCAGCGACTTCGGGTTATTGAGAAGCGCTATATAAATTAAATGAATTATTATTATTATTATTATTATGGTTGTTGCATAGTGTTATTGTTCGTTGAGCAACCTGGTGGCCTGGGGATAGAAGCTTCTTCTGAGTCTTTCTGTGCTTGTCATGAGACTCCGGTATCGCTTGCCTAACCGCAGCAGTTCAAAGAGGCAGTTGTTTGGGTGGCTGGAGTCCTTGATAATTCTCTTAGCCTTACCCCTGCACCGCTTGTTGTAAATGTTCTGGAGAGTGGGAAGCCCCCCTCCAATTGTGCGTTCGGCTGAACGTGCCACTCTCTGTAGTCTGCTACGGTCTTGTGTGGTGCTATTCCCAAACCAGGAGGTGATATTGCCAGTCAGGATGCTCTCTATTGTACATGAGTAGAAGTTCTTAAGGATCATCTGACTGACTTGGAACTTCCTTAGGCACCTGAGGAAGTAGAGGCGTTGTCGTGCCTTCTTCACAACACTGTCAATGTGTGTGGTCCATGTCAAGTCCTCGGATATGTGGACTCCGAGGTACTTAAAACTGTTCACTCTCTCAACCGGTGCCCCGTCGATGTTGAGGGGGCTGTAGTCCCTGACCCCCGACCTCCTAAAGTCCACAATCATCTCCTTTGTTTTGCTGACGTTCAGGGAGAGGCTGTTCTCCTGGCACCATCCCGCCATAACCTTGACCTCTTCCAGGTAGGCCCTCTCGTCGTTTGCAGAGATCAGGCCCACCACTACTGTGTCGTCAGCAAATTTGATGATTGTGTTGTTGTTCCGCTGAGCCACACAGTCATGTGTGTACAGGGAGTAGAGGAGGGGACTCAGAACACAGCCCTGGGGGGCCCCTATGTTGAGGGTGATGGATGAGGAGGTGCAGTTGCCTGCTCTCACCACCTGGGGTCTGCCCGTCAGGAAGTCGAAGACCCACTGGCAGAGGTCATAGTCCAAGCCCAGGTCCCTGAGCTTGGCTATGAGTTTGGAGGGGACTATGGTATTGAATGCTGAGCTGTAGTTGATGAATAGCATTCTCACATAGTTCCCCTGCCTCTTGTCCAGGTGTGATGCTGCTGTGTGCAGCACATGGGCTATGGCGTCCTCCGTGGACCTGTTGGGGCGGTATGCAAATTGCAGGGGGTCCAGGTTGATGGGGAGAGAGGAGCAGATGTAGCCCTTTACTAGCTTCTCAAAGCACTTCATGGCTTCTCAAGGGTTATGAACACATTGGTTCTGAGAGTTCTGACGACCTGCTGGGCCTTTCTTTTCCATTTCCCTGACCTCTGAACCCACCCGTTCTCTCCTGGCCTGTCAACCTTCTTACTAGTTTGTGGCAGAGAATAGATGCACACAATGTATGCCTCAAGTATAAAGAAAGAGGAGGGGTATTAATGTTAATATTCAATCAATTACGGTAATACATATTACAGTTTTTCTCAATTGCTTTGGTGCATTTCTCTGATCAGAATAAAAATTATCATAACTGTTAGTTCAACCTCCACAACATTTAGTCATTTGTGCACATACTAGTAGCAGTATCTTATTCCTTCCAACAAATCGCAAATGTTTTTGGACATGCATCAATGCTTTCATACAATTCTCTGCTGTTTTAGAACATAAACATTTGCTAATGTCATGTCAGTCAAAATGAACTATACTTATGAATGCTGAATAAATTCTCTATAAAACGAATAGTCCTCATTTCATTGCTTGAGTCATTACATAAAAAAAAGTTTGAACTAGTTGTTGTCAATCACAGCCTCACAATGTCTGAGGCTGGTCAGAGGGTGCAGCCAAATGTTGGGAGAACCACTGTAAATTAAATTATTCAAACATTTCGTCGGGAGAACAGGTGTGTATATTGGACAGTAATTCAGCACTAAACAATCTGTACTGCACTACTGCCATTATGTCATACATGAAGCTTACAGTGGGACAAGAACTTGTCACTTTTTACATTTGACAGATTTACTGTATTGTAGTGTAAAGTAGTGTTACAGTAAATATTTGCCATATTTACAGTATGGTACTCTAGTGCAGCATTTTACAAGTGGGAAGCACTGTTATTGTACAGTACAGTAATATGGGTTAAAGCCGTATATCTCATGTTTACTGTACATTACTGTAAGTTTACTCTGCACGACATAGGATTTGTAAGACAACCTCGCAGAGGTGGAAGAGGGCCCCTTTTTACTCTGCAACAAGAGGAAGCCATTTGTGCAATGGTGATTGCAAACAATGCCATAAGGTTGAGAGAGATACAACAGTTTGGGAATATTGAATCCATTTCAATCGCTACAATTGACAGAGAGCTGAGGAGAAATGAATGTGCATGAAACAATTGTAGTACAATGTGCCATTTGACCGGAACAGTGACAGGAAAAACATTTATGTGTTCTATGCATACTCTAATGTTCAGTGCTGTAAACTGGTTACTTTGTGTAGTGCAGTACACTTGCATGACAGTTCATACTGTACAATATGTTGTACAAAGGCATTATGTTACAGAGGAAAAGTTTTTAAAGTTTTTCTCTCTTCTGGGATAAAGCGTGTACTGGAGCTGGAGGCCAGGGAACTGCTGCACACATACATATAAGTTGACGAGGCGGGTTTCAATCTGGCAAAAGGTAGAAGGCGTGGAATAAATTGCATTGGAAAGAGAGAAACCATTTAAGTCACATGTGATGTGCGAGTTGGCTATAATAAGGTAATAGGCCTGGTATTCTATATTCTATAATAATATTTCAAATTGCATGTGTCCGGATGGCATAATTCAGTACTGTATCTACAAAACATTCTGTTTACAGTAATCATCTTCCCTTTATTCATTTGCTTAGATTCTTTGTACACATGATCTCAAGAAGGTGCTGAACGAGCTCAGTGGCAGTTTCTCATGTCTGGTCATTTTTAGCATGGTGTTATTCACTGTCAAATATGCAAAAAAAAATCATAATTTATATTCTCCTTTGTTTCATCACAATTTACTCAAGCCTAGTAACAGACACAATATTGCCGACACTGGGAATACATTCCCTGATATCCATAGATATCCCTAGATACCAAGAACATGCAAATGGACCTTGTAGAAGTGGAGCAATCTTCCATTTACTTAGGTATGTATTTTTAGGCGGATTTTCAGAAAATAGGGCTAGGGCTTAAGAGGTTAAAAAGGAGTGTGTGTGTGTGTGTGTGTGTGTGTGTGTGTGTGTGTGTGTGTGTGTGTGTGTGTGTGTGTGTGTGTGTGTGTGTGTGTGTGTGTGTGTGTGTGTGTGTGTGTGTGTGTGTGTGTGTGTGTGTGTGTGTGTGTGTGTGTGTGTGTGTGTGTGTGTGTGTGTGTGTGTGTGTGTGTGTGTGTGTGTGTGTGTGTGTGTGTGTGTGTGTGTGTGCGTGCGTGCGTGCGTGCGTGCGTGCGTGCGTGCGTGCGTGCGTGCGTGCGTGCGTGCGTGCGTGCGTGCGTGCGTGCGTGCGTGCGTGCGTGCGTGCGTGCGTGCGTGCGTGTGTGTGCCAGAGAGAGAGAGAATATAAATAGATAGATAGCTTGTGTCTTACTTCTCTTGTTGGGGGTGTATGGAGCAGGCCTGGGCTGTGATGCGATGGTATAGACAGCAATTCCTATTAGGACTGTAGCCACAAGATCTCCTATGCCAATACCTACTAACACATACACATCCAGTTCTATGCAGTTGTCACAGGCTGGGCACACACACACACAGACACACACTTATTTATGTCCACATACCATAAATCATACCAGGACAGGCCTAACTAGTAATAGCGATCAAGGGTTACAAAATATCTGACATAAAAAAACATTGGTAACACTTTATAATAACACTTTACAAGTTATAAGACCTTTATAAGGTATTTGTAGATAATTAACTAATCATGAACAAATCATTTATATACATAAATTATTATTAAATAATTTATAACTATATTTGTATAACATTTACAAATTAGTTCTACATTATTTATAACTCATTATCAACATTGTCTGTACTTGATTTGTTCATCATTAAATAATGTTGTTTAATGTGTAGTAACACATTTGTAGATGCTTTGAAAAATGGATATGAAAAAACGACTATACTGTACATCCATTTATTTGTTCATGTTCAACAAATGATTTGTTAAGACATTCATAAAACATCTATAAATCATTTGCAGATGCTATTGTGTGCCCTAATCTAAAGTGAAGCCTATTCATCATTAACAAATGTCTAATAGTTTGTTTATTTGTGGACGGCGCCTATACATCCTGAAAATACAAATAATTATTACCCTTGTGTCATCATCACATACAGTACCGCAATATACTGAGCACACATTAGGAACAAACACATAATTCAAATGTAACGTTAGCGCCCACCACATCAAGTACGTCTACACAACATATAAGAATTGTAGGTCGGAAATTATGGAATAGATTTACCAACAAAAAATGTGTTTAGCCTGCTCATACCTTAAAAGCGTGGGGCAGCACGAATAACTTGGCTAATGTATCATGCTTCCATTCAACAGACGGCAACACACGTACTCCTGGGTCCTAGTGCCCCCATGTTACACTATGTTATGCACATGTATTTTATATGTTAATAAAATTGCATTTATCTATAATCCTAATTCTGTCACTGTTTGATGTCACAAAGAAGGGTGTATCCGAAAGCTGTCTACAACATTTGTAACAGGTGATGAAAAAGTTAACAAATAATTAACTGTATTAGACATTTGTTAATGATGAATAGGCTTCACTTCAGATTAGGGCACACAATAGCATCTGCAAATGATTTATAGATGTTTTATGAATGTCTTAACAAATCATTTGTTAAACATGAAAAGACAAGTCTGGTAATTGTTTCATGTGTATTCATAAAAGTTCACAAATAAACAAACTATTAGACATTTGTTAATGATGAATATAGGCTTCACTTTAGATTAGGGCACACAATAGCATCTGCAAATGATTTATAGATGTTTTATAAATGTCTTAACAAATCATTTGTTGAACATGAACAAATAAATGGAGGTACAGTATAGTAGTTTTTTCATATCCATTTTTCAAAGCATCTACAAATGTGTTACTACACATTAAACAACATTATTTAATGATGAACAAATCAAGTACAAACAATGTTGATAATGAGTTATAAATAATGTAGAACTAATTTGTAAATGTATATACAAATAGTTATAAATGATTTAATAATAATTTACGAATGTATATAAATGATTTGTTCATGATTAGTTCATTATCTACAAATACCTTATAAAGGTCTTATAACTGAGTGTTATTATAAAGTGTTACCAAAACATCTTTACTGGCTAGAAATAATATTCACATACCCAGCAGGAATATCTCACACAATACCAATACACATCACTGCTTGCATCAAATGTTTGTAAATCCATTTATGAAACCAAATACTGAGCTGCAGAACTTACTCCGAAACATCACATAGATTTGATCTCCAACAGAATCGCCTTCCGTCTGGCAGGCATACTCTCCTGAATACTCATCCATGTACTCTAACTTCAGAGAAGAGTCGTTGTAACCTTTGAGATTCCCTGGTTCACATTTCAGTATGATCCCATCAGAGATTTCAGTCAGATATATTCTGGATTGGTCTTTGGAAAAGATTGAAAATATTAGAATCAGGCAGAATAGTTGCAGTGCTGTAAAACTCTGCTTCTGTCTCGCACTGATGGAAATATGTCCACTTCAGACATTTCAAATATTTTCTTTCATTAATCCTTTAGATTAGAATTAGAATCTAATATAGGGCGGTCAGGTGGCGTAGCGGAGATTGCGTTCGTCACCAACACCGGAGACGCTGGATTCGCCTGTTCGAATCCAGCTCACAGCTCCGGCGTTGTCACCAGCTTGGCTGGCCGTTCACACTAATACAATTGGCTGTATTAGAGGGTGGGAAAGCTGGCGGGGTGGGTCCGGGTCGTTGTAAACAGCGACTCCTACAGTTCGGTCGGGGCGCCTGCTCAGCGCGGATAGGATCTAAGGGGGGTAGTGTGATCCTTCCACATGTTACACCCTCTCAGTGAGAGTCCGCGCTGCCAGGTGAAAAGAAGCGGTTGATTGGCTAGACGTGTGTCGGAGGAAGCACGTGATAGCCTCCACTCTCCCAGACCGACTGTGGGGGGTAAGTGCGCAGCGACCAGGAAGGGGATTGGGAATTGGCATAACGACTAACATTGGGATGGGAGAAAATCGGAGGAAAAAGGAGGGGGAAAAAGATCAATAAAAAAATAAGAATTAGAATCTAATTAGATTAGATTAGATTAGATTCAAATGTATTGTCATTATACAACACAAGTACAGTACAACAAAAATAAGTTTGGCATCCAACCAGAGTGCAAATGTAACAGTAAAGGATAATAGTAATATACAATGTACATGTGATTAAACTGGGTATGAAATATATAAATTAGTACTACTGTGTATTGTGCTAATCAGATGTATATACATCATTGTAGTATATGTACAGTGATACAGGTATAAAGACAATATGGTAGTATGTCGTACTGGCCAGGAGCGAAACTAGTAAGAGTAGGTAAGGGATATGTACAGATCTAGTATCTACAGATATTAGGGAGGTGTAGTCTGACATCACTTTAGTTTCCCACGTGGTCCACCCGTATAGGGATTTATCATTGGGAACATTTATTATCGGCTATTGTAATAATTCTGCCTCATGAACATTGGCAAGCTTTCCATTTTTCCCTTCTATCACTAACATTATTGTTTAAGTATTTTTGGTTGAAATAAAATGATACGTAATTATTTTACGATTAATTACGAATTGTTTCATGTTGAGCTATAGATTGTGGATAAATACACACAGAAAGGTACACCATGCCGATGTTCATGCTTTATTTGTTTTAAACTAGACGAAATGTGTCCATTGGAAATAATTGCAATTTCAAGCGAAGTGGACCGGCCGGAAACAACAATGACGTATAACCACTACACCTCCCTATATGCAGGTATGTGCAGACAGATGTGGATAGATACAATAAGAATAATTAACCTGTTAAGCCCTAGCCCTATTTTCAGAAAATCTGCCAAAAAATACATACAGTACAAGTAAATGGAAGATTGCTCCACTTCAAGGTCCATTTGCATGTTCTTGGCTTGAGTAAATTGTGATGAAACAAAGGAGAATATAAATTATGATTTTTCTTTGCATCTATGACGGTGAATAACACCATGCTAAAACGAAAAATGACCAGATATGGATAACTACTGAGCTCATTCAGCACCTTCTTGAGATCACGTGTAAAAAAAATCTAAGCAAATGAATAAAGGGAAGATGATTAAACAGAAAGTTTTGTAGATACAGTACTGAATTCTGCCATCCGGACACATGCAATTTGAAATATTATTATAGAATATAGAATATCAGGCCTATAAATTACCTTATTATAGCCAACATCTATGGATCGGGCCAAATCTACTCTTTCCAATGGCAGAGTTCAATTTGGATTTAGTATCACCAGGCGTGCAGCAAGAACCGTGAATGAAATCTACTGTAAATACAGTCAGTTCTTTATTATGAAGACCGGTCCGCCATTTTTAATCGGATTGCAACAGGGATTTTTGCTAAATGTACAAGGTAGATAAACTAACTGTGTTCTAATTTATGCCAATAAAGTTCAGTTTTGTGGTAGATAATCCAGACAAATAAGAGAAATAAAAACAAATCAGACACGTCATTTGCTTGCAGGAAGCTGGCATGAGCTATATGTAGTTTTTAGAAATTTCAACGCTCATTGGGAGCTCTGGATGTCCTCTCATATGACTACTAAATTGCGATGCAAATTCAAAATGCCGGATAATCGCTTGTAAATTAATGATATTTCATTAATAACACTTTAACCTATTGGTAAACAAACGTATTGCTGAAAATATACACTATGACTGCTGTTTTGACAGTATTAGGGTCTTTACTCTTGGCTACATTTGAAAAGAAAACGCAACATTAATCCATACAGTCTGTAGACATGGATTTATGATGCGATGTCATTGTGGGTCCGTTACCGGACCCGTCGGGCTTAAGAGGTTAAGGTGTTTCTTACCTGCAGACCCTGTGAGAGTGAAGGGGAAGGAGAGACATTTGATTAGAAATGGGCAACAAGATAAATAATACTTTAGAATACTGCTAGTCAATGAATACATGCTTTCAGATGTTCTCTTGCATTAATGGTTTCTACACCATTCATTCCAAATAAAATCCATGCCAAAAACCCACCAGTCAAGGTCCAAACCAGCCACAGACAAGCCAGCAGTACAATTCTCCTTCTCATTCTTCTCCCCTCTGGGTTCTCCTGTAGGAAACACAGACGAATAACAATGCTATACTGTAGGAAGACCCTCTCTTGCAATAATATCTGTACATATCCCTTACCTATACTCTTACTAGTTATACCACTGGCCAGTATGACTTACTACCATAGTGTATTTATACCTGTATCAATGTACATAATATTACTATAACACTATACACACAATACCACAATACTCATTTATATATTTTATATCCAGTTTAATCACTTGTACATTGTATATTGCTATTGCACTTTACTGTTACATTTGCACTCTGGTTGGATGCCAAACTTCCTTTCGTTGTACTGTACTTGTGCTGTATAATGACAGTACATTTGAATCTAATCTAATCTAATTTAATCATACAATCTCTACCTTCAATGCAGAGTAAGATTGAGTGTAGCCTTTACCAAAACCAGGAAGGAGGCCATTTTCTGCTCTCGGTCAACCATCTTAGCACTCACTTTAACTTTGTACTATGTTGATTACATGCAAAACACAACATACAAAACACTTCCTTTATGAGGAAGTTGATGTAACGTTACCTTTACATCAGACCACATCACCCCAGTTTTAGCTTCCGTTCACTGGTTCCCAGTCCTGTACAGTATCCCTTTTAAGTTCTTATTATTTGTTTTTAGAGCCCTCAATGACCTGGCTCCCTCTTATTTATTGGATTTCCTCTCCCCCACATTGCTCCTAGATCACTTAGGTCCTCCAGTCACCCTCTTCTGGTGGTCCTTCCAACTATGCTGAAGACTCAGGGCGACCGTGCCTTTGCAGTTGCTGCTCCAAAGTTGTGGAATGGCCTCCCCTCAAAATAAAGTGCACTCCCTCCCTGTCTGCCTTTAAATCCAGGTTTCATGTTGTGTATTTTTCTTTCTTGTTGTTATATTTGTGCAATCTTTTTTGTTTCTTTTACCATGTTTTTACTGTGTTTTATTATAGTGCCATTTATATGTACAGCACTTTGGTGCAACTACAGTTGTGTGCTTTAGAAATAAAACATACTTACTACTTACTAAAAAATATAGGAGAGGGGGGGGATTATTGATACTATTCTCAATCCTTGCCCCACAATGGTGGAATGAACTACCCACCCCAGTTAGGACAGCCGAAACACGTCCAATCTTTCGCCGTCGACTAAAGACGCACTTCTTCAACCATTATCTGAATTAAAAAAAGAAAAGAAGAAAAAAAGAAAAATTATCTAACCCTAACTAACCATACTGTCATGCACTTGTCCTAATAAACTAACCTACACTGTAGCACTCAACACTTTGATGAACATTGTTACTCAGCTGATAGAGTTGTGCCCTTCCTGATGGCTTGTCGTACAGAACTTGTAAGTCGCTTTGGATAAAAGCGTCAGCTAAATGACTAAATGTAAATGTAAATGTAAACATACTGTATATAGGATCAAATCATGATAATCATATGTTAACAAACTGTTTAGACCTTTTATAGACCGTTTATTTAATCCATCTATGATCTGTACACGTTTACTATTAACAGTTAACTATTACCTTGGCACGTAATCATAAGCTGTAGCCATAAAGTATCACAGAAATATTACAGGTAATACAAATAGTTATAATGAAGAGTGATTCATTCCTGCATGATCACATTTTCAGTATTTCATGTCTTCCAAGTAACCCTTCCGTATTTAGTCGCTTCCGACTGTCCCTTGTCAATCACATGTTACAATATAACATCCATGATGGATTAATAATGAATGAATAATAGATTAAAAAACAAACAAACCTTGAAATTAATAATTGCTGTGTCCCTGTTGTCAAAGGATCCTGTCAGTTTGTCAGTGTTTCTCTCTCTCTCTCTCTCTCTCTCTCTCTCTCTCTCTCTCTCTCTCTCTCTCTCTCTCTCTCTCTCTCTCTCTCTCTCTCTCTCTCTCTCTCTCTCTCTCTCTCTCTCTCTCTCTCTCTCTCTCTCTGTCAAGTCAAGTCAAGTCAAGAGTTTTAATTGTCACGGCATACAGGTATACAATGAAATGCGGCTGGTCTTGCCCGCGACGATGTGCAATACAGTGGTACAACATATAATAGAATCCAATAAAAATACAGTGGTATAACATATAATAGAATCCAATAAAAAACAACAGTGCAATAAACAGGTACATGGTGTGCTATGTGTGTGTGTGTGTGTGTGTGTGTGTGTGTGTGTGTGTGTGTATAGGTGTGTGTGTGTGTGTGTGTGTGTGTGTGTGTGTATAGGTGTGTGTGTGTGTGTACAAGTAGGAAGTGAATGTAATTGGCTTATTTTTCCATCTCATCAGGAGACTCTGATTTCTACATTTGGAAGACTCCCAAGACACCAAATTACACCACAACATAGGCCAGGAGGACAAGTACAGTATGGCTTCATACGTTAAATGTGCTGTAAGTGGTATTTCTTTGTTAAAATAAGTGTTAAATAGCTCTACGTTCCAATAGCCATCACTGAGTAGTGGTCAGTAACATGGGTCTCCCAGTCCCTCCGCTCTGTGGTAAACAGAACATAGATGGTATCCCGTTCTCAGTTTATCCAATCAGGAGAGAGAACCCTAGATATTTGTTTTACTTATTTCAAGAAATATTCCCAAGCCAAATTTGCTTACTGCATTGGTAGATTATTTTACTTGTTTCAAGGACACATTTTGACTCCTGATTGGAGTGGGAACGGGATAGACAATGTATTTTTCTTGTTTACTGCAGAGTGTAGGAACTGGGAGACCCATGTTACTGACCAGACAATCTATATCAGTGATGGCTGTTGGAATGTAGAGCTATTATTGTGGACCACTTATTCTAACAAACAAAAAATACCACTTACAGCACCTTTAACGAAAGAAAGAAAGAAAGAAAGAAAGAAAGAAAGAAAGAAAGAAAGAAAGAAAGAAAGAAAGAAAGAAAGAAAGAAAGAAAGAAAGAAAGAAAGAAAGAAAGAAAGAAAGAAAGAAAGAAAGAAAGAAAGAAAGAAAGAAAGAAAGAAAGAAAGAAAGAAAGAAAGAAAGAAAGAAAGAAAGAAAGAAAGAAAGTCTTCATACCTCCACTACCACCACCGACATGGTCTTTGTCCTGAGGCAGCTGCTAGAGAAGAGCAGAGAGCATCGCAAGGATCTTTACATAGCCTTCATAGACCTAAGCAAAGCCTTCGACACCATCAGCCGTGAGCTGCTCTGGAAACTCCTCAACAAACTTGGGGTACCACCCAAGTTTCTCTCCATCCTTCAGCAGCTGCATGACGGGATGCAAGCCAGAGTCCAGACGGGTGAACTCCAGTCAGAATCCTTTAAGGTTAATGTTGGGGTGAAGCAGGGCTGTGTCTTGGCTCCGGTGCTCTTTAATCTCCTCCTCTCTGCCGTCACCTGCCTCTTCCGCCGAGCCATGGGACATGAAGACGGTGTCCATGTGGAATACCGCCTTGATGGTAGCCTCTTCAACATCCGCCGGCTCCAGGCACACACAAAGACAAAATCCTGCCAAGTATGTGAGCTACAGTACGCTGATGACTGTGCCATCTTAGCTCACAGTCCAGAGTCTATGCAGCATGCTCTCGACACCATATCCAGCCTGTACCAATCCTTCGGTCTCCAGGTCAACATACAAAAAACCGAAGTCATGTCCCAACTCACTTCCCGAACCTCTACACCTCCCAGTTTTCACATAAACGGTGTTCCACTCAAAACAGTGGATCATTTCACCTACCTCGGCTCCACTCTGTCCTCATGCTGCTCCCTTGACGCGGAGATACACACACGTATCAATAAAGCGGCATCATCCTTTGGACGCCTACGCAGCAGGGTTTTTGAAAACCGAAACCTGAAGATCAGCACCAAGGTTGCCGTTTACAACGCAGTATGTCTCTCCACTCTGCTCTATGGAGCAGAATCCTGGACCCCATACCGCCGGCACATCACCAACTTGGACGCTTTCCACATCCGTTGCCTCCAAAGGATCCTCGGCCTGACCTGGGAAGATCGAGTCCCCCACACAGACATCCTCAACAACACCAACTCAATCTGTATGGCCGCAGCTGTGGCCAAAAAACATCTTCGTTGGATAGGGCACACCATACGTATGCCTGACCACCGCCTGCCCCGCCAAGTCCTCTATGGCCAACTGAGAGGAGCAAAGCGGGCTGCTGGAGGCCAAAAGAGACGCTTTAAGGACTACACCAGGGACCTCCTAAAGTGTGCAAACATCACGCAGCTTGAAACTCTGGCACTCGACAGATCAGCCTGGCAAGTCACTTGTGCCACTGCAGTTTCCCAAATACACCAAACGAACCAAGACCGAAGATCTGAGAGGCGCACGCAATGACACCAGCGGGCGGCTGGCATCCCCCAGGTATCTGGCTTCCCTTGCGCCATCTGTGGACGGGTGTGCGGCTCAAGGATCGGACTCAACGCCCACGAGAAGTGGCACCAGCGGCAGTGTCGCTAACTCCCCTCCCCACCCCCCCCTCTCCCCATCCCTGGAGCAAGCGTCATCATCGAACACGATGGACAGCTAAGAGAGTGTGTGTGTGTGTGTGTGTGTGTGTGTGTGTGTGTGTGTGTGTGTGTGTGTGTGTGTGTGTGTGTGTGTGTGTGTGTACAAGTAGGAAGTGAATGTAATTGGCTTATTTTTCCATCTCATCAGGAGACTCTGATTTCTACATTTGGAAGACTCCCAAGACACCAAATTACACCACAACATAGGCCAGGAGGACAAGTACAGTATGGCTTCATACGTTAAATGTGCTGTAAGTGGTATTTCTTTGTTAAAATAAGTGTTAAATAGCTCTACGTTCCAATAGCCATCACTGAGTAGTGGTCAGTAACATGGGTCTCCCAGTCCCTCCGCTCTGTGGTAAACAGAACATAGATGGTATCCCGTTCTCAGTTTATCCAATCAGGAGAGAGAACCCTAGATATTTGTTTTACTTATTTCAAGAAATATTCCCAAGCCAAATTTGCTTACTGCATTGGTAGATTATTTTACTTGTTTCAAGGACACATTTTGACTCCTGATTGGAGTGGGAACGGGATAGACAATGTATTTTTCTTGTTTACTGCAGAGTGTAGGAACTGGGAGACCCATGTTACTGACCAGACAATCTATATCAGTGATGGCTGTTGGAATGTAGAGCTATTATTGTGGACCACTTATTCTAACAAACAAAAAATACCACTTACAGCACCTTTAACGAAAGAAAGAAAGAAAGAAAGAAAGAAAGAAAGAAAGAAAGAAAGAAAGAAAGAAAGAAAGAAAGAAAGAAAGAAAGAAAGAAAGAAAGAAAGAAAGAAAGAAAGAAAGAAAGAAAGAAAGAAAGAAAGAAAGAAAGAAAGTCTTCATACCTCCCACATGTCTAGGGTTAATAATGTGTTAATGTGTTAATAATAAAAACAACAGATCTTGTGTTCTTTCAGTACATCTTTTTCACAAGAGTTACTGATGATTCAAACCCAACGACCGGCTCAATGATAAAGAGATGGTGTTTCATGTATCACTCAGCCCAACGAGGTATGAGGTCATTTCACTTTCCATTCAATCAATCAATCAATGCAAAATGCAAGGGAAAAAATCTAATCTACGCCGCGGTTTATACTCTGATGATGAATCACTTTTCTTCTGAATCACTAATTTGTTAAAAGGTAAAGAGAAAAGGGACGGACGGCCCACTTGCCCCAAACATTTTGATTGATTTATTGTATTTGAATTTGGAAGAAACGCCACTACCTCTACTGAATGATTTGAACCCAAGCATCATCCCCACTCCCACAGAATACCTCTGTAGCCTCTGTTGTCTCAGCTAGGTTATGCTACTACAGGACCCCTAATAACATTCAGTAGCCTCTGTGTTCCTCTCGTTTGCTACAGTAAATGTTAGTACCGCTGTGTGTCTGTCTACAATCCCTGGTAGAGGAGCATCAGAGACAAAGAGATGTTCCCACAGTAGTGCTGCTTCCTGTGACAGAAGAACATTAAACCCACAACAGCCTGCAACAGAGGTAACACCTGGCACTGACACACACACACACACACACACACACACACACACACACACACACACACACACACACACACACACACACACACACACACACACACACACACACACACACACACACACACACACACACACACACACACACACACACACACACACACACACACACACACACACACAC
Organism: Notolepis coatsorum; assembly: GCF_963971535.1. NCBI lineage: Eukaryota > Metazoa > Chordata > Actinopteri > Aulopiformes > Paralepididae > Notolepis > Notolepis coatsorum. Next base: position 205,346,144 of record NC_140165.1, read on the forward strand.
AGTGACATACACAGGCACATGCACACATGAAAACACACACTACCTCCTCACCAATCAGCCAACAAACCTCTCTCTTTCTCTCTCTCTCTCTCTCTCTCTCTCTCTCTCTCCGTCATCTACAAGTATATGTTCTGTTTCTCTCACATGTGATATCCTATTATCTTAGCGAGAAGGCAACAAAAACACACACAAAGCCCTTCCAACTGCCGCAGAACAACCACAAAACAACACAACAAAACATGTCACACACACACACACACACACACACACACACACACACACACACACACACACACACACACACACACACACACACACACACACACACACACACACACACACACACACACACACACACACACACACACACACACACACACACACACACACACAGTGACACACCTGTCATACTCCCCCTCTCTCGCTTGCCGCTGTCAAAACCACACAACACTCTCATCACCCTCAGTGTTGATGACATCCCTCCATAGCTCTCAGCCCTATGGGGAGCCTTAAAAGGAGCACTACACAGCGCCCCCTGGTGAGCGTACACATAAACCACAGGGGAGCATGAGGCTCCATCTCAGATAGTTTCCAATATTCTCTTTATTAGATGGCTATCTTTTATACACATATACATCTGCATACAAATATACATGTATAGATACATGTCCATAAAATAAATACATACCATATATTTATGTACCATCTTGGGTGAATATTTGTTGTTTTGTATTATTCTTTTGAAATGTAGATCATCTCACATACAACGGTACATTATCTTGAACATTCAGGTGTTAAATAGAAAGGACATCAAAGCAACAGGAAGGGGTTAATGAATATGTGACTACAGACTGTAATGCAACAGGAAGGGGTTAATGGATATGTGAATACAGACTGTAATACAACAGGAAGGGGTTAATGGATACTGTATGTGACTACAGACTAATGCAACAGGAAGGGGTTAATGGATATGTGACTACAGACTAATGCAACAGGAAGGGGTTAATGGATATGTGACTACAGACTGTAATGCATCAGGAAGGGGTTAATGGATATGTGATTACAGACTGTAATGCATCAGGAAGGGGTTAATGGACATGTGACTACATATTGTAATGCAACAGGAAGGGGTTAATGGATATGTGACTACATATTGTAATACAACAGGAAGGGGTTAATGGACATGTGACTACATATTGTAATACAACAGGAAGGGGTTAATGGACATGTGACTACAGACTGTTAGACGTGCATATAGAAATGTTGGGCGAGGGGTTTGTTAAAACATTTTCTGAGTTACATTTTATGTTGCGGCTTATGCATCCTTCAGAATATGAATGGTTCATTTAACGTGTGCATAGTACCGTTGTTAAAATTACACTGTTGTTTTCAGACACCTAGGAAAGGATTTTTTCTTTTCTTTGTTTTGTGGCTGAAAAGTGTCAGGCTCCTATTGGAATTCATATTTCAAACAAGATGGTTCATATTTTCCAGAAGCAAATATTTACGAGTAAAAATCATGACGTCACCAAGGATCCCCACAGTGGTCCACGATGACTGATGATGAAAAATGTAATGGTCTGAGCTTCCTGATGATAGACTTGGGGAGTTCTAGATGGGAGGGATAGAGGTTTTAACTTGTTTTTTGAGAGAATGGGTTATATTATCATACTGGCCAATCGCGTCTCGCTCTTCGCCATTATGAGATATCTCTTATCTCCTAGCACCTACTGTGCTCACGAACAAACAATTGCACTCACATGCACGTGACCAGGCCACGCCCCCACGTCCTACTATATGACGCCGGACATGGTCACACTCTACCTTCCTCTTTTTTGTTTCCAACACGGACATAGCAGTGCACTCCGTGAACTAGCTGTTATGAAACGCAGGGAGAAATTACACAATGTTGGGTTTTCGCCGGAGGTTCACCAGCCCCTGGAATGGTCTCGGCACATCCTAACAGCGCATCGGGCCTGTCCTGGGGTTTCCTCATCTCGTGACAGCGGATCAAGGGACATCGTGCGACGGTTAGCAGTCGAGCTACGTCGCGCACAGGTAGGGCCTGCGCTAACAGGCATTGATACTAGCATGAGTGATACTGCTCGTTGTCCCGTGAGACAGCAGAGTTATATATTGGCGCGAGGGGCAGGATATTTGGGTAAACATGATCGTCATGACTCTGAATTGGATGTTTTCCCAGCTATCCTGGAGCGCGCCGCTAATGCTAATGCTACGATGCTGGGTCACTGTTCCTTTGTTCCCCGCCGTGGGCTGTCACCACTCTTCCTCTACTCTTCCCTCTAACTGCTGAAGGTTAATCGGTGTCTAATGTGGGGGGTTTTGCTGAGGCTTATTTACCCTTTATACGGGTGGCGCAAGGCAGGTGTGCCGTGGCTTGAGGGCCAGGTAGCATCGGTCCTTTGCCCTGGCATGGTTGAACGGTGTCCCACCCAGAAGCCGACGCCAGAGGGCGAGTCGGCCTGGCAGGTGGCTGTATGGGCTGATGAAGTTTATACCGCCGCAGGACGGAATTTAGCGGCGACCAGTGTCATTGCTCAGTTGACTGCTTGTCTGTCCACAATGGTGTCAGGTAGTGGGGCCTTAGGGCCAGCCGACGTCGAAAACATCGCGCGTGTTTTTGGGGTTATACAGCTTTTAACTCAGTCGCAAGCTATAACCGCAGGGAGGACCAGGATGGTATCAACGCTTGTTCACAGACATCTTTGGTTGGAGCAGTCTTCCTTTGAGGAGGAGAAAAGGCTTCTCCTCCTCAGGGCTCCCCTCTCCGCAGAGGGACTCTTTGGTCTTTCCGCAGGAGCGTGGGCGGTATTTGACCTAGGCCCCACACCGCCTCGCGCCACGCAGCCAGAGGTGAGGGCGCGGCCTCGCCAGCGACTGTGGCGAGGCCCCCGACCAGCGGCCATGTTTCCCCCGCCTGAGGTACCCTGGACACAAAGAAAACAGGTGATCGCAAGGCCGACAGCCTTGACGGCCGAGGGATCGGCTACATTAGATGAGCACGCCCTAAAAAACCGTTGCCGTCTAGCTGTGTCTAGCTCGCTCTCCGGTCACTCCCCCCCCCCAACACCAGCGGGATACGGGCTCTGATTTGTCCCCTTTGGCTGCGGCCCGCATGCCTTCAACGAGGCGCAAGCGGCCCCATGTTTCGCTTCTCATGGGGACAGGGGCTGACACACAGTTGCTGGCTAGGCCTGGGTCTGTCCGTGAGAATGCTGTGCTGTAAAGCGGCTCCCACGCCACACGTTCTGCGTCTGTGTTTGGTGAGCCTGGTGTTGTGTCTGTCAATGACAAAGGTTGTCAGCGGGGGAACTCAAGGCCCAGGGGGTCGCAGCGCGAGTTCCCCCAGCCCCCCCCTCGCCAGGCCGGGTATCACGTTAGTGCCTCCCACGGCCGGCGGTGGTCAGGCAGGCGCGCGTGATTTGGGTGGTAGTAATATCACTGCAGGGCTACGGTGTGTAGGAACCCACCCTATCGGGCAGTGTGGGGACCTCACGCCTTGCATGTCCGGCTGTAGAACAGTTCCTCAGCAATCCATGCCGGGGAGGTGTTCAGTGGGGGAGCTTTTGTCACCCAGTGTGATGTCAGCTTCCCCCGTATCAAACCGGCCCTTTCTGTCGGGGTCCCCCCTTGGGTGCGATTGCCTCATTGGTAGTGTCAGGGTGCGATATCCCGGCTCCACGAGACGCCCTGCTCGCGTGGTTGGTGAGTCCAAGGTTGGCAACGCACAGCGGGTGGGACCGGGCCGCCTATCTACGGTTCCTGGCGGACCAGCGGCAAGTGGCGGCGGGACCGGTTCGGGGAAGCAACGGTGGATCTGTTTGCGAGCAGACAGTCTCACCAGTGCCCCTTATGGTTCTCGGTCAGTCGGGGGGACAATCCTCCCTTGGGGGTGGATGCCTTCTCGATGTATCCATGGCCGCCCGGGATTCTGTACACGTTCCCCCCCATACACCTGATAGCTCAGCTGTTGGAGCGGATACGTCGGGAGCGCAGGACTTTGATCCTGATCGCGCCGGACCGGGGTATGGCTGTATGGTTTCCGGTCCTGATCCAGCTCTTGGTAGCCCCGCCGTGGCCTGTTCCTTGGTTGCCGCGGGCCCTCTCTCAGGCACACGGATCTCTGTGTCTGTTCCCTGTTCTGGGGCAGCCGCTGAAGGTTTGGCTGCTGAGAGGGTGAGTCTGGAGGGGATGGGTCTTGACCCTACTGTGGTCGACACCATCCGGAACGCGCGCTCCATCCACTATCGCGGTTTACGCGGGTAAGTGGCATACTTTTCAAGGGTGGTGTAAGGTTGGGGGCTGGGATTCGGTGTCCTGCCCCCTGGACGCTGTTCTTTCCTTCCTCCAGTCTATCCTGGGTAGACTTTCGGCCTCGACGGTGAGGGTATACGCCGCAGCTATATCCTCTTGTCATGTGGGTTTTGGGGGCGGTACGTTGTTCAGCCACACTCTTGTGAAACGTTTCCTGCTTGGCGCTCGGCGTCTCAAGCCTGTGGGACGTTCTCTGTCTCCGAGTTGGGACCTCCAACTGGTCCTGGGCCGGTTGTCGGAGGCCCCGTTTGAGCCTCTTGAGCAGGCAACATTGGAGCAGCTGTCTTTTAAGACTGCGTTCCTTCTGGCCATCACCTCCGCTAAGCGCGTGGGTGAGCTGTGTGCTCTCTCGGTGCGGCCTGAGTGCCTGTCTATTCGGGCCAATAGCGGTGCGACTCTGAGGCCTAATCCAGTCTTCGTGCCAAAGAATATCCGGAGCTCTTTTCGCTCCAAGGATATTGTGGTTCAGGCGTTTCATCCGCCTCCTCCCGCTAGTGGGTTAGAGGTGAGCCTTCATCTGTCGTGTCCTGTCCGTGCACTGGGGGTTTACCTCAGTCGGACGCGGAATCTCAGGGCTTCCGATCAACTGTTTGTTTGTTACGGGGGCCCTCGCGCAGGTGAGGCGTTGTCCAAGCAGCGCCTGTCACATTGGTTGTGCAAGGGCATTGCCCTTTGCTACACGTTGGCTGGACAGGTCCCCCCTGGGGGTGTCAGGGCCCCCCCCCACTCGTGGAGTGGCGGCCTCTGCCGCCTTGTTAGGGGGGGCCTCGTGGAGGACATCTGTGCTGCGGCCTCCTGGTCCTCCCCGGGTCCCTTCGTTAAGTTTTACCTCGTGGACATGACTGGGGGTTCTGTCTCCCAGGCGGTTCTGAGGTCTGGGACCTCTCCTGGTTCCCGCCATTTGGTGGGCTAGCAGGGGTGTGTAGGTGTGTGCCACGGGGTGATGTGTCACACGTGGTCCCGCCTGTGCTGTGCGTTTTCAGGGGTCTCTGGTTCCCCCTTTTCGCACTTTGGTGGAGTTGACCGCCCCCCCCCTTCGTAAGTACGTGCGGGTGGACGGGACTCCCCTCCTCCCTGGTTGGGGCTTACGGGCCCTCAGGGGGTACACTTGTCGGGCCACGCGTCTGCTCTGCCCCATATCTCATAATGGCGAAGAGCGAGACGCGATTGGCCAGTATGATAATATAACGAAAGGTTATCATATAACCTAGTTATATGAATACTGGCTGAGCGTCTCGCTCTTAGCGCCCTGAGGTCCCTTGGTTGGGTTTTCAGTGTTGGAAACCTTTTCTGAGGAAGGTAGAGTGTGACCATGTCCGGCGGCATATAGTAGGACGTGGGGGCGTGGCCTGGTCAAGTGCATGTGAGTGCAATTGTTTGTTCGTGAGCACAGTAGGTGCTAGGAGATAAGAGATATCTCATAATGGCGAAGAGCGAGACGCTCAGCCAGTATTCATATATATAACTAGGTTATAGGATAACCTTTCATTTTTATATCGTAATGATTTATGACATCAATTACAATACCCATAAACCTTGACCAATCACAAGAGCACATAACTCTAACGTCGGTATCCCTTTGTTCGATCATCGCTCAATCGCCATCTTTGTTTTCATATCTTGGTGTGAACGTTCCATATTCACGTCCAAAACACGAAAACTAACAGCGTTGTTTGGAAAGCTACATACTATAGCCTTTGCTCGAGACTGGTCCGGAAATGTACGATGGAAATTGTAGTTCTTGTGCGTTTGGCGCCATTAGGTACACAGTCTTGTACCCGTGGCTTTTTTCTTGTTTTTCTCAATTTTCTATTTCTTTTTAACCCTATGAACCCAGCTACATTGAGAAAATCCTAGCAGCTCTTAGTAAGCTTTCTTACAACTATCACATGACTCCCCAGGTCTATGCTGCTTTCTTACAACTATCAGATGACTCCCCAGGTCTATGCTGCTTTCTTACAACTATCACATGACTCCCCAGGTCTATGCTGCTTTCTTACAACTATCACATGACTCCCCAGGTCTATGCTAATCCTGCTTGAAGATGATTGGTTGAATGGATGACTGGCAGTTGTTCTGGGTTTGTTCTGGACAACAGCCACACTGTTGTCTTGCACCTTGCTTGTGTGGTGTGTGTGTGTGTGTGTGTGTGTGTGTGTGTGTGTGTGTGTGTGTGTGTGTGTGTGTGTGTGTGTGTGTGTGTGTGTGTGTGTGTGTGTGTGTGTGTGTGTGTGTGTGTGTGTGTGTGTGTGTGTGTGTGTGTGTGTGTGTGAGAGAGAGAGAGAGAGAGAGAGAGAGTGTGTGTGTGTGTGAGGTCAGAGCCAGATCTCTTCACTGCTTGTGCTGTTAACCCTATAGATGTAGCCCACCATGGGATACCTGGCGAAACCTGAGGGAGAAAAAAGAATTAAAGATACATCAATTTCCCAGAAAAGATTTGTGTTGTTTTATGAGCTTTCAAGATCAAGGATAATGCAAAACTGTGACATCATTGAATTGCGTTGGTTGTGATGGTTGAAAGAAAATTCATTCAGTAATTTTTCCTGTACAAAAACATCTAGAGTTATGGGTGTGTTATTACTTTTTACATCCGTCAAGTAGGTTATAGTATGTTTTCACCCCATCTGTCTGTCTGTATGTTTGTGAACAAGATATCTAAAAAAGTAATGACCGGATTGGCATGGAAAATGATTGTGAACATTCATGACCCCACAAGGAAGAAACCTATTGATTTTGGTGACCCAAAATCTAGTGCCAACAATAGGCAGTATGGGACAGTATTTCTCTGACCTCTGGCTGCATAGGCAGCAGACAGATCTTCCTCCTCTTCCTCCTTCTTCTCTCCACTATTCCGCTTAGCTGCCTCCAGGGCTGCAGGAAGTGATGTAGAAAAGATAGAGAGATGTTAGAATACAACGTGGCCTATATCCATCTCTAAGTAACGTATGGTAGCCTATATCCACCTCTTTATCTGGGCATTTAGAATACATGCACCTATCAATTACCAATGAAGTATTGGTGGTAAAACACTTGACTCTTCTCCCCTCGATAGTATACTATACTATATACTATACTATATACTATAGTATACTCACTTTCTCAATTACCACTACCCTGCTGAGTATGGACACAAGAAGTAAGGTGTGTCAGTCCAACTGGGGTCTTCACTCCTCCCAGCAGCATGTCAACGTGTCCTTGAGCGGGACACTTAACCCCTAGCGGCGCCCGATGAGCACGGTTGTCTCCACCGTCAGTGTGTAAATGTGTGAGTGAATGGTCAAACTGGCGGTGGTGGCGGAGAGGGGGATGAGAAGGAAGTTAGCTGCTATCCTGGAGAACCCCTCCCACCCCCTCTATGAGGAGCTAGCCAAGATAAGAAGCATGTTCAGCCACAGACTCATACCCCCAGACACACCACTAACCGCCTCGGCCAGTCATTCGTATACCAGCGGCCATCACAACAACGGGCAGGGACCGCTGCCAGCAGCCGGAGAACTAACGGCAGCAGAACTCAAGAACTACTATGAATGTCTGACCACTGAGTGTGTCTGACTCTCACCTAAACTACACAGACTACAATGTATAACATATGCTATGTATGTATATCATGCCAGTTAGGGTACCTTATGTATACTGCACCTGTGTATACTGTATACTTTACTTACTCATAGTATATTCAGATGCTAAGTGTTATTGACCATATTTATTGAGATGTATAATATAACTCATAGGGCAGGGTGATTTTCTTCTCTGCATTGTGATTTCTATGGAGACAATCTTGTATGCCACCTGTGTAGCCGGTCTCGTATTGCCATCTCGTTGTGTTAAAGTTCGACCCCTGTGAAGGGATTGCCCCGAGCGAGTCTCGAACCCCGGTCTCCCGCGCCGCGTGCGACATCGCAGACCACTATACCAAGAGGTGAATTCACCTTTTGGTAACGTGTCTGCATGCCTTTTATGGGTGGATGAGTTTACTTGCAGTACCGCTACGTGCCACAGTCACAACACTTGAAGTCCATCGTGACTGTGGATATACTCACGCACCTCCGTTACACCTGCTCAACTCAAACTGGCCACTACAAATTTACAGTCTGCTTTTTATGACTTTCGATATCTCACATTAATCACACGCTTATCTTAAATTCTGAGAGCAAAGCAAGGAGTATTTTATTTTCAAGGGTCTTGTGTAGCAACATTCCTACTATTAGTATAACACTTCAGGGCTCTCAAATAAAACATTTAGAATTGTAGACAATTTTGAAATTTGGTGCCATAATAGGCTCTTTTTTTATTTATTAAAATGTTTAAATCCATGTGGAATACCTTTTTAATGAATTGAAAATGTGTGTCTTTATTAATCCCATTGGGAACATTCGTCCTCTGCATTTGACCCACAGTGTGGTGCATGCAACATGCACACTCCACACAGAAAGGCCCCCTGCTGGTCAAAGCCCTGCTGGGGTTTGAACCCAGGACCTTCTTGCTGTGAGACCAGCTTAGATACACCACATGTAAAAACTGAGCTTGGACAAACCAGTGTTTAATATTATGCCCCATACAAATGTAATGCATTAACATTACAGAAAACCTTGAAGTTATAACATTTTATTCCGTTAGAAAATCTTAAAGTTTTGAACTCTGACATTTTAGATGTTGCTTGTACTTGTTTAATTTGATTGATACATGATTGTTGATGTTCGACTAAATTCTTGTCAGAACTGTACTTGTTTGTCCAATGTTAGTGCTGTCAGGCGATTAAAAAAATGTATCTAATTAATTACAGGATTTGTAATAAATTTATCTAATTAATCGCATTTTAATCGCATAACCATTTTAGGCCTTATATTCTATATTCTATAATCATATTTCAAATTGCATGTGTCCGGATGGCAGGATTCAGTACTGTATCTACAAAACCTTCTGTTTAATCATCTTCCATTTATTCATTTGCTTAGATTTTTCAGGTCTGGTCAATTTTAGCATGGTTTTATTCAGTCAAAGATAAAAAAAATTTTTATTGATATTCTCATTTGGTTAATTGAAAATTAACTCAAAATTAATTATACATTTTTTTTATTTATTTTTTTTACAATACATTTTGAGTTAATTTTCATAACGCGATAATTTGCTGTGTAATTAATTGATCTAATTAACGCGATAAACTGACAGCCCTAATATATATATGTATACATATATATTAGTGTTGTCACAATACCAAATTTTTTGTTTCGATACGATACCGATATGAATTTTTCCTCAAAATCTACGAAACACTCTCAGATGTCATTATTGTTCTTTATTTTAAAACACAAACCTTTAGAACAATGACAAGCAATGGCATTCAAAATGCTGGAGAACTTTTCTTTGTCAAACTAGTATTGCACTCAAAAAAAACGATTTGAACAATGAGAGTAAAATTAATTAAAGCATTCAAATTAAAACGGTCAAACAAACAAAAAATACTGTAGTGTAGTGGCTACTGGGACATAATTCACAGCATCCTAGCCTTAGGTGGTGTTGACTACATCTCCCGTGATCCTTAGCGGGGGATGACGTAGTTAATCCTGCAGGCTTGCTGTACGTCACCGACTCACTCTCCGGCCGCCGTTTTTTATGTGACACGGGTGCCCAGGTGAGCGTGTTGCCGGCGTCCACTCAGGATTTCCACTCAGCGAGACGGGGCCCTGCCCTTGAAGCTGCCAATGGCAGTGCGATCCCTACATTTGGCAAACACACCGTGGCATTGTGTTTTGCTGACCAGCGTTTCAGCTGGGATTTTGTGTTGGCCAAGGTGTCCACTCCCCTCCTAGGCGCTGACTTTCTCTGCGCCAACAGTCTCTTGGTAGACGTGGGGAATCGCCGGCTCGTCAATGCTGAGACTTTTAGCTCCTTAGCATGTGAGCGCAGTGACACGGCCACAATGACACTGTCCAGCGCCGTCGCGCCCACTGATGATTTCTCCCGCCTCCTGTTGGAGTTCTCGGACATCACAACACCCACCTTCTCGTCCGCGGCCACTAAGCATGGAGTCGTGCATTACATCTCCACGGAGGGCCCGCCAGTACATGCTAGGGCTCGTCGTCTCGACCCACACAAGCTCACCATCGCTAGGAATGAGTTTGCCTCCATGGAGGCACTGGGCATCGTTCGTCGGTCCGACAGTCCTTGGGCCTCGCCGCTCCATCTCGTTCCAAAGGCCAACGGTGGCTGGCGTCCGTGTGGCGACTACCGGCGCCTTAATGACGCCACTACACCTGATCGTTACCCGGTTCCACACACAAGATTTTTCAGCCCACCTGGCTGGAGCGTCTGTTTTTTCAAAGGTGGATCTGGTGAGAGGATACCACCAGGTGCCGGTTAGCCCTCAGGACATCCCCAAGACGGCAGTTATAACCCCATTCGGGCTCTTTGAATTTTTGAGGATGCCTTTTGGCCTCAAAAATGCGGCTCAGACCTTTCAGAGGTTAATGGACGCCATGCTGCGCAACCTGTCTTTCGTGTTCGTCTACCTAGACGATATCCTGGTAGCCAGCACGTCCAAGGCGGAACACCTAACACACCTCCGACTCCTCTTCAGTCGCCTCAGAGAGCATGGATTAATCATCAACCCAGCAAAGTGTCAGTTTGGTCTGCCTGCCATGGACTTCCTTGGCCACCACATCACTACTGCTGGAGCGGTCCCATTACCAGTAAAGGTGGAAGCGGTGCTGCGCCTCCCACGCCCTACCACGGTTAGGGCCTTGCAGGAGTTCCTGGGGATGGTGAATTTCTACCATCGGTTCATCCCTCAGGCTGCCCACCTAATGCACCCCCTGTATGGGGCTCTCAAGGGCAAGACTCCCAAGCATGCCATCGCCTGGTCCGACGACATGTCAAAGGTGTTCTCGGATACCAAGGAGGCCCTTGCGAGTGCAACCATGCTGACGCACCCCGTGCCTGAGGCTCCCGTGGCATTGACAACTGATGCCTCGGATTATGCCGTTGGAGGCGTATATGAACAGTTGGTCGAGGGCATTTGGCAACCCCTGGCGTTCTTCAGCCGACAGCTCCGTTCTAGCGAACAGAAGTACAGCACCTTTGACCGTGAGCTCCTCGCCCTGTATTTGGCGGTCAGACATTTCCGTTTCCTGCTGGAGGCTCGCCCTTTCACTGTTTTTGTAGACCACAAACCATAAATTTTTGCTATGTCGAAGGTGTCTGAACCGTGGTCTGCCAGGCAACAGCGCCATCTGGCTTTCATCTCTGAGTTCACCACTGACATCCAGCATGTGGCGGGGAAGGACAACCCTGTGGCTGACTGCCTCTCGCGGGCCGCCATTGGTGCTGTCCACCTGGGAATTGATTGCGCCCGTATGGCTGCGGATCAGGTTTCAGACCCAGACATCCAGGCATGCAGGACGGCGGTTACTGGCCTCCAGTTGGCGGACGTCCCCTTCGTTGATGATGGCACGACGCTGCTATGTGATATATCTATGGCGCAGCCAAGGCCAGTTGTTCCACGGGCATGGAGACGACAAGTTTTCGACGCTATCCATGGCCTTTCGCACCCGGGCAGGAAACCATCACAGCGCCTAATGGCAGCAAAATTTGTCTGGCCCAGGATGAAGGTTGACATTGGAGGTTGGGTCAAGACCTGCATGGCATGCCAACGCGCGAAGGTCCATCGACATGTTAAAGCCCCGTTGGAGCGGTTTGATGTGCCTGAGAGGCGTTTTGACCACATCAACGTGGATCTGGTGGGACCCCTTCCTCCCTCCAGGGGGTACACTCACCTTCTGACGATGGTGGACAGGACCACCCGTTGGCCAGAGGCTGTCCCACTCACTGCGACTACTACAGCTGACGTGGCTCGCGCATTCATCGGTACCTGGGTCACCCGGTTCGGTGTTCCCTCTGATCTGTCCTCTGACCGAGGGGCCCAATTCACTTCCGCGTTATGGACTTCCATTACCCAGCAGTTGGGTGTCTCCCTCCACCGCACTACGGCTTACCATCCACAGGCCAATGGCCTGTGTGAAAGTTTTCACCGGTCGATGAAAGCTGCTCTCAAGGCCGATCTCCGAGGCGACACCTGGGTCGACAGACTTCCTTGGGTGATGCTGGGGCTCCGTACTGCACCTAAGGAGGACCTTCTTTCATCTTCAGCTGAGCTGGTATACGGCCAACCCCTCCGTGTCCCAGGGGATTTTCTTCCCTGTGTTACGGCCTCCTGGTCAGCACTGGAACAGCGGGATGCTCTGCTGGACAAGGCCAAGGCTTTCTTGCCCATCCCCACCTCGTGCCACGGCGTTCCAAGGGTGCGTGTCCCGCCTGATCTGCAAGCAGCGGGGTACGTGTTTATCCGCTGCGACGCCCATCGAGGCCCCCTACAGCCACCCTACGATGGTCCTTACCGGGTTGTGAAGGCAGGCGATAAGACCTTCGTCGTTGACATGGGGGGGAGGGAAGAACGGATCTCGGTGGATCGCCTGAAGCCTGCTCATCTGGATTTGGACCGCCCCATTGAGTTGGCCCAACCGCCCCGCCGCGGTCGGCCCCCTGGTAGGGCAGTCCCGACGCCTACTCTAGCTACGGCGGACCCCCGGACCTGCCGTCCGAGGCCTGTTCAGGGCCAGCCTACTGCTTTACCACTGCCTCGGGTTCCTGTGCCTGCCCAGGGGTACCGGAGTCGTTTTGGGCGGGTCGTCAGAGCCCCTGGACGTTTTTTGGGGCCAGTTCTTGTGAATTCTGGGGGGACGTGTGTAGTGGCTACTGGGACATAATTCACAGCATCCTAGCCTTAGGTGGTGTTGACTACATCTCCCGTGATCCTTAGCGGGGGATGACGTAGTTAAAGTGAGACGAATGAAAGATGAATGTCAGTGTTGTTGTGCGACAGTAGAGTGCGTATTAAAATAGTATTATTGCATCGGAACACGACTCCGTTTTCACTATTATTACCTGCATTCCTACAGTAGCAGCATAATCTCAAACTTTCTCAAATGATTTAAAGCATTCAAATTAAAATGACAACTGTCAAACAAACAAAAAAGTAAATACTATAAAACTCCTGATATCCTTTCCTTTCCACGCACGCACGCACGCACGCACGCACGCACGCACGAGTCAAAGAACCACTTTTAGTGCTATTTAGCACCATTTTTGTTAACTCATTGACCGTCGGGGATTAGCCGGGCCCCGTTCTAGCACTGCCACGCTTTAAAAGATAGGAGTGCGTCACCTTGTTTGTAGAGCTATAACTATATTCTATATTATAGCTATGGATACAATACTATGGCCCATTTGACATCACCTATCTATCGTTCAATATGTGAAAAAGAATTAATTTCTTCATCCATACGTTCCCGTGTTATACCGTGGTGAATATAAGTAGGGTTATAGCGTGGTCTGGGGTAATTCCTGAAGGGCTGAGTAATAGCCTTATACGTCAATTCTACTATAAGCGTTGCCGTTTCTTGCTTGTACAGTGTACACGCTATTATTCCCAAATCAACTCTATATTGATTGTATTATGTTTCATCGTGAATGCATGAAAGGGGGGGGGGGTAGTTTCTGATTATTTGATCAGAACGGCATTCACTAAAAACGCTTATCAGCCGGATCGGTATAAAATCATTGCACGATCAAGCAAAAAATTACGTCAGATAGTCCTTACCTGTGATCAGGAGTATTCCAAAAATAATACTCTAATTGTTTGATCGCCATTTGGTACATCCAATGTCCATTTGGTCCACGACATAACCCACCACAACATATGGATCGGGGATATTTGACGTGCTTCATTGCAACCGAGAGAACCGCTCCACTCGCCTGACAAAGAAAAGTGAGCCTGGAGACATTTAGCCATTACACAGGCCAATATACAAGGTTACAACAAAGGCTCGATACCACCGTCTAGCTGGATGCGGCCGGTATTGCACTTTGGCAATCTCAGACTCATTCCCTATGGTAACACCAAGGTCCCTGGATGAATAATGAATACAAATATCGAAAAAAAGGAAAAACGATCGTTGTTGGCGTTCAAGTGTCGGCTCCCAATAACGAGTAAACTCGTTGTTGGCGGGGAATGAGTTAAGAGTGTAGAAGAGCAGGCCTTCCACAGGCACACACCCCACTTTCTCTCCCCTGCTAAATCAGGTGTGTTCTATTGAAGCAGCTTGTAGAGTAGACTGATATGTAGGCTGTCCATACGATTGTGTGGTTCTTTGACAATACAGTTTAATCGAATCTATTTGTGTGATGTTCTGAAAACAGCTTTATAGAGCAGAAAAAGTTTAAGAATGATACTTATGAACATCTGAAACTAATCTTAAAAAAAGAATGCTCACATCTCTCCTACAAATTGGCCCATATTTAAGATTTTGTTTCTAAAGTCTATCATCCAATCAATTATTCATACATAAGAATGATAAATAGCCTAAATATGACATTTGTGGGCTGTTCCTATACGAGGAAGCAGGAGCGAATGGTGCATTTGGTAAATGGTGCATTTAAATAGTGCTTTTATCCAAAGCGTTTTACAATTTCACTCTTCAATCACTTTTCAATCACATTCATCCATTCACTCACACATTCACACACAGACGGTGGAGGCAACCATGCAAGGTGCCAACCAGCTCATTGGGAGCAATTAGGGGTTAAGTGTCTTGCTCAATTTGCTCATATTGTAGCACCCTTCCATACAAACTAGCATGACAGGCTTGATGACATTAGATTCCGGTGGTCATCGAGTTTCATATGATACCAGTATAGCTTAAGAAATGAGCGCACCAGAGCCCACAAAAGATGGCTAATCAACTGTCGGGCTTAAGGGCATTTTAAGGTTCGGGGTTAGTAAAAAAAAACATTCATTATAGCCCCAGAAGCCCATGGTCTAGAATAGACCCTTTTTTCGTCAACGTCCCCTTGTAGGGCAAAAGCTCTACTTCCTGAACCAAACCGCATGTGCATCACCCCCATCCTCCATGATCTCCACTGGCTCCCCATCATGTAACAGGATTCAGTTAAACATTTTACTCATCACCTTCAAAGCCCTCAACAACCTGGCCCCCTCCTACCTCTCTGACCTCCTTCTCCACCACACGCCTACAGTACCTGCCCCCGCAGATGCTAACCTCCTCCAACCCATCCGACTAAGCTCCAGACCTGGGGCGTGCAGGCCAGGCCTTCGCTGAAGCTGCCCCCACCCTCTGGAACGCCCTTCCCAACCATATCCGTCATGCAGACACTCTGTCATCATTCAAACAAGCCCTCAAAACCAACCTTTTTACCCTTGCTTTCAACCCATGAACTCCTTTGTCTCTCACATTTTTATTTATCTCTACTAAAACTGTATTTTATTGTATTGTTTGTTTTGTTAAAGCGTCTTTGACCATTTGAAAAGTGCTATTCAGGCTTCTAACTTCTCCTTCACAATAGTTATAACTTATTATGTATTTCTTTTTTTACTTTTGTTTAACTGTGTTAATAAATAAATACAAAAAATAAATATATAAATCTGATGTATTATTATTATTATTATTATTATTATTATTATTATTATTATTATTATTATTATTATTATTATTATTATTATTATTATTATTATTATTATTATTATTATTATTATTATTATTATTATTATTATTATTATCCAGACACATGAACAGGAGTGTTGCCTACAAATGTGTTGAAGTGCCACGAAGTGACCCTTTTTATTATGACATCCTGTTCTCCCTGTCACTTGTAAGATATAAAGGTTTAAGCATATGGTTATTATATATCTGTTTTAAATCTAAGCATATGTTTATTATATATATCTGTTTTAAATCTAAGCATATGTTACTGTATGTGTCTATATGTGATATGTATACTGGGCTGGTATGCACAGTCAGAAAGGAGTTGAGAAGAGAATATTGTCAGTAGGTCAGAAACACGGCAGAAACGCGGCATGGAATGCAGAATGCAGGAATGTGGTCACAGAGCGTTGACCTTGACAGAGGAGCAGAGGAGCGAATGCTGCCTGCAGAGTTAGCCCTTGTAGTTATGAGGCAGAGAACTATTATACTCTATATCTAAACTACAGAATACATATATGATGTTTGGGCATGTCAATCAGTGTTTAAGTATATGAGTATTGAATTGTATATATATATATATATATATATATATATATATATATATATACGTACAGGCTATTCCAATTGAAAGGCCGGGATCCGTGCAGAGGCAGATGGAATTCTAGGGGCTTTCCCAGCACAAAGAAATCCATTACTCTCTCAGTAAATGTAACGACTAGAAGGGGAGGAGTTCATCCTTACTGAGTATGTTGTGTGTTGTGTGTTGATTGGATGGTAGAAATGACATCACTGTATTTAGACCAATAGTAAAGAGGTCTTGATATGATGCCGGACCGATATATAAGTGACTGCCCCAGTCTCGGGAGCTCAGATTTTCCATTTTCTTACTTCAGACACCATTCTTATAGCGAAAACCCCCTCTCTAAATGTCTGGCAGTTTAGAGAGACATCAGCGCAGCCATACAGGCTGGCATTGCCGGCTAACGAGCCAGTGCTAACTGGAAGCTACCTAGCCGGAGTCTACAGGAGCGCCGGCTAACGAGCCAGTGCTAACTGGAAGCTACCTAGCCGGAGTCTACAGGAGCGCCGGCTAACGAGCCAGTGCTAACTGGAAGCTACCTAGCCGGAGTCTACAGGAGCGCCGGCTAACGAGCCAGTGCTAACTGGAAGCTACCTAGCCGGAGTCTACAGGAGCGCCGGCTAACGAGCCAGTGCTAACTGGAAGCTACCTAGCCGGAGTCTACAGGAGCGCCGGCTAACGAGCCAGTGCTAACTGGAAGCTACCTAGCCGGAGTCTACAGGAGCGCCGGCTAAAGAGCCAGTGCTAACTGGAAGCTACCTAGCCGGAGTCTACAGGAGCGCCGGCTAACGAGCCAGTGCTAACTGGAGGCTACCTAGCCGGAGTCCACAGGAGCACCGGCTAACGAGCCAGTGCTAACTGGAGGCTACCTAGCCGGAGTCCACAGGAGCGCCGGCTAACAAGCCAGAGTGAATTGATGGCTAACTAGCCAAGAGCTAACTAGCTCACAACAGGCTAACAAGCCAGAGCTAATTGATGGCTAACTAGCCAAGAGCTAACTAGCTCACAGCCGGCTATCAAGCCAGAGCTAATGGAAGCTAACAGCCGGCTATCAAGCCAGAGCTAACAGAAGCTAACAGCCGGCTATCAAGCCAGAGCTAACAGAAGCTAACAGCCGGCTATCAAGCCAGAGCTAATTGATGGCTAACTAGCCAAGAGCTAACTAGCTCACAACAGGCTAACAAGCCAGAGCTAATTGATGGCTAACTAGCCAAGAGCTAACTAGCTCACAACAGGCTAACTAGCCAAGAGCTAACTAGCTCACAACTAGGGATGCCCCCCGGACCCCGGTTTTAAACGGGAACCGGTACTATATTAGAAAATACCGGAGTATTTATAAGCTCCGACGTCCTCGGTACTGCTATCGATACTCTAGAGAAATTATTATTATTATTATTATTATTATTATTTAAAAGTTGCGAACGATCTCTCCTCTCTCTGTCTCTGCACGAGAAGCAGCGAGTCATTATTACACACACTCCTCGCGAGTCGCGCTACACATACATACGGGTACTCCTTAATGAAAGCGCTGTCAATAGTATGCAGCTGCAGCACGTCAGACAGCAGCGCTTACAAGCCCCGCACATACAAGCCCCGCACACCTGATGTGCTGCAGCTGGAAGCATCTCAGCGCTGTCTCCGTGCCGACGCGCGCTGCACACAGACACAGACAGCTCTGCATGGACTGAGTCGTGATGGCGGATAGAGCAAAGCGTTCACAAGTGCAACAAAACATTTGCCAGTAAGGGTGGCAATACGAGCAATCTATCAAAACATTTGTTTGCAAAACACTATATTAGTGTGCAGAAATGCGCCGTATTCGACTGCCTTGCGCGCAGTGGTCCATCTGCATCCACGTCCACTGCAGCCGGTAAGCCAAGATACGGAGTTTCCTAGGCTAATAACGAATTATTACAAATAGGCTAATAAACAAAAAAATTGTTTAGCTACAAATACTACAATCTAAAAACTTTTTATAGATCGTCAAGCTGAGGTCAGCCACCAATGTGTCCCAGGCCAGTGAGCCCACCACACATCCTCCCTCTACCTCCACCACCCAAAGTCCTTTCTCCCTAGCAGCTAGAGGAAAGATGACAGAGGATAGGGTGAACGAGTGTCACAGGGCTGTGACAAAGTTTGTTGTCAAAGGCCTGCACCCGTTCTCTACAGTGGAGTCCAAGGACTTTAGGTAACAACTAATCATTCAGTGTATATCGTTTTTTTTGTATACATAGTTGTCTAACTTGTCTGTTGTTGTTATAAGTTATTATTGAAGCAGCTATTCCCACCACTCCACACACATTTACAATAATTCAATCATTTCTAATCTTTACTGTAGGGAGATGACCAATGCTCTCAACTGCAAATATAAAAATCATAAAAAAATTATCAAAAAGAACCGATAAGAGTATCGATAAAGTACCGAACCGTTAAGCAGTATCGATAGGAGTAGTAGTATCGATAAAATCCTAACGATACCCATCCCTACTCACAACAGGCTAACAAGCCAGAGCTAACTGGAAGTGAACTGGCCCTAGCCAGACAGGGGCTAACTAGCCAAGAGCTAACTAGCTCACAACAGGCTAACAAGCCAGAGCTAACTAGCTCACAACAGGCTACCAAGCCAGAGCTAATTGATGGCTAACTAGCCAAGAGCTAACTAGCTCACAACAGGCTAACAAGCCAGAGCTAATTGATGGCTAACTAGCCAAGAGCTAACTAGCTCACAACAGGCTAACAAGCCAGAAGCTAATTGATGGCTAACTAGCCAAGAGCTAACTAGCTCACAACAGGCTAACAAGCCAGGAGCTAATTGATGGCTAACTAGCCAAGAGCTAACTAGCTCACAACAGGCTAACAAGCGGAGCGGTTAGGTGGTCGAGCGGAGATTGCGTTCGTCACCAGCCCCGGAGCTGTGAGCTTGATTCGCCTGTTCGAATCCAGCTCACAGCTCCGGGGTTGTCACCAGCTTGGCTGGCCGTCTGCACTGATACAATTGGCTGTATCAGAGGGTGGGAGAAGCTGGCGGGGTGGGTCCGGGTCGTTGTAAACAGCGACTCCTACAGTTCGGTCGGGGCGCCTGCTAAGCGCGGATTGGACGTGAGGGGGATAGTGTGGTCCTCCCACACGCTACGCCCTCTCAATGAGAATCCGCGCTGCCAGGTGAAAAGAAGCGGTGATTGGCTGGACGTGTGTCGGAGGAAGCACGTGGTAGCCTCCACTCTCCCAAATGATCTGACTGTGGGGGGTAAAGCGCAGCGACCAGGAAGGGACTGGGAATTGGCATACGACTAACATTGGGATGGGAGAAAATCGGAGGAAAAATGGAGGGGGAAAAAGACCAATAAAAAAAACAACAGGCTAACAAGCCAGGAGCGAATTGATGGCTAACTAGCCAATAGCTAACTAGCTCACAACAGGCTAACAAGCCAGAAGCTAATTGCTGGCTAACTAGCCAAGAGCTAACTAGCTCACAACAGGCTAACAAGCCAGATCTAATTGATGGCTAACTAGCCAAGAGCTAACTAGCTCACAGCCGGCTATCAAGCCAGAGCTAATGGAAGCTCACAGCCGGCTATCAAGCCAGAGCTAACAGAAGCTAACAGCCGGCTATCAAGCCAGAGCTAACAGAAGCTAACAGCCGGCTATCAAGCCAGAGCTAATTGATGGCTAACTAGCCAAGAGCTAACTAGCTCACAACAGGCTAACAAGCCAGAGCTAATTGATGGCTAACTAGCCAAGAGCTAACTAGCTCACAACAGGCTAACTAGCCAAGAGCTAACTAGCTCACAACAGGCTAACAAGCCAGAGCTAACTGGAAGTGAACTGGCCCTAGCCAGACAGGGGCTAACTAGCCAAGAGCTAACTAGCTCACAACAGGCTAACAAGCCAGAGCTAACTAGCTCACAACAGGCTACCAAGCCAGAGCTAACTGGAAGTGAACTGGCCCTAGCCAGACAGGGGCTAACTAGCCAAGAGCTAACTAGCTCACAACAGGCTAACAAGCCAGAGCTAACTAGCTCACAACAGGCTACCAAGCCAGAGCTAATTGATGGCTAACTAGCCAAGAGCTAACAAGAGCTCACAACAGGCTAACAAGCCAGAGCTAACAAGAGCTCACAACAGGCTAACAAGCCAGGAGCTAATTGAAGGCTAACTAGCCAGAGCTAACATCAGGCTAAATAGCTGGAGCTAACAGCAGACGCTAGCTCAGAAGAAGCTGGCGCAGAAGATGCTAGCTCATAAGAAGCTGGCGCAGCAGACGCTAGCTCAAGAGAAGCTAGCACAGAAGATGCTAGCTCAAGAGAAGCTAGCACAAGAGAAGCTAGCACAAGAGATGCTAGCACGGAAGACGCTAGCACAGCAGATGCTAGTGCAACAGATGCTAGCTCAGGAGGAGCTGGCGCAGAAGAAGATCAGATTCTGCAAACTCTCATCAAGCTTAGCACCTTGACGCGGGGGGACAGAGCGAGCATCAGGGTCTCTATATCCGACGGGCCTATCAGTTTTTTGGGGACTTGGAAGCTTCAGCATACAGGATGCTGTGGTGCTTAGGCGGCCAAGTCACTGGTTTATAGGTCTGTCAAAACGGATCGGAGGTTCTGGGGCTTAGAACATCCGTGAGTTGGGCTTTATACTAATTGAATAGGTATCAACAGCCGAAAGAATATGAACCGAAATGACTGCTGTCAGGTGCCTCTGGAGTAAAATAATGCTTACTTAAAGTCAAAGGCCTAGGGAGCCTTAAAGTCAAAGGCCTAGGGAGCCTTAAAGTCACTTGAACTTGAAGTAACATAATGCTTACTTAGAGTCAAAACTTAAGTAGAAAACGACTTGCGATTAGGAGGCCTAGGGAGCCTTAAAGTCAAAGGCCTAGGGAGCCTTAAAGTCACTTAAACTTGAAGTAACATAATGCTTACTTAGAGTCAAAACTTACTACTTGCGACTAGCAGGCCTAGGGAGCCTTAAAGTCCAAGGCCTAGGGAGCCTTAAAGTCACTTAAACTTGAAGTAACATAATGCTTACTTAGAGTTTAGCAGGCCTAGGGAGCCTTAAAGTCAAAGGCCTAGGGAGCCTTAAAGTCACTTAAACTT
Organism: Notolepis coatsorum; assembly: GCF_963971535.1. Classification (NCBI taxonomy): domain Eukaryota; kingdom Metazoa; phylum Chordata; class Actinopteri; order Aulopiformes; family Paralepididae; genus Notolepis; species Notolepis coatsorum. The sequence goes on from NC_140165.1 coordinate 205,367,710, forward strand.
GAAGTAACATAATGCTTACTTAGAGTCAAAACTTACTACTTGCGACTAGCAGGCCTAGGGAGCCTTAAAGTCCAAGGCCTAGGGAGCCTTAAAGTCACTTAAACTTGAAGTAACATAATGCTTACTTAGAGTTTAGCAGGCCTAGGGAGCCTTAAAGTCCAAGGCCTAGGGAGCCTTAAAGTCACTTGAACTTGAAGTAACATAATGCTTACTTAGAGTCAAAACTTAAGTAGAAAACGACTTGCGATTAGGAGGCCTAGGGAGCCTTAAAGTCACAGGCCTAGGGAGCCTTAAAGTCAAAAGCCTAGGGAGCCTTAAATTCACAACTTGGCAACCAGCACTCGAAGGATGAATTGGGAGCACACACTAGTGTAAAAAAAACGTTTTACTAGTGTAAAAAAGGAGACACTGTTCTCACGAGAGAATCAGGACAGACTGCTAGTTTGTATGAAAGAACTACTGCAAAGGAAGGACATCCTTGCTGGCAATGGTACTGAGGACATGCCCTACCGACGAGCCAGTGCTGACAGATGCCAACAGCAGGATAACTAGCCATTGCTAACAGGAGCTAATAGCAGGATAACTAGCCATTGCTAACAGGAGCTAATAGCAGGATAACTAGCCATTGCTAACAGGAGCTAATAGCAGGATAACTAGCCATTGCTAACAGATGAGAACAGCAGGCTAACGAGCCAGAAGCTAGCAGGAGCATAAGTCCTGCTACTGTGACGGAAGTGGAACCAGCGTAATCATACAGGCTGGTGTTATCGGCAGGAGCCGAGTCTACAAGAGGCTACATAGCCTGAGTCTACAAGAGGCTACATAGCCTGAGTCTACAAGAGGCTACATAGCCTGAGTCTACTAGAGGCTACATAGCCTGAGTCTACAAGAGGCTACATAGCCTGAGTCTACAAGAGGCTACATAGCCAGAGTCTACAAGAGGCTACATAGCCTGAGTCTACAAGAGGCTACATAGCCTGAGTCTACAAGAGGTTACATAGCCCGAGTCTACAGCAGGCTAACTAGCCAGAGCTAACATCAGGCTAACTAGCCAGAGCTAACACCAGACATAACAGTCACTAACTACCCAGTCTGGACCGACAACTCTGATGCACCATGGTCAATTCTCACCTTCACTGGACCGTCATCGACAAACTATGGTAGATGGAAAACAAGCATGGTAACGGCAGGAGGCTCTTACTACCGGAACCTGAGGAAACAGGTAATGGAAATAAGGACCAAAGAGCCCCTGGAACCAGGCAAGGCAGTAATCACTGAGTGTGATTATGATGTGTTTCACGCAGAGAAAATTGTCCATGTGACACTAAGCCAATACCGATACAAGGAGGTACAGTCCTCACAAAAGAACTGGGACAAACTGGTGTCCCGTATGAAGGAACTACTGCAAAGAAGAGAAATCTATGCTGGCCATGGTACCAAGGACATGCCCTACCAACTAGCCATAAACCTAATGTGGGGCAGGTCTCAAGGATATGGCATATGGTTGGGGGAAGCAGTGATCAGCACAATCTCAAGCATAAGGAGTACAGAGCACAAAGAGATCTGTCTCATGGTGGAACCTAAGGACCATGAGGCAATAACCCTGGCCTTGGATAAAGCAGGGGAGGGTGAGGAAGACGAGGACGATGAGCCTGCATCAGTACCTCTCACTCCCCCTCCGAACCCTAAGGGGTCGGGAACCGTCCCCAGGAAGGAAAGGTCCAATTCCCAGAACTCCTCCAGAACTGACTCTGTACTGAGCTCTGTTAAGGAAGGACAGGACACACTCACTGAGAAACATTGCTTTATACTGAAAACTAGGGTAAGCCATTTTAAGTTTATTAGTGAATCTTAAAAGTGAGGAACCAGCTGACTTGATTAAAGGGGCGTGTTTAAAACGGCCATTTTGTTTTGTTAAGTGCCCCCACTAAGGGCCAGGTGTTAAGACAGCACTAATTAGTGATAGAGATTTAAAGGCTTGTTGGTTTAGCGTCAGCGAAGCGTCGAGAAACGAAGAGGGACAAAGAGGAGGAGTTTTCCTGGAGTTCTCTGCCGAGGGATCCACCTAGTGCTAAGTACACCCTAGTCCTATCTTACACTCCACTCTGCAAAACCTCCCTTTCCCTCCCACTCTGCTATTTCTCTACTTCCTCCCTGTCACTCTTGACAAGACAATGTGTCTCATACCTATATCCACAATCTGCTCCTATAGAACAGATTCAACCCACCCACGGCAGTTTGCTAGCAACCCGGCTAATCTCTCCTACCCTCCTACAGCCACTAATACACCTGTCACAGTACGGGGAGGCTTATGGAATTGTCAATCAGCAGTCAAGAAAGCTGACTTCATTACTGCCTACGCCCATAGTCTAAATCTGCAGCTCCTGGCTCTAACTGAGACCTGGATAACCCCCAATAACTCATCAACACCTGCAGCATTATCTACAAACTATAACTTCACTCACACACCTCGACCTTCCAGACGGGGTGGAGGCACTGGCCTCATGACATCTCCTTCATGGGCTACAAACGTAACACCACTCCCAGAACTGTCACTCTCCTCTCTCGAATATCATGCAGTATCTGTCTCTAATCCTTTCAATCTCACCATTGTTACACTCTACCGCCCTCCAGGTACACTCGATCACTTCACAGATGAGCTGGACATGCTTCTTAGCTCCTTACCGGAAGATGGTACCCCTCTCCTTCTATTGGGCGACTTCAACCTGCCTGACTCATCTCAGTCAGTCATAGTCAGTGGCGGACTGGGACACAAATTCAGCCCGGGACATTCAGACGCACCAGCCCACACACCGGCCCACGCACCGGCCCACGCACCGGCCCCGAAACCGGCCCACACAACGGGCGTTAAGAAACACTTGTCCAGTATTAAACAACCCAAGGCTGTGGCTAAGGAGTCAACATCAGGGAGACCAAATCTACACACCGCCCCTAGATGTGCACTCATGCACAGTGCACACACACAGACACACACATACATATACCGTTACTTCCCGTCATTGGCATATGTTTTTTTTACTAACATCTTAGTGCCTCATTAGCCTAGGGATTAAGGATACATGAAGTATTAACTACACCATAATAATATTGAGGTTTTGATCCATAGAAAGTAGGGATGTCCGATATTATCGGCCTACCGATATTATCGGCCGATATCGGCATTAAAATGTGATATCGAAAAATATCGGTATCGGTTTTAAAGAAATAATATTTTATTTACATTTCTATAACCTTTATTTACCCAGGCAAGCAAGTAAGAACCAATTCTGATTTTATTTATTGTCAAAAGTATGCATAATGTTGTGTTAATTCCACAACAAGAGATATGTAATGTTAATTACCTGAAATTATTCCATTTCTTGGGGCGGGAAACCCTGCATATATCGGTATCGGTTGATATCGGTTGATATCGGTATCGGAAATTAAGAGTTGGACAATATCGGCATATCGGTATCGGTAAAAAAGCCAATATCGAGCATCCCTAATAGAAAGTTCTGTGCTACACAATTTCAGTTAGATTGGATTTATTGTCCTTTAATTTGGCACTCATGACATTAGTTGCTTGCCGTTTAATCAACATTGAAAGACCCCCCACTTCCTCCCAGACACCCATTCCAAGAGCCTGTTTTCTCTCTCTCTCTGTCTGTCTGTCTCCCCCTCTCTCTCTCCCCCCCCCCCCTCTCTCTCTCTCTCTCTCTCTCTCTCTCTCTCTCTCTCTCTCTCTCTCTCTCTCTCTCTCTCTCTCTCTCTCTCTCTCTGTATGTGTCTCTCTGTGTGTGTGTGTGTCTCTCTCTCTCTCTGTCTCTGTCTCTCCCTCTCTCTGTGTGTCTCTCTCTCTGTGTCTCTGTCTGTCTGTCTGTCTGTCTGTCTGTCTGTCTGGACTGGGCTCTCTCTCTCCCCTCAGGGTCAGCTGTGCTGGACTGGGCGCTCTCTCTCCCCTCAGGGTCAGCTGTGCTGGATTGGGCGCTCTCTCTTTCCTCAGAGTCAACTGCATAAGAAGAACATCAGCAATCAATAATAATGGCTTGAATTCATACAGCGTTTTTCAGCCTTTTGAAAACACCCAAAGTAGTAGTAGTAGTAGTAGTAGTAGTAGTAGTAGTAGTTTATTCAGTCATCATCTCACACAATACAATATACCCCATCATTTAACAATATTTGATTTTACAGTGACTGAAAAGGTACAGACTGAAGCATAATGCTTATATATGCCTGTCCTATATTCTTAACAAAAATTTAAAAAAAATGCGGCTACGTGGCGTAGTGGGCAAGGCGCTCGCCACAAATACTGGAGACGCTGGGCTCGCCTGTTCGTTGCTTTCAGTTTAGCTGGTCAGTAGAATTCAGGAAGTGTCGGGGGCAGCGTGAGCCTCCCACGCGTTACTCCTCGCCACTGAGAGATCGAGCTGCGCAGGTGAAAAGATGCGACTGCTGTTACCTCAAGTACCGGAGGGGACTTGTGCTATGTATGACTTAGTCCACATTGCAGCCGGCTTGTGGGAGGCAAGAAACAGCGTTCGTGACAGGGGAGGGTTGAATTGGATGATACGAAATTGGGATGGGAGAAAATGTAGAAAATGGGAGAAAAAGTGGATAAAAAAAAACAAAAATTTAAAAAATTAAGACTCCAAAACAGTATTCTAAAAGAAAATAGCAAAAGAAAACAGTATTATTCACCCCTGTAGTTTTCAAAAATAGCTTTACAAATTTTTCTTAAAAACCAAAAGCGAATTACTCATTCTTAACTGTATATCAGCATTGTTCCACAAAGCGCTTCACAGAAACCATCAAGCATTCACACTCACACAGTCATACACTACTGGTGGTTGTGAGCAGCATCAGCAAACACAGCTGCCCTGTGGCAGACTGACGGAATCATGTCTGCTAATCAGCGCCAACCACCATCAACAACCTTCATAAATACATTCAACATTAATGGAATAGGCTAACTACCAACTTAGCTGTAGCAGTTAGCTGTTATATGCAATCACATATGTTTAACTACGGGGTAGTAGTTGACCTAGTTGTTAGCTTAAGCTAGTTAGCTGTGGTTATTTACAAACATGTAGATGAGACTAATCATATACAGATCGAGAACATGGCTAACAGTTGGGAATTCTAAGGTACATCTTATTTAAGCATGTAAAATGGCAACTAATCAATTCAATCAATTAGATTACCAATATTATATCAACATGACAATTTGGAAGGGAACATAATAGTATTTTATTTTAGTATTTACTATTATAATATTAGTAGCCGATTAATTTGCAGCCCGTCCTAGGTTCTGATTGGCTCTCTAGGTTAGCACTTTAGCTTCTGATGCTGTGGTGGGCACTAGTCCTAACATTGCTAACTAAACTTTTAGTCAGAGAAAAAACGTCACAAGTCACAACTATTTACGTCCACGTGCTGTAAGGAATCAGGAATACGGAAAGCACATTGTTACTGTTGGTTCCTTCCACTTGAACTTCATCATCATTAGCAGCAGCAGCGGGTAAACATGTCTGTAATTTTAGAACATTGTTCTGCGTCTTTTACTAGCAATTTTAGTTTTTTAATTCTAGCTTTTTCAGCTCCACCCTTTCTTTTTTTGCATTCTCCATTTCTGCGCTTCTAGGCCTACTCGCGGTTGGGAGGAAACGTGAATCTCATTCACTGATGTCTCATGTCTCATTCAAGACTGGCTAACAAAAGCATGTCTTTCACTTAACACCAAGAAAACAGTGTGTATGATGTTCACAAAGTCACCAGTAGAGGTCACTCACTCTAATGTGTTTCTGGGAGAGGCGGAGCTGGACATTGTACATTAATTCAAGTATCTTGGGGTCACATTGGACTCTACATTGACCTTCAAAAAGTCATGTGAAGAAAGTGTCAAGTTTAACATCGAAAACTTCAGGCAGATCAGGCCCTGCCTGCCAGTTAATGCTGCAAGGATGTTTCTGCATTCAATGATTTTATCACACATCGAGTAGGCCTACTGTTTTATCAACTGGTCTCTTTTATATGTCACTACTCTTACACCAATATAATTACTCTACAAAAAAGCCATAAAAGTATTTGATAGGAAACCAATTTCATTTCATCACTGTAATGTTTTAGAAAAACATAACATGCTAAGTTTCGAGAATTTCCAAGTTTTCAAATATACTTGCTTCATGTACAAGGTTCTGCATGGACTTGCCCCTCCCCCATTGAATGAGTTCATCCAACAGAAAGCAGACACTGGCATTACCACCAGGGCCATCAGTAGAGGGGACTGTAAGGTGCCTTTTCGGTATACTACCATTGCAAAAACTGTGTTCTCTGTTAAAAGTGGTAACTACTGGAATAGCCTTCCAGTTGTGATTAGAGAGTGCCCTACATACTCCATGTTCAAGACCCATCTTAAACTGCATCTTAAGGCAAACCAGAACTGTGATCATTTTTAATCTGATTTAGTTTATGCAACTTGTTTATTGTTTTATTGCCGGCCCACACACTGGCCCACACACCGGCCCACATAATGGCCCACACACCGGCCCACATATGGCCCACACACTGGCCCACACACACCGGCCCACACACTACACCGGCCCACACACCGGCCCACATTAGTGGCCCACACACTGGCCCACACACTGGCCCACACACCGGCCCACACACTGGCCCACATACTGGCCCACACACCGGCCCACACACCGGCCCACATACTGGCCCACACACCGGCCCACACACTGGCCCACATTAGTGGCCCACACACCGACTCACACACTGGCCCACACACCGGCCCACAGACTGGCCCACATACTGGCCCACACACCGGCCCACACACCGGCCCACATACTGGCCCACACACCGGCCCACACACTGGCCCACACACTGGCCCACATTAGTGGCCCACACACCGACTCACACACTGGCCCACACACCGGCCCACACACTGGCCCACATTAGTGGCCCACACACCGACTCACACACTGGCCCACACACTGGCCCACACACTGGCCCACACATCGGCCCACATTAGTGGCCCACACACTGGCCCACACACTGGCCCAAAAAAAAAAAAGTAAAAATATAAAAAAAAAAAAAAAAAAAAAATATAATTTTTTTTTTTTTTTTTTTTTTGGACCAGCCCACTTTGGTCCCGGCCCATCGGGATTCGTCCCGAACGTCCCGATGGCCAGTCCGCCACTGGTCATAGTAGTCTCCCTCCTACAATCGTTTGACCTGACTCCCACTGCCATGCCTCCCACCCACAAAGCAGGCAACTCCTTGGATCTCATATTTTCCCGTAACTCCAGCATCATTAACACCACGGTAACTCCCCTACATGTATCTGACCATTCCTTCATATCCTTCTCACTAACTCTCATGCTTAACCGAAAGGTCTTCACCCCAACTCAAACAGTCTCACTCAGACGCAACCTGCCCTCCCTATCCCCCTCCACCCTCTCCTCTGACATACTATCCGCTCTACCTTTGAGTGACACCTTCTCTGCTCTCTCCACAGAGATGGCAACCTCCACCCTCCTTTCAGCCCTTGCAACCTCCTTCAACAAGCTCTGTCCCCTCGTTGAGAAACCTGCCCGCCGTTCCCCACCCAGTCCATGGCTGACAGATCCAGTGAGAGAACAAAGACAGGTCCTGAGAGCAGCTGAAAGGAAGTATAGAAAGTCACGCCTCACTGCTGACATCGACACATATCACAACCTCTTGTTAACATTCTCCAAAACCATCACTAATGCCAAAGCTTCTTTCTTCCACCATAGGATCGAGGCCTCTGCCAAGAATCTTCGCAAACTGCATGCTACCATGTCCTCCCTCCTCACTCCCCCCCCACCCCCCCCTCCCTCATCTTTCTCTGCCGAAGACTTTGCGATCTTCTTTGAGGAAAAAGTGGAGAACATCCGCAGCTCCTTCTCCCAACCCCCACCCATTCCAAATGCTGAATCGAGAACCTCATCCTTCACTCTGTCATCTTTCTCTCCCATTACAGAAGCAGAGACCCTGACACTGGTAACGTCGAACCGTCCGACTACTTGCCAGCTGGACCAGCTACCCTCCCCACTCCTCCCGACCATAGCACCAGACATCCTCCCATTCCTAACTGCAACCATCAACTCCTCACTCAACTCGGGGGTGGTCCCCACCTCCCTAAAACAAGCCAGAGTCACACCGCTCATAAAAAAAAAACCTGAACCCTACCGTCATAGGCAACTACCGTCCTGTCTCTCTTCTCTCCTTCCTTTCTAAAACACTTGAACGTGCTGTATCCAACCAACTTACTGCTTATCTCTTACAGAATGACCTCCTAGACCCTAATCAGTCAGGCTTCAGGACTGGTCACTCCACAGAGACAGCCCTCATTGCGGTCACAGAGGCACTTCACTTAGCAAAAGCGAAAGGCCTCTCCTCTGTCCTGATTCTCCTAGATCTATCTGCAGCCTTCGACACAGTCAACCACCAGATCCTCCTTGCGGCCCTCGCAGGAATGGGAGTGGCTGGCTCTGCGCTGACATGGCTGTCATCATACCTCAATGACCGCTCCTACCAAGTGTCATGGAGAGGGACCCTGTCGGCCACCCGCCCCCTGCGGACGGGTGTCCCCCAGGGCTCGGTTTTAGGACCCCTTCTCTTCTCCCTCTACACTAAATCACTGGGTAACATTATCACGTCTCATGGCTTCTCCTACCATTGTTATGCCGACGATACTCAACTCTTCCTCTCCTTCCCTCCCTCAGATATCCACGTCTCTGAGCGGATCTCGGCCTGTCTGTCCGACATCTCCGCCTGGATGACGTCCAACCACCTCAAACTGAACCTAAGCAAAACAGAATTGCTCCACCTGCCGGCCAAATCCTCCCCCCTAACCGACCTTTCAATCACAGTCGAGAATGCAGCTGTGACTGCGTCCCCGACCGCCAAGAACCTTGGTGTTGTCCTCGACGACCAGTTGAACTTCTCTGCTCACATCGCAGCAACGACCAGAACCTGCCGATTCCTCCTGAGCAACGTCAGAAGGATCCGCCCCTTCCTGACAAAAGAAGCCACCCAACTCCTCGTCCAATCAACAGTCATCTCCCGCCTTGACTACTGCAATGCACTGCTCGCTGGCCTCCCGGCCACTGCCACTAAGCCTCTTCAACTCATTCAGAACGCAGCGGCCCGCCTGATCTCAAACCTACCGAAGTCGGCCCATGTCACCCCACTTCTTAGGGACCTGCACTGGCTCCCCATTGCTGCACGAATCCGCTTCAAGGCCCTCGACCTAGCATACCGTGCGGCAAAGGGAACCGCTCCCGCCTACCTCCGGTCAATGGTCTCTAACTACACACCCTCAAGACCCCTACGCTCTGCATCTTCTGGCCGCCTCAGACCTACTCCTATCCAAGCTCCGGGAGGGTCATCAAAGAGAAGTCGCCTATTCTCAGTCCTTGCCCCACAATGGTGGAATGAACTACCCACCCCAGTTAGGACAGCCGAATCACGTCCAATCTTTCGCCGTCGACTAAAGACGCACTTCTTCAACCATTATCTGAATAAAAACAAATTAAAAAAAAAAAACTATAAAAAAAATAATCTAACCCTAACTAACCGTACTGTCATGCACTTGTCCTAATAAACTAACCTACACTGTAGCACTCAACACTTTGATGAACATTGTTGCTCAGCTGATAGAGTTGTGCCCTTCCTGATGGCTTGTCGTACAGAACTTGTAAGTCGCTTTGGATAAAAGCGTCAGCTAAATGACTAAATGTAAATGTAAATGTAGAACAACGGAGAGAGGGAGATCATCCACACCAAGGAGACCAACAGTACAGTTCGGACCTGAAGGATCAGAACCTGCCCTATCTCAGGCCAGGAGCATTCTTAGACGGGGGGGCTGTCCCCCGGAGTCGGTGGACGACGCAGCAAGTAGCGAACAGGAGCATACTGATCCAGATCAGGACTCATAAATGGAGGAAGACCGGGATAGGTCAAGATCCAGAGCATCCTCAAGGTCCTCATCTAGGTCAATATCTGGGGAGAGAGTTCGGTACTCAAGGGACGAACCTCCTAGACCTCGGAACAAGAGAGCTAAACCGGCCAAACTGGGACCTATCAGCAAGGGGCCTTCTCTGAAAGCTCTCCTGGAGCTCAGGATTGGAGGACGTCTCCGACAAAGGTGAAGGAGAATGGACAGGCGATGAAACAGGGGATATTATGCCCGCATATCCTGTGACATGGAGACAGAGAGACATCGGCCTGGACCCAAGTTACAGGGCAACAAGAGCCCTGAATGGACCTGAAAGAGAGAAAAGAAATGAGTCCTATGTGGACTATATCTGTGATGTCCTGCGTGGCCTACGGACAGGGTCACACGACCAGGCCAACCACACTTCAATAGAGGACTGCTGCTACAATTCTTGGGGACCCGTTACAATTCTTGGGGACCCGTGGGGTCGCCCGAGAAGTGACAATTCGACCTACCTCAAACTACGGGAGAGATCCAAGAGATCAGAGGGGGTGACCATAAGAACCATGGCATTGTGTTCTTCAGACGACAACAACTGGGTGCATTGGCCGGGAACAACAGCTGCAAGTCTTCCCGCCGGCTACCAAGCGACGACGTGGCCCCTATCCTGTCGGGCCATCCAGCCAGAGAACAACAGATGCAAGTCTTCCCGCCGGCTACCAGGGTACCAGGGAACCAAGATGACAGAGGGGGTGTGGAGAGTCACAGCCACGTGACCCCGCAATTGCCATCTCGTCCCCCGTACAGACGCTATTAGGACAGTGGAAAGAGATGACCAGGATAACAGAGGCGGTGTTGAAGTGCCACGAAGTGACCCTTTTTATTATGACATCCTGTTCTCCCTGTCACTTGTAAGATATAAAGGTTTAAGCATATGGTTATTATATATCTGTTTTAAATCTAAGCATATGTTTATTATATATATCTGTTTTAAATCTAAGCATATGTTACTGTATGTGTCTATATGTGATATGTATACTGGGCTGGTATGCACAGTCAGAAAGGAGTTGAGAAGAGAATATTGTCAGTAGGTCAGAAACACGGCTGAAACGCGGCATGGAATGCAGAATGCAGGAATGTGGTCACAGAGCGTTGACCTTGACAGAGGAGCAGAGGAGCGAATGCTGCCTGCAGAGTTAGCCCTTGTAGTTATGAGGCAGAGAACTATTATACTCTATATTTAAACTACAGAATACATATATGATGTTTGGGCATGTCAATCAGTGTTTAAGTATATGAGTATTGAATTGTACATGTATATATATATATATAGACGTACAGGCTATTCCAATTGAAAGGCCGGGATCCGTGCAGAGGCAGATGGAATTCTAGGGGCTTTCCCAGCACAAAGAAATCCATTACTCTCTCAGTAAATGTAACGACTAGAAAGGGAGGAGTTCATCCTTACTGAGTATGTTGTGTGTTGTGTGTTGATTGGATGGTAGAAATGACATCACTGTATTTAGACCAATAGTAAAGAGGTCTTGATATGATGCCGGACCGATATATAAGTGACTGCCCCAGTCTCGGGAGCTCAGATTTTCCATTTTCTTACTTCAGACACCATTCTTATAGCGACAGATACCGTTGAGCGGTGTAAGGAACGGAATCTGTCCATTTTTCAGGGTAGCGTCCCCATGACAAAACTCTGTTTTTTTAGATACCCTAAATGACTAAGAGAGTTTTTGCTATGCTAGAGAAGAGATGTTTTTGTTTTATACTTCTTTTAACTGAATTGGACATTACCAATGAAGTCTCTTTTGTAACTTGCTTTTTTCTAATTAAAACAACTTTTTTATAATATCTATTGAATTCGTGGACTGTTTTCTATCGCAATGTATCACGACGCTGGCCTCGCCCTGCTCTCGTCTGAAGGTAACGGTATATCTATAACTGGAAGCCATGCAGATTGAATCAATTGCTGGTTACTGCTTTTCAGCTAAAGTTATATAAAGGATATATATATATATGGCGCACTGTTTGTTGTTTGCGGGTTCCGGTATCTCTGTGTTCGACGGGCTCCATCGGGTTTGTGGGAAACTGAGAATCTAGTCACTGCAGGACCGGATGATCGGTACCACGGACCGATGGGCCTGTCAAATTGATAAGGGGTACTGGGGCTTGCAAATAATGATTAAGTGTTAGTACGCTAATATTACACTATTGGCAGTAGTAAAACTTATTAAAAGGTGAAGTAATATCATCAGACTTTCAAATGAGTAGCATTACAGGCCTTTCCTCACAAATGAGGATAGTGGCGGTGGTGACGGTGAAGTAATAATCAGACTTTCAAATGAGTAGCATTACAGGCCTTTCGTAAAATGATGATAATAATGATGGTAATGATAATAATAATATTATTGTTATTATAGGCAATAAGAGTTCTCCCAGACATACATTCGGTTTATTACAAACAAAGAAGAGGTTAACAACTCTTCTATGCTTATATTTCATATCAACTGGATATAACTAAACTAGTGACTATGAAGTAAGCTTGATAGAAATAGTAATTGACCCGAGAACTTAGCAAGTTTAGCACCTCGCTGGGGGATATCGGGCGGCCACAGGGTTATATCTCGAGTAAGTGAACTGAGATAGATAGAGACAAACCCATCGGCTCTCATCAAAATGTCATCATTGTCATCAACAGTCAGAGTCTATTCACCACACCTGTTTATGAGATATGGAGATGGGTGGACATATCTTACCTTTGCGCAGTGATTTGAGGTCGTTGAGCTGCATGTTGGAAGGCAGAGACATGTTATCTCTGCGAAGGTAAACTTTAGCAATCTTCTCTGTCTTCAGAATGACCGAATCACTACAAAGACAATAAGGGAGGTTAGACAAGCTATTGGCTTTCTAGGTCCACATACAAAACTGGCTTTCTAGGTCCACATACAAAACTGGCTTTCTAGGTCCACATACAAAACTGGCTTTCTAGGTCGATACAAAACATTCACAAGTATGCAAAAATCTATATACAGAGAGTCACAACACATATTCTACCTGTGCTTGGTCATCATCACAATCTCCACCGGCACATCTGGAACATAACAACAGACATATAATGTCCAACACACGCTACATGCTACATTTCACTTACAAGCAACTTACTACTTATTGACATTGAAAGCTCAATTATCTATTTGAATTGGTTTGAATAAAGGTGAATAGGCACCAGCCTCACCAATGGCCTTGCCCCTCTGTTGCACAAGGCAGAGGACAATCAGACTGAGGACGAGGAGGGCAACGAAGGCCACACCTCCTCCTGTCACGATGCCCAGCATGGGCACCTCCACACGAGACTGGAGGAACTCTGGAGAGAGAGAGAGAGAGAGAGAGAGAGAGAGAGAGAGAGAGAGAGAGAGAGAGAGAGAGAGGGGAGAGAGAGAGAGAGAGAGAGAGAGAGAGAGAGAGAGAGAGAGAGAGAGAGAGAGAGAGAGAGAGAGAGAGAGAGAGAGAGAGAGAGAGAGAGAGAGAGAGAGAGAGGGGGGGGGAGAAACAGATTATTGGAGTTATTGGATAGTGGATTCTTAAAGAAGAATTCCAGTTTGGGTCTCTCTTGCTTTACTACAGAGTAAAATGAGCCCACAGCCAGTTATGGACATATTGTCAGACCATAGATACTGTATAGCCCTAAACTACTAGAGGCAAAAAAGGACAATGAGTACAACTCTAAAAGGAGGAAAGGACTGAGCTTTTACTTCTGGTTACTCTGTTACCTGGTGAAAGAGAGTGGGAAGCTGATCCAGAGAGAAATTCAGATTACCCGTCCATTGTAGTTCTTCTAAACTGAGGCTGCGGTTACACTCTAGCCAAAACGAAGCGTTTCATTTCGTTTTTCAGAACGCTGTGTATTTGCATGCAGGCAAGTTAGATGTCGTTTTGTCTCCTGAGCACCGAGTGATGTACATACATGTAGTAAAATGCCAAAGCAGTAGGTGGCGATGTAGTTCAAACATGAAGGCCATTTTCAACCAATCAGAAAGGTTGAACGTGCCACTACACTTCCTGCTAAAAAACAACAGTCCACCATCTTTAAATACCTCGCGTGAGCCATTTAGCAACGTAGCATTTATTTTTCAGCAAGAAACAAAGTGCAATAAAAGTGCAATAAACAAAAACGGATACATTCACTGTGTGTTCTGCCTCTCATTTGTTGATGAAACAAAGCCAACATCAACACAATTTACCACCAAGAGCGGATAGTTTAGTCTCACAAAAAGATCTCAGATGTTGTTAGCTACATGCTAATGTGAATGGCATTCTCCATGTATATAGTTAGCATCGAGGCTATTAACGTAGTAACGTTAACGCTAGTAAAAATGGATGAAAACTTTATTTAACAGATTGCAGAATGGGTACAATACAATACGGCTCAATACAAACAATTGTTAATGGAATGCAGACTGTTGTAGTTTGGAGTACTGGGTTCCTTATAACAATAACTTGACAACACGTTGGTAGCCGCAGCTACTTGGGACAGCTCTGCTGTAAACACTGGAAATAACCGTGCGGGTCTCTACTGTGCATGGGCATTGGGCAGAACGGCTCCGTATCCGGCTCGCGCAAATTACATGGCACCATTGTCGGCGAGTTTCGGCAAGTTTCCAAAACGAAAACACCTTTTGAGCGTTGCCACTAGGAAAACGCGTTTTCCTGCCAAAACTGTGTTTATTTTTAACTTGGACATGCAAACGTAATCATTCGAAAATAGAACGTTGCTGTTTTACACCAGTGTAACCATGGCCTCAGCGTTGCCGCTCGGAAAACGCGGTTTCCTGCCAAAACGGCGTTTCCTTTTAACTTGGACATGCAAACGTAATCATTCGAAAATACAACGTTGCTGTTTTCCCCCAGTGTAACCATGGCCTGAGTGAGGGGGGTAGAGCTACCTGGCATTATGACACATAGCTCTACCAATTACCTACCTTCCACCGCCGGTGATCCTGAATAGAGATCACTTTGACCAGCCACAAAGAGATCACTTTGACCAGCCACAAAGAGATCACTTTGACCAGCCACAAAGAGATCACTGTGATATATGTGATTGAAAAGTTCACAAATGTGAGAATGCCATGGTTACACTGGGCTAAAACAGCAACGTTTTGTTGCTGAATGATTACGTTTGCATGTCCAAGTTAAAAAGAAACACAGTTTTGGCAGGAAAACGCGTTTCCCTAGCGGGAACGCTGAAAGGTGTTTTCGTTTTGGAAACTGGCCGAAAATGGTGCCATGTAATTTGCGCGAGCCGGATACGGAGCCGTTCTGCCCAATGCACATGCGCAGTAGAGACCGACGCCAAATTCTCCCCCTCCCAGACCCATGCTCTGGGGACGCTGATTAATATAACAAGCTACAACAGTCTGCATTCCCTTAACAATTGTTTGTATTGAGACGTATTCAGGCCCGGACTGGCCATCGGGAGCACCGGGAGTTTTCCCGGTGGCCTGGCCTGCACAGATAAAAAAAAAATTATAATTAAAAAATATTTTTTTTTTTTTTTTTTTTTGTATTATAATTTTTTATAATTTTCTTTGCCAGGCCATTGTTTCTAGTTGTGGCGGCGGCGCGGCGCGATAGTTAGATAACCTTACCTAGGTGGGTGGGGAACAACCAGGATTTCACTGTCTGCGACAGAGTTGGAGAACTATCTGACTCTCTCTCCCTCACGCGGATCACACACACACAATGGAGCCGTGCTGCCGCATGTGATTGGTGGAGGCGGGACCAGGCGATAAAACTGATTGACAGCGGAGGCGGCGAATGGAATGGCAGATGGCACACTCCCACTTTTCTGAAAGGAGTTGTTAAATCTGACATTACAAAAAACAATATGTGGTGGTTATGATTGGGGCTGAAGTTGAATAAACAATTTATGAAAGAGAAAGTCAAAATAATTCCAAGATTACACACCTTTGCCACATTGGCTACAAACATAATCACTACAAAGTTATCAAAAAAATAAGAATCTGATCAGACACAAGGGTTAAGTTGTTGTTCCCTTTCTAATTTCCTCAAAAACACTAGGCCCTATTCCCCGTACCTGGTTCAACTAAGTCGATCAAGAGTCCCATTATCCAGATTCAGTTAACCCGATGTTTGAAGCCGGGATTTTCCTGTTCCTCGAAGGTGGATTCAGTCTCGTTAACTCAAACCAGACTTGAGACCCAGGATAAGTGCGCGTGGCCGCTTCAGTTGAAAAGCCAGCACGTATCGATAGCAGAGATCCTGATTCTCTAACGGCATTGATTGATTAATTGATTTAAAACTTTATTAACATATTGCAGTACGGCTCAATCGCCTCGCCGACAAGTTAAATGCGTTATCTATAGGCTAATTTTAAGTCCCTCATTACCTCAATCAATCAGATTATATTTCTTTAAACTTGCCTGCTGGATTGAATAATCAAATGAGATCTTGCTAGCGAAAATAATTAGTTAAACTGTTATACAGAATAACGATACGGCTCTCTTACCCATTGATTGATGTATGGTCGATCTTTTACTTATCTCCACTGTGGTGTAACGGTTTCTTCTTCTGACTTTCACGCAGACGGCCCGGGTTCGAAACCTAGTCTTTTCCTTCTTTTTGCAATGTAGGAATAATTCAATTTGGTGCACGTTGAGAGCTATATAAAGAATGACATCCTCAATGCATGTAGATTTATAATATTTTAACTTAAAACTAGGCTACTTTTGCGTATAATCATTAATATTATATTCCAAAAGACGCGGGGTTTCGAACACCGGTCGCCCGGTTGCCAGGATTGAGCACTACCGCTGCGCCACTGTGCCAGACGGGATACATTCATTGTTTATCCATGGAGGAGAGACCCGTGTTTAGAATATTCTTTCTTTTGAATGAAGTTTTATCTCTTTATTGTCAAATGCATTAATGTGACATCAACGGCTCATTCAATTTCTCAAATCCGTCAAACAGCGCGGAGAGACCCGTGTTTAGAATATTCTTTCTTTTGAATGAAGTTTTATCTCTTTATTCTCAAATGCATTAATGTGACATCAACGGCTCATTCAATTTCTCAAATCCGTCAAACAGCGCATCTCATCAGACATTTTAATCCCAGTTACAATATCACACAAAATCCACAATCCCCGCATAGACACTTATTAAAATAACCACATGCAGCGTGTATCGCGACTCCGAGCGCCGTATATGACGTGCATTATTTTATTTAGGACAAAGTAAATCTATAGGCTCAATATGATTTATTATCAGCATTTAGTTCTATTATTATACATTTCAAAAGCCCCCTCTAGGAAAACGAAGCACAGAAACGTAATTCAGAATGGTATAATGCAGATCCTAGACTGTGAGAATCATTTCAGGAAACGAGCTGTCACTTCTTTGCGGGGGCGTGGCCATGGTTCATCCGGCTAACTGAACGTAACCCTGCTCCCGACCAGGCTCAAACTTTTTGATCTGTTGTCATGGTGATTTAGACAATCGAGCTTCGGGGAATGGGAAGGTCCGGCTTAAGTCAGGCTTGACCGAAAGTTATCCGGCTAACTCAGTTATCCAGGTACGGGGAACGGGGCCCTGGTCTAGTTAATGTGATCAATATTATTTGACAATTGATGCTTTTTGTTGGAAATTTCAGTCAGTGAGCTCATACTTTGAGCTCATTTTATATAAATTATTGAGACAACGCAATCTTCTGTCTTCGTTGTGCATGCATGCGTGTGCTCACCACACGTGATACATGTGTCACTATTCTGGCAGTGGCTACTGTTATTATAGTATTGTAATGAAAGGTCTGTTATTTAATGTTTGTGTAAAGGGCTATTTTAACTGTTGATGGGTAGTGCATCAGTAAAGTGATATTATGGTATTGTGCTCTTGCTCTGTTTGAATAGGTGGAGAGAGTGGTTAACTGTATTATAATAGTAAATAGAAAAATATGTTGTGCTCTTGCTTTTTTCTTTTTGAAGGTGGAGAGAGTAGCATTGCTAGTGCCACAACAGTTGTATTTGAGGTTCATAACAGTACATTGTACTAGGCAATTGTTGGCTCATTAGTTTGTGATTCACATGCACTAAAATTCACCAGAATGCAGGAAATTAAGTCTTTGTAACTAACATTTTCCGGGTGGGGGACCCCCAGACCCCCTGCTTAAAAAGTGGCCTTATTGGGGCTATATTTCGCGCTATATCTCCCGGTATGAATTATTTCCCCAGTCCGGCCCTGGCCGTATTGTATTGTACCCATTCTGAAATCTGTTAAATAACATTTACAGCCGTTCATTCTGCTAGCATTAACGTTACTTCGCTGCTAGCCACAATACTATACTGTTATACTGGCATATCCCAATCACGTTAGCACGTAAGCTAACAAAATCGGCGATATTTTTGTGAGACTAAACTCCGCTCTTGGTGGTCAATTGTGTTGATGTTAGTTTAGTTTCATCAACAAATCATCAACAAATGAGGCAGAACACACAGTGAATGTATCCGTTTTTGTTTATTGCACTTTATTTCTTGCTGAAAAATATGTGGCTAAATGGCTCATGCGAGGTATAAAGATGGTGGCTTTTGAGATTTTGAGCAGGATGTGGAGTGTCTCGTTCAACATTTCTGATTGGTTGAAAATGGCCTTCATGTATGAACTACATCGCCACCTACTGCTTTGGCATTGTACTACATGTATATAGTAGACGAGACAAAACGACGTCTAATTTAACTCTTACTTGCCTGCCAATACGCAGCGTTCTGAAAAGCGAAATGAAACTAAATGAAATGGCCCTAGTGTACCCGCAGCCTGAGGGTGTATAGGTGCAAATCTGCATGGGAAAATAGCACTGACCCATCTCAAGCCTCGCCTTCTTTTCATGACCCTCCAATCAAGAAGGATCAAGAAAACAACAGTTGTCTTTGGAGGATCAAGAAAAGAGGGCTTGAGATAGGTCAGATCCAAATGAGAGCCAATCAAATGGCTTTATAAATGCTCTTCAAACAAATATTATGAATCAGTAGCTCTCAGAAACAGTTTTACATTCAGTTTTTTTTTTACAGATTACCACCACCTACCTGTTAGAGTCAGGTTGCTCTGCGCCACCCCAACACTGTTATTGGCATTCAGCGACACATTCCCTGATAGGCTGCTGAGGTGGACCTTCAGCGTGTGATTGGTCAGCCAAGGGTAACTTCGCGAGTCCAAGATGAGGAAATCAGAAGTGTTGGTCACCAGCTGGCCGGACTGATCCACAAAGGTGATGGTGGCAGGGGGGTTGGATCGTACCAAGGCAAAGAGGACCAGAGAGAGGCCAGGGTCTGAGGTTTCACTGTAATGAGCGTTGACCCTGAGGATCTCCGGCTGGACTGGAGAGAGAGAGGGAAGAGAGGAGGGAGAGAGAGGGGAAAAAGGAGGGAGAGAGAGGGAAAAGAGGAGGGAGAGAGATGGAAAAGTGTCAGAACTGTATTAGATCAATTAGTATTAACTCAATCAGCGCCAGAGGTTGCTGTGTACCGTGTGGTAAGAAGGCCACCGCTTTAAAGAATAGGGATACATGGCGGTGTTTGCAGGGCTCAAACTATATTAAATATCATAGCTATGGATATAATACTATTGCCCATTGGACATCGAGTATCTATCGTTCAATTTGTGAAAAAGAAATATTTTTTTCATCCATACATTCCCGTTTTATACCGCGGTGAATATGAGTATAGTTTTAGAGTAATCCTGTCTAATCCCAGAAAACAACGGAATATGTTACACACACACATTACACACATACGTTCGGATCGCGGGGAAGGGATTCTTAGATCTACACAAGATTGATACCATAAAGCCCTTACCTTGACTAGGATGTACTCCAAAAAGAATATTCCAATTATCTGATCGCCATTCCAAGTATTGATGTCGATCGTGTTGCCAACATAATCCACCAAAGAACATGAACCGGGAGTGCTTGATTCTCCTCAATCCATGTGTTATAAACGCTTGTCCTGCCCGACAGGGAAAACCCAGCCCGGACTTTTTAGATCAACACACAGCCCAAGCCAGAGAGTTTCAAAGGATGTGCAATACCGGCCGCAAGGCGGCAGGCGGTGGTATAGGACATTTGCGATCTCAGACTAATTCCCAATGATAACACAGGCTCCCTCGATGGATTATGAATGGGAATATCGAATAAAAGAAATAACGATAGAAAACCCAACTTTTCTCGGGTTTGGCGCTCAACTGTCGGCGAGTTAACCCGACTTTATTCGTGAGTGGCGTCCAATGAGTTAAGGTTGAGACTTGATCACAATAATGTGATCCTCGACCATCGGCTTCATATTGGGCTAAAAAGTTCCTTTCAACGTTGATCTTAATTGACTTATCTAAAAAACCTCAGCAACAGTTGTGATTGGAGGATCAAGAACTTATACAGAAAGTATATTGGAAAATATTAGAACTGTTGACTCTTATGACTCTTTGATATGTACCCCCCTGGATATCAACAAAATCAAGCTATTTCAGATATCTTATCGGCTTCCTCTGAAATATTGTATAATTATACACTCAGGTTACTCATAACCCATCACATCTAGCTGCTCTGATTCGCCCATCAGTCACATCTAGCTGCTCTGATTGGCCGATCAGGCACATATCTAGTCCAGGTCCTCAGCATTGGCATCATAGTGTATCAAGCATCTATATTGTTTAGTGAACAGAAGGCCACGCCCCCTCAGCCTACTGAGAGTTGGCTGTGATCAGAGATGGTGACCTAAAACACTTAAAGACAAAATAATAACATTTTAGACCACTGTTACTCGCAATTCAAGTGTGGATACAAGGCTCATTCTGCCAGTGGCTTCGGCAAGTCTGATCATGCGGCCATCTTTCTTTCTCCAAAATATAAACAAAGTCTCAAGCGCGCCCCGGTAGTCTCGCGAGAGGTGCAGAAATGGTCTGTGGAATCAGAGGAGACGCTCCAAGCTGCACTGGAATGCACAGACTAGAGCGTGTTCTGCGATAACACAGATAACATTAATGACTACACGGAAACAGCTGTACTGTATTGTACCCATTCTGCAATCTGTTAATAAAGTTTTCAATCAATCAAGTACTGGACTTTGTTCGTACTCTGGTGGAAGAAACAATCCCCACTACCACAATTAGAGTTTACCCAAATCAAAAACCCTGGGTAGACAAATCCGTCCGTGAAGCTCTGAAAGCGCGCACCACAGCATACAACGCCGGTCTCGTGGCAGGCAACATGAATGACCACAAGGTGGCATGATACAACGTAAGGAGGACAGTAATAGAAGCAAAACGGCGCTACAGGAATAAAATTTAACTTCAGTTTGAACAGGCTGACTCCAGAGCTATGTGGCAGGGCCTCAAAACGATGACAGATTACAAAGGCACCTCCCTCAAACTGAACAGTGACATCTCCTTAGCAAATTATCTCAATACTTTCTATGCGAGGTTTGAGGCTGGGAATAACAACACCAGCCTACAAGCCACAGCAATGGGGGGGGGGGGTCTGCTGATGGAGACTCAGTGTTCAGGGTAACAGAGCATGAGGTGAGGAGGACCTTTAAAAAAGTGAATATCAGGAAGGCAGCAGGACCGGACGGCATCCCCGGCCGTGTCCTAAAAGTCTGTGCCGACCAACTGGCCCCGGTATTCACTGACATATTTAACCTGTCCTTGGAACAGGCTGTCATCCCCACCTGCCTGAAGAAGTCCACTATCATCCCTGTACCTAAAAAATCCAAGCCTGCTTGCCTCAACGACTACCGCCCTGTAGCTCTCACCTCCATAGCCATGAAGTGCTTTGAGAAGCTAGTAAAGGGCTACATCTGCTCCTGCCTCCCCATCAACCTGGACCCCCTGCAATTTGCATACCGCCCCAACAGGTCCACGGAGGACGCCATAGCCCATGTGCTGCACACAGCAGCATCACACCTGGACAAGAGGCAGGGGAACTATGTGAGAATGCTATTCATCGACTACAGCTCAGCATTCAATACCATAGTCCCCTCCAAACTCATAGCCAAGCTCAGGGACCTGGGCTTGAACTATGACCTCTGCCAGTGGGTCTTGGACTTCCTGACGGGCAGACCCCAGGTGGTGAGAGCAGGAAACTGCACCTCCTCATCCATCACCCTCAACATAGGGGCCCCCCAGGGCTGTGTTCTGAGTCCCCTCCTCTACTCCCTGTACACACATGACTGTGTGGCTCAGCGAAACAACAACACAATCATCAAATTTGCTGACGACACAGTAGTGGTGGGCCTGATCTCTGCAAACGACGAGAGGGCCTACCTGGAAGAGGTCAAGGTCCTGGCGGGATGGTGCCAGGAGAACAGCCTCTCCCTGAACGTCAGCAAAACAAAGGAGATGATTGTGGACTTTAGGAGGTCGGGGGTCAGGGACTACAGCACCCTCAGCATCGACGGGGCACCGGTTGAGAGAGTGAACAGTTTTAAGTACCTCGGAGCCCACATATCCGAGGACTTGATATGGACCACACACATTGACAGTGTTGAGAAGAAAGCACAACAACGCCTTTACTTCCTCAGGCGCCTAAGGAAGTTCCAAGTCAGTCAGAAGATCCTTAAGAACTTCTACTCATGTACAATAGAGAGCATCCTGACTGGCAATATCACCTCCTGGTTTGGGAATAGCACCGTACAAGACCGTAGCAGACTACAGAGAGTGGCACGTTCAGCCGAACGCACAATTGGAGGGGGGCTTCCCACTCTCCAGAACATTTACAACAAGCGGTGCAGGGGTAAGGCTAAGAGAATTATCAAGGACTCCAGCCACCCAAACAACTGCCTCTTTGAACTGCTGCGGTCAGGCAAGCGATACCGGAGTCTCATGACAAGCACAGAAAGACTCAGAAGAAGCTTCTATCCCCAGGCCATCAGGTTGCTCAACGAACAATAACACTATGCAACAACCATCAAATGCACTCACAACACACACATCCACACGCACACACTCACTTTAAACAAACAACACACTGCAGCACCCACTCTCCACACTTTAGAACACCTAAACACACTTTATATTTATCGGTAAAGGATTTGCACTACAACCCATACCTCAGTACACCTTACTGTAAATTGTACCTAAATTGTACCTCATCCCATTTCTGCTTTGCACTATATAGTATATTGTATATTAGTATATTGCATAGTATATTGTATGGTAACTCAGTTACTTCTATTCTGCATTGAACATTGTACATATGTATATACTGAACACTGTGTCTACGTACGTGACTTCTATTTTTTACTTCTATTTTTACATGCTATACTATTTTATTTCATACTTATCTTTTGTCTAGCACAGTCTCTGGAGCGTAACAGAAAGAAGCATTTTGTATAAAAGTATTCTGTACTTCTGTATGACAACTATTAAAGAAACTTGAACTTGATACATCTGAAGCTGAAAAAATTCTACATTTCACAATAAGCAATTTACGATTGAATTAAAACATCATTGTATCTTTAAGACTTGGCTTAATCCATAGCAACCCTAAGTGCGTTTCTCAAAAATGTTTTTATTCACAAAACTATGCCTCATCACCAGCGACCATCCCACTCACACTGGACGTTGAGCGTGACTGTGGCGTTGTAGCTGTCTCCCGTCCGGGGATGGTCTGCAGCACACACCAGTTCCTTGTCCCACTTCCTGGCTCGCAGCGAGAAAGTGCTGTTGTGGTGCGACTCGGGTCGCATGACCTCCGACCCCTCCTGCGATGTCACCACTAGGCGCTCGCGCTCCGGGGGTTCGCTCTGCCGCGCGCCATTCAGGTACCAGGTCAGCAAGGGTGGAGCGCCTGGATCCCAGCCGTCTGAATGGCAGTTGAACTTGTGGGTCACGTTCTCCTGCAATGTGACTGCTGACTGGTGATGACCATCGATTTTGGGGTATGGTTCAATTAATGTACCTGTGGTTGTTGCACATATAGCATAGATATGAATCCAATAAAACCACTCCCACCACCAAATTTACAGAGCTTTAAAGGTACTATAGATAACATTCAGACACTAGATGTCACAATAGAGCACCAGCATGTAATTTATCCAATCAGGTGCATTCCACATGGGGAAATGGGAAGTGACAACAACAATATTCATTTTGGACCACCAAAACGTTTAAAATTATACATTAATTTATCAATATTCATTTTTTTGTATTACTCTACATACAATTTTTTTATACCACCTTTAAAATATATGTATTTAATTGTCGACACTAATCTCATTAAGAATTAAGTAGCCTACACAATTTATTTTGAGTGATGATTTATATAACGTAATAGATTATACTGTATGTACAGTACTACACTCCATGGCTCCACACAGACTGAAATTAATGAAAAATGGAGCTTTTCAGGTCTGGCTTATTTGGTGTAATAGCCACCGGGAAATAACAGGCAGAAATCAGACCCAAGCTAGATTCAGCACTTTACTTTAGAGTACACAAGGATGATACGTAAGTAGGCTACTTAGGAAGTACTGACACGAGGAACTAGGGTGAGTATTAGTAAAATAGGACACTAACTTTCTATAATAATATACATAATCATGCCAATGTCTTAACCCATTTTAGAGTAGGATTACGTATATGTTTTGTTAACTAGCCTGATTTCAAGAGCCACATTAGTAACACTAAACCAGATGTTGGAATTTCATGGTGACGTTGGATGACCTGATCTGCGATGTTTCCTTTGTTTACTATCCCCTGCTTTAGCAGAGAGAGAAATGGACATTAGAACAGAGAAACAGAGGAACAGAGCTGCACACATACCACAGACAAATCTAGGAGTGATCTTTTAATAGTCCATTTAATTTCCTGCAGCTATGGGAGATTCTGGATAAACGAGAACAGCCAGGGTACGACACACGTGAGAGGTCTATTTATGATAGAATAAGACAATCTGAACAGCAATATTACTCGTCACCTATATTTAGTCACTTTCAGTCACTCCATAGTTTATTCCACATGACTGGTTTTCAATGTTGTAGTGGCCTACTATATGTCTAAGTACAACACAGGAAGCTAGCTTTTGCTTCTGCTAGCTTTCATAAAATAACTAGCAGATAGCTGATTTGAGGAAAGCTGAACTTTTGATCCTGTTTATAAAATACATTTCTGCAAAGACAACATGCTATGTTACAACATACATGTTATGATCCTCAAAACAATATTTAGTCCATTAAAATAACAGAATCGAGTCCCATCGAGTTGCATTACAGTCTAGAGACTACTGTAATGCACTTTTTTTCCAGGCCTACCTAATTCAAGCATCAAAAATCTTCAACTTCACGGATACTAACTAAGACTAGAATATTTGACCACATCACACCAGTTTTGTCCACCTTACACTGGCTTCCTATTCAAGCCCGATCTGACTTTAAAGTGCTACTCCTCACCTACAACATTTTAAATGGGCTCGCACCGCTCTATCTATCCGATCTCATCTCTCGATACTCGCCCGCTCGAGCTCTAGGCTCACACAATGCAGGGCTTCTATTTATTCCTAGGGTTAAAAAGAAATCTGCCGGCCACAGAGCCTTTGTCTACCGCGCTCCCTACCTGTGGAACAAATGACCTGCCGTCGTCAGGGGCGCCTGCAATGTCGAAGCTTTTAAATCCCTGCTTAAGACCCATCTTTTCTCTCTTTCCTTCAACCTACCCTGATCTCACCTGGTCGGGGACTGACCCTAGATTAATCTGTCTAGTTTAGTTAGGATGTCTATTTGCTCCCATGTCTGCTTTTCTGCAGACATGAGAGAACCTTTTTAACCTCTGTCTCTGTCTCAACCGGTCCCATGGAACAGCTTCATACTGCCTTCTGTTTGGCCTGCAGTGCTGAACCTTACTTGCTCTGCCCTGACCAATTCTGCGTGGTTTCTCCTATTTCCTATTGCTACTGTAGGTTTTAGTGAGTTTTTCCTTACCTTCGTGTGGGGTAGGTCTGGGAGTGTTGCATTTATAAAAAAAAAAATTGGACTTTATGGTGTTTTTGTTTTGTTCTTGATTTATTGTGATGTTTCTTCTTGACTTGTTTAAAGAAGACGTGTCCGACTCATGGGGACATTAACATGCCTTACAAATAAATTTGATTTGATTTGATACAAATAAATTAGATTTGATCAATAGGCAATTGGTAAAATGGGACACTAAACTAAATATATTATGTTGTAATGACACACACTGACTATCCTTTGTTAGATTTTTACAAGCTTACGTCAACATTATTACGCTCAGAACGTCAGAACTTTTCATTGTGTTCCTAGAGTCGCATCATAGGTGACATATTTTCTGGCTTCTCCCAAGTCTCCAGTCTTTTCTGCAGCTATATGAAAATGAATGGACTATTAATAAATCGTGCCTAGCTTCGTCTGTGGTTCATGCAGCTGTGGTCTCTCTGGGTCTTAACCAGCAGCAGGACCTGTTATTTTGTCTCTGTTCTACCGGTCTGTCTCTGTTCTACCTGTCTTTTTCTGTTCTCCATTTGTTGCCTCAGTGTGTGATTGTGTGATTGTGTGTGTATGTGTGTGTGTGTGTGTGCGCGTGCGTGTACGTGCGCGTGCGTGTGTGTGTGTGTGTGCACTGCACGCAAGTGTGTTTGAGCATGTAGTTGACTGTGTGTGTGTGTACACATGTGTTTGAGCATGTAGTTGACTGTGTGTGTGTGTGTGTACACATGTGTTTGAGCATGTAGTTGACTGTGTGTGTGTGTGTGCGTGTGCGTGTGTGTGTGTGTATGTGTGTGTGTGTGTGCCCGTGCGTGCCGTGTGTGTGTGCGTGCGTGCGTGTGCGTGTGTGTGTGTGTGTATGTGTGTGTGTGTGCCCGGTGCGTTCGTGTGTGCGTGTGTGTGTGCCCGGTGCGTGCGTGCGTGCGTGCGTGTGCGTGCGTGTGGACTCAAGCGCAAGCACAAGCAGCTTCCGGGGAATATGGGCATCCTCCTGCTTCCATGATCATCAGCTCATAATCATTCACTTGCCTTCATCAGCGCAGCTGCCTTCCTCAGGGCCATCGCCTGCCATATCTACTCTGCCATCCATCACCAGATCGTTGTCTAAGCTAACCGGTAGTATATAACAAGGACTTCAGGTCCTTGTGTATCCTAGTGATGTTTTTTGTCATCTTTTTTTCTCTGCCCTAAAGGATCACTGCAGGCCTAAAAAACGCTAAAACAAAATTACAAACATCTCAAAACAAACTGGTCAGACTACTGCTTGACCTTACTCCTAGAACCCACCTCACCCCTGCCCACTTTGACAACCTAGGATGGCTTAGAGTAGACGACAGAGTACAGCAACTTGCAATGGGCCTGGTCTACAAGATACACTACACGACCAAGGTACCCATGTACATGTCAAAATACTTCCCAAAGGTCAGTGAATACCACGATCACAACACCAGAGGGAGCTCCACAAATCATGTTAAACCCAGATTCGGCTCAAACAAGGGACTAAACACATTTCGCAATTATGCCACATCAATGTGGAACGCCCTACCTAAAGCTGTAAAGGAATGTGAATCACTACCCACTTTCAAAAACACTCTCAAAGAACACCTACGGGAGATTGCAATTCGAAACTGGCCCCTGTAAATGTCCTAACCCAACCCCCTCCAATGTACAGTAATTTACCTAGTATGGTTGTCAATATTCCAATGTACAATTTTGCTTGTTTGTACAGTGTCTCCCCCCCCCCCCCCCCCCCCCCCAATGTACAGTTTTGCTTGTTTATACAGTGTCCCCCCCCCCCCCCACCTCCAATGTAAATTACCCAGTATGGTTGTCAATATCACAATGTACCCAACCCCGCCCCACACACCCAACCTCCTCCAATGTACAGTATCTACGTCAAATGTATATACTCCCTTTTCTTTACTCTTTTTGTATCACAAACAGTACTGTATTTGCAAATCTGGTATGTCATAAATGTATAGATGTAGCAGTACTGTCTATCTGTATGTCATGTATGTCATATATGTCCTGATGAATTGAAAATGGGGGACCCTGATGTAAACAAGACGAAAGTCTTTCTCTGGTCTGCATCCCCTTAACAATTGTGTGTATTGAGCTGTACTGTATTGTACCCATTCTGCAATCTGTTAATAAAGTTTTCAATCAATCAATCAATCAATCAATCAATCAATTCAATCAATCAGTCAATCAATCAAGCATGCTCTCCTACTGCTGCCACTAAACCCTATCCCATCAGCCTATCACCTGCCTGCCTGTTCCCTCTCTGCTCGCCACCACCACTCGCCCTGGACTTCTCCTCATCCGCTACAGCACTCCCCAAGACATGGGGAGATGTTAACAAAACATAAAATCCTTTGGTGAAACTCAATTCTCCCATTAACCCCACATGCAGGATCAAGAGCAGAATCACTGGTAAACGGGGAAGGAAAAGGCCCTTCATTTCTGCCATAGGAGGGGTAAGAATGGACATGGGATTATGATGTCATAATGACGCGTGAGAGGTTTATTATGAGATGACGTGCCCACATTAATGGTGTCATACTCATAGAACCTATTTAGTTTTTTTCTCAGGCATTCCTCAACACACAGGCATTGGTTTTAGTTTTTTTTAAACCTTTAAAGATATTCACTCTGAAGCTCAAGTGTCCCATTCTACCACTACTCACCCTATATGTTAAACTGTTGATTACGGTAACCACTGGTTTCAGTGATTTCAACCATTTTTGCGAGATCAGAGGTTTGACCTTAGTTCAAGTTTGTGGTGGGTCTATGTTGGGTCCCTACATTGGCCCTCAGTCATCAAAACCTTGAAAACCCCTATTCTAACATATAGTTCCTCATGAGTTTATAGGTTACTACAGTTGTTCTCATCACAGTGAATAGACCCTGGGTGTTGTTTGTGGTGTGGTGAGCCAGCATGTCTTCTCACCTGTCCAGACGCAGGTCAGTGTGTGGAGCAGCAGCAGCAGGACACATCTCGGGGACTGCATCCTGTCCTACTGGAGCACCTGCTCACACACACACACTCACGCCTACCTGCTGCCAGAGACAAGTCAAGTCAACATCTCATGAATATGCAAGGAATTACAACTCCAGGCAAATCAAGCATGCTTCAGTCCTAAATCAAGCATGTTACAACAGTGAGACAAGGTTACAATCAAACGCAGAGAAGAAGGATTTATGGCCTAGAGAGTAAGAAACAGACAAACAACACTAGATTTCATCCTTCTCTGCTTACAGAAATAAAGCAAGGCGGTTGGCTCATCCAATGAATGAAACTGATCCAGTCAAACCCAACATAGAGAAAGACTCAAACAATGGGAGCTGGAGCGTAGATGATTCTCTCTCTCTCTCTCTCTCTCTCTCTCTCTCTTCAGTCCCTACATACAGACATAATGATTCTACTGATTCTCTCTCTCTCTCTCTCTCTCTCTCTCTCTCTCTCTCTCTCTCTCTCTCACTCTACCCCCTCACTCAGTTTAGAATAACTACAATGGACGGGTAATCTGAATTTCTCTCTGGATCAGCTTCCCACTCTCTTTCACCAGGTAACAGAGTAACCAGAAGTAAAAGCTCAGCCCTTTCCTCCTTTTAGAGTTGTACTCATTTAGGGCTATACAGTATCTATGGTCTGACAATATGTCCAGAACTGGCTGTGGGCTCATGTTACTCTGTAGTAAAGCAAGAAAGACCCAGACTGGAATTCTTCTTTAAGAATCCACTATCCAAGAAATCCAATAATCTGTTTCCCCCCCCCCCCCCCCCCCCCCCCCCCCTCTCTCTCTCCTTGCTCCGTATATTTTACGTCTTAATTCACAGACGGCCTCTGTGTGATTTGTGGAGCTGCAGACCCAGACCACGGGACAGGCTTGTCGCTATATTTCAAAACCTTCACAGACCTGTTTGGATTGGTATGTAGTTCACATACACTGTGATGCACATGCACATACACAAACACACATGCACACACGCACACGCACACACACACACATCACACGTAACCACACAAACTGTCACATGTAATGGCAGCAGATTCAATAAACTCAGTGCACATCATACAGGGGATGTTACACACATAATATGGCTACAGCTGACGATGCTAGACTTGAACTGGGCTGAACATGGCTGCTTGGTACACAATGAAGGGCAAGGACACTACGTAAACACACACACACACACATACATATACACATATACACACACACGTGAAATATGGGGACATTACAAAGACTTACATGTATTCTGTAACTATAACTATAACCTTAACCCTAACCTAACCTTAAACATCACTACAATAACTTGTCAACCAAAACCAGGATTACAAAATTTTCCACATTTGGTAGCGTGTCCTGATTATGTGAGTCGAGTCTTGAAATTGTCCTGATTTTTCACATGAACGAGGTACGTGCACACATGCACACACACACACACACACACACACACACACTCCTATGTGTGGGGCTGCATGATGACATTTCAATGCATGTACACACATGCTTCAGGACACAAGCGCGCGCACACACACACATGCACACACACACCATGGTGGAGCATTACCTCAGCCCTGCCTGTGGACGGTGCTGCGGCTCAGCCTGCCGGAGCTCCATAACAGCAGAGGAGAGAGATGGAGGGATGACTGAGAGAGTGAGAGAAAAGATGAGAGAGAAAGAGGGATAGAGATAGAGAGCGAGTCCCCCTCTAGTCGTTCTCCCATCTACTGTACGTACTTTACGCAAACAGGAGCCTCTACTACAGCCTACAGCGGCTCCACTAGCAGCAGGAACACTTGCTAGCTGGCTGGCTGACGCAGGCAGTCACACTGTTGCCACTATGAGAAAGGAGATGGAGGGAGGGAGGGAGGGAGGGAGGGAGGGAGGGAGGGGGGGAGGGATGGAGTGAGCGAGAGTGAGAGAGTAAGGGAGGGAAGGAGGGAGGAAGAGACGGAGGGAGGGAGGGAGATTGGGAGGGATGGAGTGAGCGAGAGTGAGAGAGTAAGGGAGGGAAGGAGGGATGGCAGAATTGAAAGAAGTGAGAGTGAGAAAGGGGTGTGAGAAAGTGAGGATGGAGTTTATACAAGGGAGGGCTGGTTGCAGAGGGAGAGAGGGAGAGAGAGAGAGAGAGAGTGGGTGCAGAGTCGTGAAAGAGGAGCTTAAAGCAATAAAACAGAGAGAGAAGAAAGGGGCACATGGGAACATGCAGAGCATGGCGGGGTACATAGCTGGAGAGGTAGGGAGGGAGGGAGAGAGGAGAGCAGGAGAGAAGGGGATCTGCAATGCATCAATCATTAATGATCCACAAACAGTTTAGGGGATTGAAGGAGTGAGTGAGAGTGGATGGAGAGAGGCTTGGCGAGGCGGGGGTGAATTGTCAGCTCAGAGGGATACACAGGAGCATCCCATCCTCTCATCCGTCAGTCTCGCCTGTCAGCACCTCTCTCTTCCAACATTACCTCATCCAACCCTCTATTTTATCTCCTTCTCTCGCTCCATCTCTCTGGTTTCAATCTCTCTTTCTCTGTTTGTGTTCTACCTTCCCAACAGTGGTAGGCTGCACTAGAGGACTAGAGGGTTTATCGGAGCTCGACTGCTCTAGACTGAAAAGCCTCTGCAGTGCAGCTGTGCAGACAGACCGAAGCAGTGGCACACAGCACTGCAGCCCAGAGGCTGTTAAAGATGCAGTGACTCAATGATACCTCTCGGGCTCTTCCTGTACATCCTCTGTGTCCTTCATAGTGTAAATGTATACAATAGTCAAATCTCAATATGTCCTAGTTTCTTTTCACCTTTCCCCCGTGGTTCTTAAAGATATGTAGCCTACAGAGGGGGTTGGTGTTTGATTTGTATTACAAATTAAACATGTATGTCCAGGGCCTAGGCCATGCTCTCTGGAACAGGGTTTCTTTAACTGTGGGTCAGGACCTAAAATGGGTCACCTGCCTGTTTCTGGTGGATCCCCATGTGAGAAGAGTATAGTAGGTTTGAATGGGCCCTGGTCTCAGGGTAATACTACATGAGAAGAATATAGGAGGTTATAATGGTCTCACTACATAAGAAAAGTAATGGTAAGCATTTATATAGCACCACCAAAGTGCTTTACAACGTCTGCCTCACTTCGACAGGCCGTTGGGAGGAGCCACAATCACACTGGGAGCCATCGGATCACCAGAAAAACTTTCGATCAATCCAGCCTTAACCACGACCAGCCAATCTCCCCTTCCTCTTAACCTCCTAAGCCCTAGCCATATTTTCAGAAAATCTGCCTAAAAATACAAGGTCCTACAAGGTCCATTTGCATGTTCTTAGTATCTAGGCACATCTATGGATCTCAGGGAAGGTATTCCCAGTGTCAGGAATATTGTGTCTGTTACTAGGCTTGAGTGAATTGTAATGAACCAATTTATGTAATTTATTTGTATGTATTTATTTGCATCTTTGACGGTGAATAACACCATGCTAACATTGACCAGATGTGAAATTCAGCACCTTCTTGAGAACAAGTGTACAAAATATCTAAGCAAATGAATAAAGGGCAGATGATTTACAGGGTTTTTTGTAGATACAGTACTGAATTTTGCCATCTGGACACATGCAATTTGAAATATGAATATAGAATATCAGGCCTATAAATTACCTTATTATGGCCAAGTCACACATCTATGGATCGGGCAAAATGTCCTCTTTCCAATGGCAGAGTTCAATCTGGAATTAGTACCACCAGGCGCCCGTTACAGGGCAGCAAAGACCGTGAATGAAATCTACTGTAAATACAGTAACTTTTTTGTTATGTAAATCAAGTTCAAGTTTCAAGTTTCTTTAATAGTTGTCATACAGAAGTACAGAATACTTTTATACAAAATGCTTCTTACTGTTACGCTCCAGAGACTGTGCTAGACAAGATAAGTGTGAAATAAAATAGTATAGCATGTAAAATAGAAGTAAAAATAGAGGTCACAGTGTTCAGTATAGACATATGTACAATGTTCAATGCAGAATAGAATTAACTGAGTTACCAGACAATATACAATACTATATAGTGCAAAGCAGAAATGGGATGAGGTACAATTTAGGTACAATTTACAGTAAGGTGTACGAGTTGTAGTGCAAATCCTTTACCAATAAATATAAAGTGTATTTAGGTGATCTAAAGTGTGGAGAGTGGGTGCTGCAGTGTGTTGTTTGTTTAAAGTGAGAGTGTGCGTGTGGGTGTGTGTGCTGTGTGCATTTGATGGTTGTTGCATAGTGTTTATTGTTCGTTGAGCAGCCTGATGGCCTGGGGATAGAAGCTTCTTCTGAGTCTTTCTGTGCTCGCCTTGAGACTCCGGTATCGCTTGCCTGACCGCAGCAGTTCAAAGAGGCAGTTGTTCGGGTGGCTGGAGTCCTTGATGATTCTCTTAGCCTTACCCCTGCACCGCTTGTTGTAAATGTTCTGGAGGGTGGGAAGCCCCCCTCCAATTGTGCGTTCGGCTGAACGTGTCACTCTTTGTAGTCTGCTACGGTCTTGTGCAGTGCTATTCCCAAACCAGGAGGTGATGTTGCCAGTCAGGATGCTCTCTATTGTACATGAGTAGAAGTTCTTAAGGATCTTCTGACTGACTTGGAACTAAATAGCTCCGTGAGTCCGTCAGTGCCTGGAACGCCTCGTCGCCACACACTTCAAACCCACCTGCACCGTTGGGCCTGTCAATGTGGTGTGATGGTCAAGGTGGTGTGATCCTCCCTGCACCGTCCTTGATGTGGCTAACAGCGTCAGCTGCAGCGGCTATTCTTCCTCAAACCGGTTCTGACTACCACAGGCGCGATGGATCTGCTCTACGTCGCCCTCAGTTGACTGGCATCTAACCATGCCCGCTCTACTTCAACTGGATCCGAGCGGTTCTCCTGCCCCCTGGGGAATATGACTCTGACACTTTGAGCTCCGAGCCTTGACTTTGAGCCTTTATCTTATTTTCATACCAGTGCTTGTTTTCTATGATTTTTTTGTTGTTGTTCTTTTGTTGTATTTCTTATATATTTTTTTAAATGTTCTTATGTACCTTACTATACTATTGCTACCATGTATGTATGTATATATTTCATTACATGTGTAACGGTTGTGACATCGTCACCTTAACTCAATGGACGCCAGACCCAAGTAAAGTCGGGTTAACTCGGGTTAACTCTATTCTCACCTCCATCTCGAAAGTCATGGAAAAAATAGTCTACGAACAGGTCGAAAAGTACCTAGCGGAAAAAAATCTAATCTACGAATTCCAATCTGGCTTCAGAACATCCCACTCCACTGACACATGCCTTCTCTATTTGAATGACCACATCAAACAAGAGGTGGACGCAGGCAAATACTGCGGCATGGTCATGCTGGACCTACAAAAGGCCTTTGACACGGTCAATCACTCCATTCTGATTGACAAGCTAAAAGCAATTGGTTTTGATAGCCTATCAGTGAGCTGGATGCAATCCTACCTTGAGGGGAGGGAACAGATGGTGGAGGTAAACGGTACCCTATCCCCCCCCCTCACAGTGAGCTGTGGTGTTCCACAAGGAAGCATACTAGGACCGCTACTGTTCCTAATTTATGCAAATGACATGTCGTCAGCTTGTGACTGCAACTTGTTCCTGTTTGCGGACGACTCAGCCCTGCTGGTCTCTGACAAGAACAAGTTACAGGTTGAAAAAACCCTCAGCTCGGAACTAGGCAGAATCTGCATATGGCTCGCTGATAACAAACTATCATTACACATGGGCAAAACAGAGTCCATTCTCTTCGGTTCAAATAACAAACTCAGCAAGACCAACGGCTTCTCAGTTACAGTGGGTGACAATATTGTCACAAGGAAAGATGAAATTACCTACCTGGGTTCCATCCTAGAGGCTAATCTCTCCTGTGACAAAATGGCATCCAATGTAATAAAAAAAGTCAACCAACGAACTCGATTCTTGTACCGGATCTCCTCTCTGGTAAACAAGAATACCCTGAAGACTCTGGCAGGAGCACTCATTCAGGGGTACTACGACTATGCTTGCACCTCATGGTACCAAAGCACCTCAAAGGCGCTAAAAACAAAATTACAAACATCTCAAAACAAACTGGTCAGACTACTGCTTGACCTTACTCCTAGAACCCACCTCACCCCTGCCCACTTTGACAACCTAGGATGGCTTAGAGTAGATGACAGAGTACAGCAACTTGCAATGGGCCTGGTCTACAAGATACACTACACGACCAAGGTACCCATGTACATGGCAAAATACTTCCCAAAGGTCAGTGAATACCACGATCACAACACCAGAGGGAGCTCCACAAATCATGTTAAACCCAGATTCGGCTCAAATAAGGGACTAAACACGTTTCGCAATTATGCCACATCAATGTGGAACGCCCTACCCAAAGCTGTAAAGGAATGTGGATCACTACCCACTTTCAAAACCTCTCTCAAGAGACACCTACGGGAGACTGCAATTCAACACTGGCCCCTGTAAATATCCTAACCCAACCCCCTCCAATGTACAGTCATTTACCTAGTATGGTTTTGTCAATAGTCCAATGTACAATTTTGTTTGTTTGTACAGAGTCTCCCCCCCCTCAATGTACAGTTTTGCTTGCTTATACAGTGTGCCCCCCCCCCCCCCCCACAACCACCTCCAATGTAAATTACCCAGTATGGTTGTCAATATCCCAGTGTACCCAACCCCCCCCACCCAACCTCCTCCAATGTACAGTTTCTACGTCAAATGTATATACTCCCTTTTCTTGACTCCTTCTGTATCACAAACAGTACTGTATTTGCAAATCTGGTATGTCATAAATGTATAGATGTAGCAGTACTGACTATCTGTATGTCATGTATGTCATATATGTCCTGATGAATTGAAAATGGGGGACCCTGGTGGAAACAAGACGAAAGTCTTTCTCTGGTCTGCATCCCCTTAACAATTGTGTGTATTGAGCTGTACTGTATTGTACCCATTCTGCAATCTGTTAATAAAGTTTTCAATCAATCAATCAATCAATCAATCAATCAATCAATCAACCATTCAGCGCCAGACCCGAGTATAGTCGGGTTTTCATCGTTATTTCTTTTATTCGATATTTCCATTCATTACAGGCACACAGACTCGGGGTTAATATGGGGAATCATCCTGAGAATGGCAAAGTGCAATACCGGCCGCATCCACCCAGGTGGCAGTATCGAGCACCCTTGAAACATTATATCTTGGCCTGTGCGTCGATCAAATGTCTCCGGGCCCACTTTACTTTGTCGGGCGAGGCGGGCGGGTATCCAGATCCCATTGAGAAGCGTCAAATGCCTCCGATGCATCTGTCGTGGTGGATTATGTTGGCGACACGATGGACACTGGTACTTGCACTCGCGATCAGACAATTGGAATATTCTTTTTAGGGTACCTCCTAGTGAAGGTAAGGATTAAATTATATCAATCCTGCTTTGATCCAACCATGATTTCACCTCGATCGCAACGTGTGTGTGTAACGTTACTCCACAACGTATGCCGTTGGTGGCGATCAAAGCATCAACAAATTTAGTAGTAGTGTAGCAGGTAGTAGTGTAGCAGGTGCCACCTAGTGTCGTCGTCGTGTAGTGGAAGTGAAGACTCAGTTGTGGCAATTCAGTGTTTTATTTCCCCTGTTGAAACATCCCACAGGTACATGTCAACACTTGGCCAGCAGATGGCGTCAATAACTTGCATAATGCCCTGTCAGCATTCCAGATAGTCTCTTTGAATGATACATTGAAATATCACAATAATAATAAAATACACAATGAAATAATACAAATTAAATAATAAGACATCTCCAATTACCTGTTGAAACATCCCACAGGTACATGTCAACACTTGGCCAGCAGATGGCGTCAATAACTTGCATAATGCCCTGTCAGCATTCCAGATAGTCTCTGGAATAGACTATCCACTGTAGCAGGTGCCACCTAGCACCTGCCACGAAATTCGACCGTGCCTCGAGTGGGAGTCGAACCCCGAGCGTCTGCACCGGGGCCGACATAACAAACCGTTGCGCCAAGAAGGGAATTCCCCCCTAAGCGCTCGGTTTATATGCCTCTGGGGAGTGAGTTTTACACACTTCTATGTGCCGTAGTCACACTATCGCGGCACATATCCGTTACATTCACCCCCCCTAAACTCACACCACCCAAGGCATCCGGGTCACGGCACCACTGTAGCAGGTGCCACCTAGCACCTGCCACGAAATTCGACCGTGCCTCGAGTGGGAGTCGAACCCCGGGCGTCTACACCGGGGCCGACATAACAAACCGTTGCGCCAAGAAGGGAATTCCCCCCTAAGCGCTCGGTTTATATGCCTCTGGGGAGTGAGTTTTACACACTTCTATGTGCCGTAGTCACACTATCGCGGCACATATCCGTTACAGTAGCGTGTCCAGGCGAGAAACGGCAACGATTTTAGTGAAATTCCCGTTTTGCTGCATATCGTCGTTTTCTG
Organism: Notolepis coatsorum; assembly: GCF_963971535.1. Taxonomy (NCBI): domain Eukaryota; kingdom Metazoa; phylum Chordata; class Actinopteri; order Aulopiformes; family Paralepididae; genus Notolepis; species Notolepis coatsorum. The sequence goes on from NC_140165.1 coordinate 205,405,177, forward strand.
GGATTAGACAGGATCACTCTAAAACTATACTCATATTCACCACGGTATAACACGCGAACGTATTGACGAAAACATTTATTCTTTTTCACATATTGACCGATGGATAGGTGATGTCAAATGGGCCATAGTATTGTATCAATAGCTATAATATAGAAAATATATATAGCCCTGCAAACACTGCCACTTATTCCTATCTTTTAGAGTATTGGCGTGGTAGGAACAAAGATGCTCTAGGCTTCCGGAGCTGATTGAGTTAAACTTCGATGCCCCGAGGGAGTTTCAAACCCGGGTCTCCCACGCCACGGGCAACAGCACAGACCGCTATACCAAGAAATGAACTCACTACTTCGCAACGTGTCTATCTGTCTTTTTGTGGATGAGAGTGAGTTGAACCCATAGCACTGCTACTCACCCCAGCCCTTCATGACTGCGCTTCGCGGTACCATTCGTTACACTCACCCTCCTTAAACTCACTCCACTCCACCCAAGGCGTCCGGGTCACCTTAAACTTCGATGCCCCGAGGGAGTTTCGAACCCGGGTCTCCCACGCCGCGGGCAACAGCACAGACCGCTATACCAAGTAGTGAACTCATCTGTCTTTTTGAGGATGAGAGTGAGTTTAACCCATAGCACCGCTACTCACCCCAGCCCTTGACTGCGCTTAACGGTACCATCCGTTACACTTGTATACATCCATACCAATTATTCGCCTGCTCTATTCTCGATCAATCTATCATCCATAGCAACACTATATTATCACCTGTTGGGGGGGGGGGTCCTCTTTAAACAGCCCATCTGTTGTTTCTCTGCCTGTGGTGCTTATTTTTTCCCCTATTGCTAGGTTTTAGTGAGTCGTTCCTTGTCTTCATTGGGGAACACTCTGGGAGAGTTGCATATTTGGATTTCATGGTGGTTTTTGTTATTGATCTACTGTGATGTTTCTTCTTGACTTGCCCATGGGGGCAATTCATTCCATGTGATCTCGGGCTATACAAATGCATTTTATTTGACTCAAATAACCTATTCGAACCCCTCCAGTCCGGTTTTCGCCCACTCCACTCCACAGCACAGAAACTGCACTCCTCAAAGTACTCAATGACATCCTCACCTCTGCTGACAGCAGAGCCCTTAACTCATCGGCGTATTTAGACCACTATCAGTAGGGCACGTGCCCTACTGATGATCATCTGTGCCCCACTGATAATTTTCTTTTCTTTTTTTTAACAAATGTTTTTTATTTCCCCTTTTTTAACATGATCAAATGATCATTTAACATTATCAAATAATTATTATAATATTTTTTACTTCGCTTTGAAAATTATAGTGAAATATTTTGCACTGTTGTCGCATTTATCTTGTTGAAATCCTCCAACAGGCTCTTTTTTGTAAGTTGACTGGTTTGCACACCAATAATACAGTGCAATAATAGAATAGTAGAATAGATAGTAAAATTATGCAATAGAATGGCCAGAGTAAAATAGTGCTACAGTACAATCAACAGCGGGTGTATTAGAAGGCTATGGTGAAGATGTACGTTTTTAGCTTATTTCTGAAAATATTAAGAGATCTAGCTTCCCTAATGTCCATAGGTAGTGTGTTCCATAACTTTGGTGCATAGTTAGCAAAGGCTGCATCCCCGATTTTCTTTAGACTGTGGCTTGGAACCTTCAATAGACCAGTAGTAGATGATCGCAATGTTTATACTTTGTATATAAGGAGGAGGACCTTGAAATCAATTCTAAATGTTACCGGAAGCCAGTGTAGGTTACTTACTTGTAACTTCGGGTTTGATCCAAGGAGTAAGTTGCCCCATATTGCTCTGTAACATTTCTCTTTTTGTTATAGGACCGACTAGTAGGATTTCAGTTTTGCCCTCATTTAATTTTAGGAAGTTGTTTGTCATCCATTTGTTTATTGCTAAGAGACAGGCGGAAATGGAGTTTATAGCTGTGTGATCATTTGGTTCAGCGGAGATGTACAATTGTGGGTCATCTGCGTAACTATGGAAACATACATTGTGCTTTCTAATGATGTCTCCTCAATGTTCAATGTTCAATGCAAGTAAAGCACTTTAAACTTTAAGTATGACTAAATGCTTTCTTGACTATATATATAGTAACTGTTCCAAAATGCATAGATTTCTATGTATTTTAGGGGTTTGGGGGGCTAGCTTTTTAATATAAATGTCAGATTGTTTTATTTATTTCATAGATTTCTATGCATTTCAGGAGTTTGGGGGGCTGGCTCCCCAAAATAATTAAATAACATAACCCTAACCTAACCCTAAAACCAAAATAAAGTAAAAAAAAAAATAGTTACAAAATCCACCCATTTTCGCCCAAAAACCGGCAAACAAAAATTTGCGGACGCACTGCGCCCGCCCGCTTCATATACTTCTGTGCCCCCCTGTGCCCCAGTAGAGTGCTGGGTCTAGATACGCCCCTGTAACTCATTCCCTGCCAACAACGATTTTATACGTGTTTGTCCGCCAATCGTTGAACGCCAACCACGTATATATACGTTATTTGATCGTTATTTATTTTATTCGCTATTTCCAATCGTTATCCATCCAGGGAGCCTGTGTTACCATAGGGAATGAGTCTGAGATCGCAAAAGTCCAATACCACCGCCTGGTGGTATGCGGCCGATGTTGCACTCCCTTTGAGACTCTGTGTATGGGGCTGTGCGTCGATGAAATTCCTCCGGGCGGACTTTTCTAGTAGCCTGGACAGAGGGCTTCACCCGATCGTATTGAATAGTTTTCGAGACCCGCGATTCATTATGCTGTGGTGGGTTATGTCGTGGCCCAAATGGACATACGATCTACCAGATGGCAATCAAATAATTGGAATATTCTTTTTGGAATCTCACCAGCCCCAGGTAAGAGCAATTTAACGTCCATCTCAGCTTGATTGTGCCTTGTTTTCATAGCCATCGCCCTGATCAGCGTATGCTGTTGTACTAACGAATGCCGTTATTAATTAATCAGAAACGACCCCCCCCCCCCCCTTTCATACATTCATGATGGAACATAATATACCGATCATATGCATTTGAATTTTTTATTGTAGCGTGTATAGGGACGAAATGCCAATGGATTAAGTATAATATGCGTCACGGCCTATTACTAGCCTCCCAGGAATTACCCTAAACCGCTCTAAAACCACACTTATATTCACCACGGTATAAAACGGGAATGTATGGATGGAAAAATTATTCCTTTTTCACATCTTGAACGATAGACACTCGATGTGGGTCATAGTATTGCATCCATAGCTATAATATATATACATAGTTATAGCCCTGCAAACAAGGTGAGCGACTCCATTGGTTTAATGCGTGGCAGCACATAGCCATATCCCGTTCCCAGCGTGGCAGAGAAAGAGTTAACATCCTCATCGGTGCAGCCTTCGATACCGTGAGCTATAACATCCTGCTCACTAGACTTGAAGACCTCAGTATTGAAGGCACCACACTCAGCTGGCTCGTCCTACCTCTCCAACATCACATCAGTCCTCTGTCTGACCCACTGTGACATAAGGTGTTCCCCAAGGTTCTGTACTCTACATTTCATCATCTACATCTACACCCTCCCTCTGTCAGATTCTCATTTCAACATGGACTTCCACCGTTATGCCGATGACAAGCACACATACCTCAGAACCAAATCCCCCCACAGCCCAACCCTCTCTAACATTGACTCCTGCCTGTCTACAATGAAAGCCCAGATGCAACAGAATGCACTCAAACTCAACAGTGACACACCTGAACAGTTCCTCACCAGCTCTAGGTGCACCTTCAGCAGAACCAACACTCCCCTTCCTCCCAGGCACCAAACATTGGTGTGATCTTTGATTCAACCCTCTCCCTCAAGCCCAAATCCTTTCTACCACGTTCACAATATTGCAAAGATCAGTCCCCCTCCCTCTCTCTGCTGCTACACTGATGCACGCCTTCATCTCCTCCTGTCTTACTGCAACAAAAATTAGACTCCCAACTGATCCAGAACGTATCCGGCCGACTTCTGCCTCACTATATCTGTTGTGAAGGATCAGATTAAACCGAATATATATATTTATTTATGGATATATATTTAATAGTATTTGTATATCGTTTGATATCCCTTGTATATTCTTTGTACATATACACTGAATATCCCTTTAGTCTACTACAGCCCATAATAGTTCATTCTCTCATTGGACAAGAACCTGGCGCCAGCAGACAAGCCCCTTGAGTCAAGTTCAATAGTGCCGACGAACATGTCCCAACTAGCCCCGGTTCCGCGTAGGAATACGGCTACCGAAATACGAATGGTACTATTTGTTCACCGTGCATATAAATATGGCGCAAGTAAAGTAGAACTTTCTTTTAGTCCATTAGTCCTTTACCCTCCAACCTAGTAACAGACGTGAAGCCTCACCCACGACCCACGTGTGGTGCAGTATGGCCTATTTGGCCCCAGAATAGGCATTGAGACCTCGTGTAAATTCATAGCTGAATTGTCATAGTTTGGCACTGTACCGTCGAGTGGGACGTATTTCTATTAAGTTAATAATAGTCTATTATGTATGGTGCATCGTTCGGTTAGAGTTCTAAAGTGAGCAGCACCCCCATCGTTTCCTCGCGTTATCTAGAGTCTTAACCAGGCTGGGCAGACCACGCGTGGTGCTTTCATCCGAGGAGTTCTGGGCGAGGACGAGTGGACCTGCACATTGGATTACCTACCCGGACGACTGCTGAGCCTATACGGCATGGAATATCTATTTGCTTTGGGTGCTTTGATTTGTGGAGCGGATAACAGCCAACGCCGGTGAGTGTTGGAATTACCCCCGAGAGGAGCCCAGGTGAGACGGCGCTCAACCCAGACCGAGGCCGCCTCGCTTCTCCTTCGTTGTGGACCTACAGCCTACAGCTACCGTCTACAAGAGGGCCCAAGTGTATTCATCTGTGGATCAAGATCCTGCGGGCACTGTGTTCTGTACCTGAATTCTCCCCAGGAATCGTTGGCCAGATGGGATGCAGCTGACGGCTCTCCAAACACCCCCCCCCCCCCCTACTGACTTACAACCAGCAGGACCCCCTTTAGTATCCCGCTATAATCCTTAAGTACCATCGCTATAGTTCCCTAAAGAACCAGGTTGTATACTTGCTTCCTGCGTAACCAGAGATTGGACATTCAGTGTTGATTTGCCTACGAATACTCATTTGCCTTACAAGTGCATTCAAATCATAAATGTAATTAACACTTTGACTGCCAGGGGGCGTCTTTAGACGTCTTTGCTGGCGATGCTAAAGTTGCCGGGGGACGCTTTACGTCGTCTTTATATCAATATTTCAAAAATCTGCGATCTGATCCATAATGTCCCTCCGCTGGCCTGAGACACAAGTGTGATCTCCTCTCAATCCTCTAGCGGTTCAAGACCGCCATCTGGTGGCCGATCGGCAGATCGAAACCGGATGTCAACCTTTAACCCGGTAGGACTCACTCCATATGGGGTCCGGGCACTCGCTAATGTTAGAGAGACTCCGTCTTCACACAGTGAACATCGATCGCTGCAAATAACTCGAAAAAACAACATGATTTGGACGTATATATTATTATACAACCTGGAAATGGACCGACTATTTCAACATCCCATAATGGAAAACTGTCTACCCCACGCTGATCGCCCAACGGCCCGCGGAGACTGGGGTGAGTTTTAGCGTGTAATATTACCGTGTTCGACACTAACTGCTATGATGAACATTTGACCCACATTAGATGATTGGTATAACGCTGCCCACGGAATTATAAACGCCCCCTCGCCCATCCGGTCAACATCAGATGACGTGTAGTAACTTCTAGAAGTACGTCTAGTTGGAATTTTTTATATCGCCCCGATTGCCATCAAACTGTATTTCATCATCAATATAATTCATTTGGGGCTATATATCACGTTCTGGAGAAAGCTGCAGAAAGAGATGAAAACATACTTATACATTAGACCATACTTTACTATGAATATGTGAATGAAAAAGTTTAACGTTGCTACACAATGAACAATACATATAGGACTTTGAATGGGCCCTAATAATGGCAATGTAGCAATAGAATTTAAAAAGTTATAGCCCTGCAAAGAAGGGGACTTTCTCCATAGACAAATAGCGCTGGCAATCTATGGTATATCATTAATTTAACCTTAGGCAACCAAAGTGTTAAGTGAATGTTGTATATACCTTTTGCTATATTAAACCTTCGACTGTTATATTTGTGTGGACCTGATTTCATATGTGGGAAAGTGTTCATCATACTTAGATATCGTGTACTGTATGGCCAGAAGTTAAAGTACATCAAGCGGTAGTGGTTTAATGATACCATACTTATCAATACAGTCAGGGAATTGTACCCCTCAGTTACAATTGGTCCTTCGAGCCGGAGGGTAACTAGTGTAATATTAATATAGTGTTATTAATATTGAAAATGGCCTATGATGAACACTCCACGAAACGGTCCTCCTAACGTAGAACGCCCGCGGCGCAGACGACAGACACCTCAGTACTTAGAGGATTACGCTGTCAGTCAACTACCTAGCCTTCTACAGACGGTAAACGCGGTAAAAGTAGAAAGTAAAATTATGTCTGACCTTAACGACCAGGTTACCCCGACCACAGAGGCCCTAGTGGGTTCTAATGTAACTGACCAAGCTCACGGTGGGGACCAGGAGGGAACAGACATGCCTTTACCCCCCGCCAATACCGAAGAAGTAGTCCCCGACCAGCTCCGGGAGGAAGACAACCCTCCAGAGGTGGAACCCTGCACGGAACAAGATGAGGAGAGCGCCGAGGAGATAGAGCTCCAGGACTCCCCAACGAGTACAGCCAGGAGCGGCTCACCTCTACAAGCGTCTTCCCCCAGCGAGGCGGAGAGGATGCTGTCACAGGCGTTCCTCGTCAGTCTGACAGCCTCTACCGAACGCGATCGACTCCAGGGTGAACGCGATCGACTTCAGGGTGAACGCGATCGACTCCAAACACAGCAACGGAGCGAAGAAGAGCACATACGCCTGGAGATGAGACGCCTTCAGACGGAAGAGAATATGGCAAGAGACCGGTCCGACACCCAGCGCGCCGCTGACGGTGCCCAAAGAGAAGCAGAGCGCGACATCGCTCTCATCCAGCGCGAAGCCAAGCGCGACAGACTACAGGGCGAGCGCGACAGACTACAAGCGCAGCTAATGGAGCAGCTGATCACCAAGGCAACACCCTCTCCCTCCGCCAGGGGTTCAAGGGCCTCGTCGAGACAACAGTCAAGGGCAGCATCCCCTAACCGACCAAGCGACCCTGAACTTGACCACCAGAGAGAGCCTATACCCCCCGCAGACCCCCTTCCCCGACCGGTCCAAGCGAGACCCAGCTACAAGGAAGGAGCAGCATACACTGCGGAGAGGCTAAATAAACGACTACAGGATCTAGAGGACCTGACAGAAGAAGAAGAGGGAGAGGAGGAGAACCAAGCCCGACGACAGCACAGTACTCCACCGGACCAGGAGGTCCAGTACAGCCCAGGCTATACCCCCGCGGCGCTGCGCTACAGACCCCCGACTCTATTCACGGGTGAGCATGACGCACGACCAGCCCCGAGGAACAGCACCTGGACCAGCGGGCCATGGTACCCTGCCGGTACCAGCCCACAGAGAGGCGCAAGAGGAGACTCGCCTAGGAGGCCTCTCTCCCAACGCTCACCGATGTGCCAGCCATCCACGGCGTCATACATTGGCACACCGACGTTTCCAGACTTCACCCATGAGAATCGAGCACAGTACACGGAGCTCCGGATGTGCTTAGAGACAATGATGGTGGATGTCGTTGACGAACGCCACAAGTATGCAATATTACTGAAGCACCTGAAAGTACCCCGAGCGCACAATATAGCGCTAGCCTATGCCACCTCTACGACCCCATACACCGCGGCTCTAGCAGCGCTGGACCAGAGATATGGACGTATATGGGATTACGTAATCCAAGAGATAAGGCATATTGACCGCCTACCCCCAGCAACAGACAATCGCTCACTAGACGACCTGTCTATAAAAGTGCAGTCCCTGGTAGGGATGCTGGGAGCGCAACGAGAAAAGGGTATGCACGAGCTATACGCCAACTCTAACGTCGGACAATTTTAGAGAAGCTGCCGCCCGCCAGACAAGAGCGATTTAGGCGGCAAAGAGACCACTGTGATCCTAACGGTCCCGAACCATCCCTCCTCGATTTAGCCAACTTCCTGACAAGAGAAGTCAGCAGCCTACGCTTGGATACATTCGTGCGGAGCACACCAAGCTCCAGAGAGGGACCTAGGAGAGTAAACGATGGAAGATCAGTGACTGTCATGCACCAATCAGAATCAGTACCGAGCAGTAAGAACCACAGTACCCCCTCGAGAAAAGAGAAGTGGAAGATGGTGTGCCCGTACTGCGAGAAGGAACACTGGCTGTCACAATGTGACCTGTTCAAGAAGATGAATGCAGAAGAAGTGAGTCAATGGATAAAGTCCAACAGGCGCTGTTACCGATGTGCGCGCAGTCACATGGCAGCCGAGTGCCGCCTAAAGAAGAGGTGCAGTCGGTGTGACGGAGCCCACCTGGATGTCCTACACGACAGTAACAGAAGAAAGCCTGCACCTGCACCATCGAGCAGCACAAAGGCAAGTGTCATGTACATTGACCCCGCCAGCAGCAGCGGCGCCCAGGTGCTCTTAAAGGTAGTCCGTGTAACATTGAGCCACCAAGATAAAGTCATGGACACTTACGCCGTCCTTGATGACGGGTCAGAGAAGACCCTTCTCCTCGCATCCGCTGCGGCCCAGCTGGGACTGCGGGGGAGCGAGAACCAGATGACGATTCCGACAATAAGAAGAGATTTAAAGACGATAAAAGGCGAGAATGTCTCCTTCACTATCGCAGCAAGCGGGCAGCCAGAGAGACGGTATAGGATTACAAATGCTTTCACCAGCCAAGAAATAGGACTATCACAGTACACCTACCCCATCGCCAAACTGATGGATAAATATGTGCACCTGCGTCAACTACCTATCCCGCTCATAGACGGCGCCACCCCGACCCTGCTGATAGGCTCCGACCATGCAGACCTCATAGTCCCGATAGACCGGGTCCATACAGGACCCAGAGGCTGTCCTGCAGCAGTCGAGACCCGCCTAGGATGGACACTACAAGGCCCCCTCGCTAAATCTCTCAACCGAACAGCAGCCACTAGCTGCCTCCACTCCAGAGTGACAGAAGAAGACACCACTCTCCTGCAGCATGTCGAGAGGCTATGGACACTAGAGACAATGCCCTTTAAGAACGAAAAGAAAGACATTCGTTCTAAAGAAGACATTTAACGCCATAAACCTCCTCGAGCAAGGGACAAAGAGAGTCACAGTCAGCGGAGTGATGAGATACGCAACTCCACTCCTGAGGCGACAGGGAATGCCCACCTTTCACGCCACGAAAGAAGCTACGGAGCGGTATCTATTGAACACAGAGCGGCGCCTAGCCAAAGACCCCGCTCAAGAGAGTGTGTACCGCGCTGAGATTGAGAAGCTAATCACAGCGAGACACGTAATGAAGATTGACATTAAAGAGGCCGATCAGACGACCGAATCATGGTACGTGCCGCACCACAAGGTCCACCACAACGGCAAGGATCGCATTGTGTTTAACTGCAGCTACCAGATCGGATCCCAGAATCTGAATAAAGAGCTCTTGCCCGGCCCCACACTCGGCCCCTCCCTACTAGGCGTGCTACTACGCTTCCGCCAGGACAAGGTGGCTATCAGCGGGGATATCAAAGGGATGTTCCTGCAGGTGAGACTAGTGGAGGAGGATAAGCCCCTGCTGCGGTTCCTATGGAGAGAGAGGATCGGAGATGAGCACCCAGCCATCTACCAATGGGAAGTCCTCCCCTTCGGAACCACCTGCAGCCCGTGCTGTGCTACATTTGCACTGCAGAAACACGTCGCAGAGGACCCAGCAGCAGATGAAGAGGTCCGACACAGTGTGAAGAGCAGTTTCTACGTGGACAACTGTTTACAAAGCGTTTCGACCCAAGAAGAAGCCGAGGCTCTCCTACTCAAGCTACGCGCCTCCCTGATCAAAGGCGGCTTTGATCTCAGGCAGTGGGCCAGCAGCGACCCGCAAGTATTGCGCAGCCTCTCCTCTTGTCCCCGCGGACAAGGCAGCCAGTAGCGAGACCTGGATGGCGACCATCCCAGGAGAAGCCCAAGAAATGACACTAGGACTAGTCTGGCGCTTCAAAACAGACTCGCTCCACTATAGACACAAACCCCTGACCACGGAGCAGGGAAGGTCGACGGCGATACCGACCACCAGACGGAGTGTGTACAGAACACTCGCCAGACAATATGACCCGTTGGGATGTATTCTACCTTACACCACCAGGGCAAAGATGATTGTACGAGCACTATGGGACAAGGACCAGGGCTGGGACGACCCAATACCCGCACACCTTGCCTCCACATGGAGAGAGTGGGAGACGGAACTCCGCTCACTCCCAGGCGTCAACATACGCCGCAGCTACTTCCCACCCACAGTGAGGCCAGAGACATGCAAGATGGATCTACACGTCTTCAGCGACGCCTCCGAAGTAGCCTATGGATCTGTGGCCTACTTGCGTGCCCAAGACAAGGGAGGAGAGATACACACCGCTTTCATCCTGGCTCGCTCAAGAATAGCCCCACGAAAGCAACAATCTATCCCGCGTCTAGAGCTCTGCGCAGCCCTAGCAGGAGCGCATCTAGCCACGTTAATCCAACGTGAACTCACCATCCCGGTGCAAAGAACAATCTTGTGGTCAGACTCTACGACAGTACTCACATGGATCAAGTCTGATTCATGCAGATACAAGGTCTTCGTGGGAGTCAGAGTCACAGAGATTCAAGAGTTAACAGAAGCAGCAAGCTGGCGGTATGTGGACACCAAACACAACCCAGCTGACGTCATCACCCGGGGAATGTCCCTAGATGACCTCACCCGTCACAACATCTACAGTGACGGACCAGAGTTCCTCAAGCTCCCGGAAGAAGAGTGGCCTACGCCCACCCCACGGGAGGCGAGTAAAGAGGAGGCCGAAAACAAGAAACCTATGTTCTGTGGATTGAGCACAGTCGCCTCCACAGACCCCAACATAGATGATTGCCTCACCCTACAGAGTGCGCAGCTAAAGACATTCCTGTGGCACCACCCAGAGATTCAGCCCACCACTGACATTTCAGCAGCTGACTACGAAGAAGCAGAACTTCTTCTACTACAACGAGCCCAGAGAGACTCGTTCCCCGATGAGCTAGACTGTCTACAGGGAGGAAAGCCCGTCCCATCAGACAGCAGACTGCTCCACCTGGCACCCGAGAGTGACGCCCATAATCTCATCAGAGTGGGTGGTCGTCTGCGGAGAGCCCCCGACCTACCGGATGACGTTAAGTACCCGATAGTCTTGAACAGCCGACACAAGGTCACAGAGCTGATCATAAAGAAATACGACGAGGATGTGCACCACGCAGGAGCAGAGAGAGTCTTCGCGGAGATCAGACGTCGCTATTGGATACTTCAAGGGAGAGAAGCAGTGCGACGCTTCCAGCGAACCTGTCTAGACCGCCGAAAGTGGCGTGCGCAGCCCAGCATACCCCGGATGACTGACCTACCTCCCTGTCGCCTCCGACTCGGCGACAAGCCCTTTCACTCCACAGGCATGGACTGTTTTGGCCCGTTGTATATAAAGAAAGGAAGAGGAACCGAGAAGCGGTGGGGTATTGTATTCAAATGCATGACCACCAGAGCGATACATATCGAACTCCTTCCAACCATGAGCACAGACTCATTCCTTATGGCCTTCCGAAGATTCACATCGCGGAAAGGAAAACCGTCTACATTGTTGTCTGATCACGGGACAAACTTCAAAGGCGGAGAAAGAGAGCTGAGAGAGAGCTTCCAAGCTATGGGCCCAGAACTTAAGACCCACCTCGCTCCATCCCAGATTGACTTCCAGTTCAATCCCCCGAACGCACCCCACTTCGGTGGAACCTGGGAACGAGAAGTACGTTCTATAAAGACAGCCCTGTACGCCGTGCTTGGGGCCCAGACTGTGGCGGAAGAAGTCCTAATGACAGTCCTCACGGATATCGAGGGAGTATTGAACTCCAAGCCCCTCGGTTACGTCTCAAGTGATGTAGCAGATGTCGACCCAGTCACCCCCAACACACTCTTGATGGGGCGGCTGGACCCCGCGCTACCCCAGACAATGTACAGGCCTGAAGAAGCGAACGGCCGAAGAATGTGGAGGTACAGTCAAGTACTGGCTGACAAGTTTTGGAATAGCTTCCTACTCCACTATCTACCGTCTCTACAGACCCGCCAGAAGTGGGTAAAAGAGAGAGACAATTTGACAGAAGGAACAGTCGTCATGATTATCGACCAGTCACTACCCAGAGCTATGTGGCCGGCTGGCCGCGTAAGCAAAGTGATCACCGGTGCCGATGGCAAGGTCCGAGCAGCTGAAGTGCTCGTCCAAGGGCGGACTTACACACGACCCGTGGCGAGGCTAATAGAACTGCCAAGACTCCCAGACACTATCGATGATGACCATGACCCCACGACTTTGTGAGTTGACTGACCCTTACAGCGGACATTGAGTGGTAGACAGTGCGGTTAATCTGTCTCTGCTTAGCTAATTAGGTGGGACTAATTAGGGGGCGGCTGTTGTGAAGGATCAGATTAAACCGAATATATATATTTATTTATGGATATATATTTAATAGTATTTGTATATCGTTTGATATCCCTTGTATATTCTTTGTACATATACACTGAATATCCCTTTAGTCTACTACAGCCCATAATAGTTCATTCTCTCATTGGACAAGAACCTGGCGCCAGCAGACAAGCCCCTTGAGTCAAGTTCAATAGTGCCGACGAACATGTCCCAACTAGCCCCGGTTCCGCGTAGGAATACGGCTACCGAAATACGAATGGTACTATTTGTTCACCGTGCATATAAATATGGCGCAAGTAAAGTAGAACTTTCTTTTAGTCCATTAGTCCTTTACCCTCCAACCTAGTAACAGACGTGAAGCCTCACCCACGACCCACGTGTGGTGCAGTATGGCCTATTTGGCCCCAGAATAGGCATTGAGACCTCGTGTAAATTCATAGCTGAATTGTCATAGTTTGGCACTGTACCGTCGAGTGGGACGTATTTCTATTAAGTTAATAATAGTCTATTATGTATGGTGCATCGTTCGGTTAGAGTTCTAAAGTGAGCAGCACCCCCATCGTTTCCTCGCGTTATCTAGAGTCTTAACCAGGCTGGGCAGACCACGCGTGGTGCTTTCATCCGAGGAGTTCTGGGCGAGGACGAGTGGACCTGCACATTGGATTACCTACCCGGACGACTGCTGAGCCTATACGGCATGGAATATCTATTTGCTTTGGGTGCTTTGATTTGTGGAGCGGATAACAGCCAACGCCGGTGAGTGTTGGAATTACCCCCGAGAGGAGCCCAGGTGAGACGGCGCTCAACCCAGACCGAGGCCGCCTCGCTTCTCCTTCGTTGTGGACCTACAGCCTACAGCTACCGTCTACAAGAGGGCCCAAGTGTATTCATCTGTGGATCAAGATCCTGCGGGCACTGTGTTCTGTACCTGAATTCTCCCCAGGAATCGTTGGCCAGATGGGATGCAGCTGACGGCTCTCCAAACACCCCCCCCCCCCCTACTGACTTACAACCAGCAGGACCCCTTTAGTATCCCGCTATAATCCTTAAGTACCATCGCTATAGTTCCCTAAAGAACCAGGTTGTATACTTGCTTCCTGCGTAACCAGAGATTGGACATTCAGTGTTGATTTGCCTACGAATACTCATTTGCCTTACAAGTGCATTCAAATCATAAATGTAATTAAGTGAATGTTGTATATACCTTTTGCTATATTAAACCTTCGACTGTTATATTTGTGTGGACCTGATTTCATATGTGGGAAAGTGTTCATCATACTTAGATATCGTGTACTGTATGGCCAGAAGTTAAAGTACATCAAGCGGTAGTGGTTTAATGATACCATACTTATCAATACAGTCAGGGAATTGTACCCCTCAGTTACAATATCCTAACACTATCCTATCACCTCAGTCCTGAAAGACCTCTATTAGCTTCCGGTCTCCCACCAGATCAACTACAACATCCTGGTCTTCACCTACAAAGCCGTTCACCAACTGGACCCCCCATATCTCACTGACCTCCTCTCCCCCTACACGCTCCCGGTCCCTCAGATCCACATCAAGCTCCCTTCTCTCCACCCCCAAGTCCAATCTTTGCGGTTTAGGGGGCAGCTCCCAGGCTCTGCAACTCTTTCCCCCAAGACATTAGAGTCCCTGCAGTTTTACAATCCCGCCTCTCTTCTCCATTGCCTTCTTAGCCCCCCCCCCCCCCCAATCCATCCTTGTGTTTGTGTTATGTGTGTTTGTTTGTCTCACTATACCACCACCCCTTAGTGTAATAAAGCAACTTTGAGTTTTAGAAAACCGCTATATAAGTCCCATTTATTAATATTAATAATAACATAGTTTTATATAGCGCCTTTCAAAAGATCCAAGGTTGCTTTACATAGGGGGAAAAAACAAACAAAAGTAACAAACATAAATGAGGGGTTAAAGGCCAAGTTGAAGAGGTGGGTTTTGAGGAGTTTTGAGAGTCCAGAGTTGGAGTTCTGCAGGGAGGGAGTTCCAGAGGGTGGGAGCTGCCACACTGAAATCTCTGTCCCCAAAGGTCTGGTTCGGGGAATGGAGAGCTGACCAGTGTCTGTGGATCGGAGGGACCGTGACTGAGTGTAGGGGTGGAGGTGGTCAGTAAGGTACTGAGATGCCAGAGCGTGGAGGGATTTGTAAGTGAGCAGGATAGTTTTGTAGGTGATGCAGGATTTGATGGGGAGCCATAGGAGGTGGATGAGGGTGGGGTGATATGCTGCCAGGGTTTGGTGAGGGTGAGAACCCTGGCAGCTGACATTTGAACATACAAGAGCCTGTCCAGGGTTTAGCTTGGAACCCCGGACAGAACCCCGTTGCAGTAGTCCAGGCGGGAGGTGATGAAGGCATGGATGAGGGTCTCAGCTGTGGAGTTGGAAAGTGATGGTCGGAGTCTGGAGATGTTTCTGAGGTGGAAGAAGGCGGGTTTGGTGACGGAACTGACATGGGCTTGATAGGAAAGAGTGGAGTCCAGGATAACGCCCAGGTTGCGGACCTTTGGGGAAGGGCATTAGGACAATATTACTCAATGTGGGTCTCAGACTGAAGCTTGAAGAACCCCTGCTCTAAGTAACATGTATATATGTCAATGTAAACACCTGCAGTAACATTGTTATATATTAAATACAGTGGTGTAAAGGAAGGCAGTTGCACTCAGCCTCGCAATAATAATACATTTATAAAGGCAGCGTTTTTTTTTTTTTTTTACATCCTTCCTCAGGGCGCAAGAGAATGGCGTGTGTTCTTCTTTTCCTTTATCTATTAATTACAGCCTTTCTGCCAGTGAATATAAATGTAATTTATGAGTTTACTGGATAGGAAAGGACAGGGCCTGTGTTCATCATGTGCTAAGGCCCATATCTACTGGTGAATCCAGAATATTCTTTGTAAACCTTCTCTACACACTTTTTAATTATCTCAGTAAATAAAGATGCCACATCTAACAACTCCTAAAACTGGTGTAGGCCTAAATAAATCACATGGCGAGTGCTGTTCTTAGCTGCGTACCAACCATATTTTGCCTCTAGCAGTTTTAACAATGGAGCCGTTCCTAGACCATGGGGAAACGCAACAAACACATCTAGACATAAGAGGACATAGGCATGCCTTGAAGGGCAGCAGGGTAGCATGTCTTGGACCCTCAGCGCTGTATCTACGCAGATCGATAGCTGTGCTATAGATACCTCCTCATCGCTGCTGCTGACAGGGCAGGCTGGTACCAGAGGCTGCCAGGCAGGGCAAGGCCATCTTTGACTAGTCCAGTCAGCCATTAACCGTCTCAGGGCTATCACACTGATACCTTTTGCACAGAGAAACGTGCACTCTCGAAAGATGTGCCGTGTTGAAATCATGGAGGATGTTGTCTTTGACATTGGTGTGTTGAAAAACAACATATGTTCATAGCAATAAAATTCCAAGCCATGTTGTCTGTGTTCATTAAAAACACATACCGATTACCGAGTTAATTCAACATCTCTTCTGAACACACACCAAAAGGGGCACTTCCCCAAACATATCCCCCATATACTAAAACTGTACAGTGAATGAAATAAAATTTGTCCTCCAGTGACTTTTCTTTAACACAACTTTCTATTAAAATGTATTTAATAGACACAGGGGAAAACTCCTTGCCCTTTGTCTTCAAGACTAAACAAGGGTTTTCACTATGAATTGAAAATGGGGGACACTGATGTAAACAAGACAAACGTCTTTCTCTGGTCTGCATCCCCTTACATTTTCTTTCTGTTCCAGATTCTAGGAAGTCATACATTTTTTTAAATACACATATGTCCCCTAAAGCTAATGAAATGATAGGGAAAAAATAGCATTGCCTGAAGCTTTATGGAGATGTTGGTAAAATAGTTTTCAAGTTGTTGTATCTACCATATACAGTGTAAAGGGTATTATAAGTATTCAAAATGAAGCATTACATCCAAATATCTAAAGAACTTAAAATCACGCTGATCTTTGGTGTACATAATCTTGGAATATCAAAGTCTGGGACAAAATAAGAGTTCAAAATCATTATGCGTAAAATGAAAAGCAATTATGGTAAAGAACTTACAGTAGACCCTTAGCATCTCACACGACTGCATAGAGAATATATACTGGAATGAGAAGTGAATAAGAACTGCCTGATACAAGCACACACAAAGTTTGTAATATGCATGTGTTAGTTGTCACAATGATAAACATACAGACCTTGGAGATATTTCAAGGATTACCAAGCCAGATACCTAAAACTTACCATGAAAGAACGTCTTATGTGCCGTTATTAATGATAATTGGTTGGCGTGGCTTCAAGACATAAGAATATATGATTATTTGTCATTTATTTGGCTGGGTAACCTACTTTTTGAAATACCACTTGAATGAGGAGTCTTCAAGATTTGAAATAATATACACTTTCCACTGCATGTTCCTGGCCTGGGGAGCCACAGGTACAAACACACACAGCAATACTTTTTAAATTATTTCTTTATTTATATATATTTATTTATTCATCTCAGTTTGGTTGGTATTTCTTTTTAATCATTGTTGTTGCACTTTAGTATTGTTGTACTCAAAACAAAAACATAAAACAAAAAAAAAGAAAAGATAAATGAACCACTAGGGAAAAAGAGAGAGAACATAAGATAAAGGAATGGAGCAGAGAGGAGTAGGGAAAGAGGGGAAATGACAGAGCAGACAGAAGAGGGAGAGAATATGTGTAGGTCTAAGGCAGCTCTTCTCTTATCATCTCCTCTCCTTCATTATATCTCTGGGATAGTATGGATTCACCCGCCCGACCGCCGCAATTGAGACAGATCGCTCATGTGAACGTGATAAACTCAATCTTTTTTTTTTACTTCAATCTTTTCAAATTTGCTGTGTACATTCATGACCCGAGAAAGAATCCCAATTGATTTTGGGGAGCCTATGACCCGTCCTTGTTATGAATTGAAAATGGGGGACCCTGATGTAAACAAGACGAAAGTCTTTCTCTGGTCTGCATCCCCTTAACAATTGTGTGTATTGAGCCGTACTGTATTGTACCCATTCTGCAATCTGTTAATACAATTTTCAATCAATCCTCTGGCGCCACCCTCAGGCCAAACTTTCAATATTCAAATAAGCCTATCTCCTGACACTTTAAGTCACAAAAATGATACCCAGAGATGCAGCTCGTCATGGAGAACCAGCCATTAGGAACCTATGATGTCTGCCATATTGGATATTATTTTTTAACACTTTTTTCCTTAATCCCCCCAACTGTGTGGCATCTAGATACCAACATCTTGAAATGCGTCACTTAGACTAATTCATATTACTTGATTAGATCAAACATTTGACCGACATATCCAATCATATTTAGGAAAAACACATGGTAAACAGGAGGCAATGTGTTACTTGTGAACTCTGTCAAATTTGTAAGGCCTGTGAAAATGTTCAGTCATTTGGCCTCATGGTGGCACTATTTTCACAAAACTTAAAACATGAACTACTCAACAGCAATCATTTGAAATGTGTTACTTTGTGAAATCCTATCATTGTTATATATATGAAAGTGACAGATAAAACTATGTGAGCACCATTTAAATCTCAAAAACCTCATGTCTGACATCTAGCGACCACTTTTAAAAGTTGTATAAAGACATTTGGCAGGTAAAACCGTTTGACCAGATGATGCTCATGGCATGGTCAACAGGTGCCACAAAGGATTTGGGCCGCATTGGGGATACACCCACTGTCAGCCACCATAGTTTTAGAATGTTTTCCTTACACTGAAGCCGCTTCTTCTCATATTCCTTTGTTCACTCCTATTCACAAATCTGAAAGAAATTAGTGAGTGCAAGAGCTCCTGTTGGCCTTTTGAATCTGGGAAGCGTACAATGGCAAAAGGAAGCAAAGATATTTTTATAGATATAGGTGTAAGCCACATGGAACAATAGCCCCCCAGGCCAAGATTCTGCCTACTATACTACTCCATATTAGGTGTACAGGTTGAGGAGATGAGAGAATCCTCCATCCTGAAGGTCCCTCTCATGAGCCCACAGCACTCCGCACTCCCCTGTATCATGGATCTGATAAGTTTTGGCTTGGTGTAAACAATGAGTTGGAAAAGAGGAGGTGCCTCAGATCTGTGGACAAGGAATGGGTGAGTGATGGGACTGAGGGGACAGCTACAGAACGGAACATCGCCCATGAAAAGAAAGCTACCTTAGCCTAATGAAATTCATCCTCAAGTTGAGGAAAAGATGACGTTTCCAGAAGACACTGCTCTTGGAACAGTCACAGTACCCACCCCCCCCCCCCACACACACACACACTACATTTACTGTTGGGATAAGCAAAAACAAAAAAAACACATCTGACCCAAAATCTGCTCTTAGCGGCAACTTAATCTCTTCAGCTAAATTAACTAAATTCCAGGGCTCCATCCCATTTCGTTGTTCAGCCCCATGTGTCCTTTTTCCTCGCCTTTACAGATCTGAATTACAGTGCTCAACCCCTCCTACCACTCAATATCAAGTCAAACCCATCAGATCTGAAAAGGGGAAGGAACGAAGGGTCTCGGTAGGGGGAACAGCTATGTGAATGTAACGCACGTAAACCTGCATGTACCACCAGTTATCATACCATGGTGTTTAAGTCAAAACCATAGATCCAGGCATTATGAGATCTGGACCACGTGTGACCTGCAACCTCTTTACACAGTCTCTTGCTGGGCCAAGATACAGACCCCAGTGTCCCGTGATCTCAGCCTCAGCTCTGCTAAGGACAGAGGGACTGACATCTCCAGGGCACCAGACCACAGCCATATATTCCTCTGCTGTGGAGAGGTCCTTTGCCCACGGCGACCCCCCCCCCCCCCCCCCTCGCTATCCCTCACTTATAAAGGATTGGAGGCGAGTCCAAAATCCAATTCCAGACAGAGATAGGTAGTTCACTTGCTGTGGCCTCGATCCTGTCCTCTTCTTTTCCAGTCTTGAGGGACAGAAAGGTAGAGAAGGAATGAGAAAGGGGTAAAGATAAGACAAAAAAGGAGTGGGGTGGTAGTAGTAGTAGTAGTAATAGTTTCCTCCTTGGGGTTGCTGTAGTAACAGCATGGTGGGAGGGGCTATGTCCGCTACACGTCAGCCAATCAGAAGCCGACGAGGGGGGGGGGGGGATCACCGCAGATGAGTAAGGGAGCGAGAGGGAGAGCGAGAGAAAGAGACAGGGCTATGTGTGTCCATGTCCACACTCGTAATGTTTATGATGATATGTCAGCTATTTTCCAAGTTAATCCCGTTTCCAACGACAGTCTCTGTAGCACCCAACCCCCCCCCCCCCCCCAGCAAATAGAAACAAGATGACAACCGTCACAACAACATCAATGATTGAAATGATATCTTTTTGAAAAGCAACACAAATCAATTACTCTCCTCTTTTTCAAGTGTCTCGATATAATAATAATAATAATAATAATAATAATAATAATAATAATAATAATAATACAAATAAGAACAATCTTTTTTTTATGACAAGGAAAGAGCACTGTCCCTCTCTTCTCTTCTGTCCTCTTTTGGCTAGAAATCTCAATATTTAGAGATAAACCAAAAACAAAACAAAAAAATATATTTTTGAAGACATTCAAAAATACAAATAATAAACAATAACAATATAAAAAGCCTCCCCAACAACATCTAAAAAAAAGAGAAAAAAAGAAAAAATAATAATATTTGATACAGAAATTGCAATAGCGTTCTATACATGGCATCACTGTACAAGAAAAGAGACGAAAAATATGTCTTGGTAAAACTACCCACAATGCAATAATACACCATCACCGACATAGGGAGGAGAGAGAGAGGGATGAAGGGGTTGAAAAGAGAGGGAAAGAGGTGGGATGGAATGAAAAACAGGGTAATAAGAGGGGGTGGTTACATCATGATAGAAGGGAAGGATACTGAATAAGAGAAGGCAGAATAGAGAGAGAGAGCGAGAGAGAGAGGAAAGAGAGGGAGATAATGAGTGTGAGAGTTAAAAAGACAGCTAGATCGCTTGAACCGAAAGTGCAGAATTAAGTAAGTCATCAAAAAAACATGTCGTCTTCCTTGCAACACAGAACTGTTTTTTTCCTTTAATAATAATAATAATATTCATTAGAATGACAATAAAACTTCTTTTACAGAAAAAAAACAGTAATAACAATAAGAGTAACAATAATGACCATAATTTCTACATGAACATTAGCCGTAAAAATGTATCTTTAAAAATAAAAAAAAAAATAAAAAAAAATTAAACGAACTTAAGAAAATGAATGCCGGAACAAGAAAAAACTAAATAAAAAACTAAAAGATGAGAGAGCTGGTTTGTCCTGTGCGATGTCACTGAGCTCAATGTTTTGGAAGGGTGGATTTGAGCCCGACCCCAAAACACCCCCACCCGGCCTAGGGGAATGGGCCGCTCCACTCAGAGAGGGCCTCATCGGCTCCGAGATCCCAGCCCGCTCCCGGGAATGGTCCACTGCGGGGACAGCAGAGGGGAGAGAGGGAGGAAGCGGACAGAACCTCACAGACAACCACTCGCCCCTCCCCGCACTCAAAAAAATTGGTGCGAATACTTTGGGTTTATGGCGGAAATGTGTGTACACGTTTGTGTGCGTCTGTGAGTGTGTTTTTAAGTATTTCATGTTTCTGCACGTTTGACCATATGAATGCCTTTGGACACTGAGGTACGGGACTATGTTGCTATGGCAACAGTTGAGAGAGGGCTAATGGGGGAGGGAGAGTTTAGAATGGGACAGCGAGGGTGGGGGGTTCAGGGGAGGAAAGTGAATGATGATGGGAGGGTGGGGCGGGGTTCAGGGGAGAGGGGGGGACCCCAATTCTATCCAATTGGATGGAAGAGCGAAAGGGGGGGGGGGGAAACAGCGAGCCAATGGCAATGCTTGCTGGATGGCTGGCTGTGCAGAAAACCGCTGAACCCTGAGCCCCACCCGGAACCTCCCCGTTAAACCCCACCCACCCCCCACCCAGCAGCCTGCCCCTCCCCGCGGGGACAGACGGGACAGACAGACGGACGCAGAGTGTGCTCTCTCCAGGGCAGACTGACAATGGCGGTTTGGCGTGATGCTGCTCAACTCAAGTCAACACAACTCAGGGTGGCTGATATGGACCACTGTACACGGGACACCCTCCCTAGGATGGAGAAGACAGATTGGTGACGCGTTAGACATGTTGTAATTAACTCTATGGATCTCATGGTCTCTCCCACGGTTAAATCAGGGGCCGTGGGCTCTCTGGGTGTATCTGTGTTTGTATGTTAATGACACACTGTCTTGGGAACTACTTGGTCTGAATTTGACTAAACATGGGTGAATGATGGCATTTGGGGGAATTACACTGACTGACTTAGCAATTCACTGAAAGCTGAACAAGCATGTGTCCTGAAATGTTGTACATACAGTATGCAATTCACGATGGGAACAGAGGCTTAAAAAGGTCCCCCGTCAGAATTAAGACTCCTCTCCCACATAATAACAGTCTTGAAGTACTGCTCATCACCGATTGGCCAAAAGGGGTCGCTGCATCATCGCGGGACAGAATGTTTCCAGTTGGCATGCTACATGTTTCCATGTGTGTGTGTGTGTGTGTGTGTGTGTGTGTGTGTGTGTGTACCTGTGCTAGACCCCGGCTTGCTCCATGCTGTACTGCAGGTCGGGGGGCTTGTAGCTGAGGAGCATGTCACTGGTGCAGGAGGAAGGGTAGCAGGCAGCGGCGTGGAGTTCCCCTTCCACGTCACACACTGCAGGGGGAGACAAACGCATTCAACACCTGTTAGATCATTCTGGATCTGCAGAAGCAAAGGAAAGGACATTTAAGGACAGAAAAAGCATGGTTTACCCCCACAAAACACACACACACATGCACAAACATACTTGAAATCTGTATGAATTGTTCAACTTTAATATCCTAGTAAGTTCTATAATGCATTAGGATATTCAGTGCATGCATGTGTGTTCACTGACCCGACTCTTCCCGCTGGTGCAGCTGCTGGCTTCCCGTCAGTGAGGTCTGGCTGAGGATGTCGGACATGCGGGCGGAGCTTAGTGCCTTACCGGCCAATAGGCTCATCCCAGACATAGGCTCGGTCTGGTCCTGGACAGGAAGTGAACATGAATGTTTGTGTTATGAAGTGAATCCAAGTCAGCCATTGCTCTGCTAAATGAGCTCTCTATGTGGACCGTCTCAAACACCACCCTCTTCCCTTGATCCTCAAATCACAACTGTTGTGTGAAGTTTGTGTGAGGAAAGCAACAGAGTTCGTGATAGGTCAATTCATGTCATGTAAAAATGTTCTTTTTTTAAACGAATGGAAACTGTCGAGCCTCAAACTTTTACTTAAACTTTTACAATGACTGAACCGTTCACGGACTTAATGGATGCATCAACATCCCCATCGGCTGAAATGTCAGGACGGGTGTGATAATGATGTTGATGTATCAATAGCGATGTTTGATGTCACAATAAAGTCAGACAAATAGAGGATGACGCAGCTTGGTCACAGTGTGTTTCAGACACATCCACCACACAGTGTGTAGAACAGTCCTTTTCTGTGTTCTACACATGTGCTTTCATTCGAGCTGCTGCAAATCCTACAGCTGGATGACTCTAGACAATAGGCTATGATCAATTTAATATTGCGATTTTGAAGAATGAAAGAGGCAGAAGCATATTCATAATATATACAATCAATGAGATTGAGACGTCGGGCAGACGTTCTTCCCTTGAACCAGGAAACACTACATAGGTAAGTAATATTGTATCCGTCCATCTACAGTACTGATGTATCTGTCAAATCCATATAATATGATATGTTGTCCATATTGTACTGCGTGTGTAAACAAGTAGTCCAGTTGCACTCACGTAGGCGTCGTCGCAGGTCTGGATGGTGTGGTGGCGCTGTAGCTGACCACGCGGCCGGTAGCCCTCGCCTGGGGCCCCCCGGGGGAAACCCACGCCATTATGACCGGGCATCTCCATGGCCTGTGCCTGGGGCCTGCACTCCACGTGTTCTGCGTCTGAGAGAGGACGGGGCATCAAGAGGTTTATTTGTCACATACATACCAGGGCATACAGTGAAATGCGGGTGGCCATGCCCGCTTAGATGGTGCAATAATACAATAGTAAATAAAAGAAGTAGAAGATAATAAAAATAGACATAAAATAGACATAATAAAGTTCTGACATATAGACATGTTAAATCATTTTCACCTTCTACAGGGCTACACAAACACATGTTGACTTGAGAAGAAGATGATGATGTGGCGAAAGTTAATATATGCTATCATCTTCTTCTCGAGTCAACATGTGTTTGTGCATCTGAGCTTAACTCATTCAATGCCAGTCACGAGTATAGTCGGGTTAACTCGCCAACCGTTCAGCACCAATCACGAGTATAGTCGGGTTTTGCTCGTTATTTCTTTTATTAGCTATATCCATTCATTTTCATCCATCCAGCCTGATGTTATCATTGGGAATGGGTCTGAGCTCGCAAAAAGGGCAAATACCGCCGCCTACGCCTTCCAGCTGGTATTGCACTCCATTAGAAATGGTGTAGTTTCTTTTCAGGGCCGATCTGAGCCGTGCCGGTTTAAATACTCAGACGAGGCAGGCCTTTACAACGATGGCATGGTACACTAACCCCGCCCGCCCGTTCATGTGTAACGCTATGTAATGTGGCACGGACCTCCACGAGCAGTATTTGGAATGGCGATCAGATAATTGGATTATTTCTTTTGCATTACATCAGAGACAAGGTAAGATATATAATAAATAAATATATATAAAATATATATAAAATCTTGCGTTGATCTGATATTTCTTTCTACCGCGATTGATGCTGTCTCTGTGTGTGTGTGTGTGTGTGGCTCTGTGCCGTTGGGTGGGAGGAGGTGGCAGGGGAGCCCCCCGCTACGAGGGCCATCTCATTCTTGCATGAGGAAGGATAATAATGATAATCTAGCGTTGATTTCAGGAAGATTCGATAATCAGGCGAAAAATTACAACGTGTTTAGTGTATTCTAGGGCTATTATCGCGTCTTTTCCTGGGATTACTAAGAATCACCAAAACTATACTCTTATTCAAAACGGTATAAAACGGAAATGTACAGATGAAAAAACAATCAGTTTTGTACATGTTGACTGGAAGCAACTCACTGACAATCGACGGGTGTATTAGACCCATAGCTATAATATAAGATATATTTTAAGCACTCGCAAATCTCGCAGTCCCCCCATTGATTAAAGCGATGGCGTACTAGCGCCCTCTGGCGCATTAAGCGATGGCGCAGAATGAGTTAAGGTCAAATGAAAAGAAAATGAGAAACTGAAAGGCTTTAAAATAAAAAATAAATAAAAACGCAAAGACGAGTGTTGAGCCAAGTCTTCGACCCCACCATCCCTCACTCACCCCTGGCTGCCGAGCCGCTCCTCATGTAGCCGTGCCTGTGTGTCGGGGAGGTGTAGGGAGGGGTGCTCCCTCGAGGAGGCCCCAGAAGTTCCACCACGTCTCCCACCTTGGCCAGCAGCAAGCCCTCGTGCGGTAGGTACGCGGTGGCCGGTACCTCGTCCTCCTCCATGCTCTCCGAGTGGGGCAGGGTGGGCGGGTGCTGCTGCTGGGCCCCCGGGGCCTCTGGAGGCTGGATCTGGAGGAGGTGGTGGTAATGCGGAGAGGGAGGGGGTTCCAGGCTCTCCCCCTGGCTCAGCTGGCGGAGCAGCAGGAGCTCCCCGTACTCCTGGGCCCCCCCGCCGCTCGGCGCAGCCGGCCCCCCCGCTCGGGGGCTCTGCCTCTTCAGCAGGGCCGCCAGGTCCTGGGGGGGCAGCCGGAGGTCGCCGTGGCCAGTCAGAGAGTGCCGGGGGGACAGCAGCCCCTGCAGGGTGGGCGTGACGTGCTGCTGAGGGGGGCGGTACTCCTGCGGGGTGGGCGAGAGCAGGGCTTGTTGCAGCGCCGAGGGGGGGCCGTAGATGCCGGCCCCCACCGCCCCGCTCTGGTAGCCGTCCAGGCCGGGCACTTTGAGGGAAGTCCCCTGCAGGTAGGGGCTGTAGGAGCCCACAACACTGGAGGGGCCCCGCGAAGCTGCGTCGCCGGAGAAGAGGTGGGGGTTGAACTGGACCTGGTCATAAGCCGATGAGAAGCCACCCAGGCTGCGGCTGCAGAGGAGGGAGGGAGAGAGAGAGGGAGGGGGAGGAGTCAGCGCACTGCTTGCAAGCATCAGTAGACTCAAAAACCATCTAATCTACCAGTATACATGGATCTAATATATGTTAAAGGTGCTGTAAGTCGTATGCTATTATTAAAATATTAATTTATTTTTGATAAATAGACGTTCAATTAATATCTCTACATTCCGACAGTCATCACTGGTGTCCCTCCGCTCTGCAGTAAACACAAAATAAATGTTCTGGTATCCCATTCCCTCCACACTGCCAAAATGATCTGACAAAAATAGGAAATAAAAACTAGTTTTAAGCAAATATGTCCTTGAAACAAGTAAAATCTGCCAGTTCAGTAAGCAAAGCTGGCTTGGTAAGATTTCTTAAATAAGTATAAAAAAAAAAGATTCTGATTGGATGAAGTGGGAAGGGATACCAGAAAATTTATTTTGTGTTTACTGCAGAGTGGAGGGACTGGGAGACCCATGTTACTGACCAAACACTCTATATCAGTGATGGCTGTCGGAATGTAGAGCTATTTAACACTTATTTTAACAAAGAAACACCACTTACAGCAACTTTAAGCACGCTCAACAACGGCAGGCCTCGACTGAAAAAGGTCATGTGTCTAGTCTTCACTGAGAGAAGGAGAGGCAGGCAGTTTCATACTAACGATGCTACTTTGGACAATCACATTCAGTCAGATCAAAACAAGTACCGGTATATAACAGTACTACATTGTCATTACTTCAACTTTATAAATAATGCAACGCTCGTCGCCCTCTCTCAGTAAAGGCAATCCGGTAGTTTTTCCACTGCACACGTCCTGTGCATTACCCATACTGGGCCCACAGTATCTGCACCGTTTTGGTTTAGCTTACTTGTACCAAAGTGGATTGTAGAAAGTGGAA
Organism: Notolepis coatsorum; assembly: GCF_963971535.1. Lineage (NCBI taxonomy): Eukaryota > Metazoa > Chordata > Actinopteri > Aulopiformes > Paralepididae > Notolepis > Notolepis coatsorum. The sequence goes on from NC_140165.1 coordinate 205,432,055, forward strand.
ATCTACAATCCAATCATACTGTACTGTGTCAGTAAGTTAATGCAGTGGGAAGAAAACATACAGGCGCTAGTGATGGGAGTCAGGTCACAGAGGAAGTGACTAGTGTTGGTACACTCTGGAAGGTTCTACTTCTTCAACCACTTACTGTACATCCCAGTTAATTAGTTCGGAGGACTTGTATGGAAGACGTCATCTTGGTAAAAATGTTGTTTGAGGGGGGTTATTGTGTTGTGACGTACAGTAACAAACATCGGCAAACAGCATTATTGTCACCTTTCTTTTTTGCCTTTACATCAAATTATCTGGCCTGAGCTCGAAGAAATGAAGAAAGAAAAAAAGGGTAAAAAAAAAAAAACAGAAAAGAAAAGAAAATACTTTAAAGATAGGAAGGTGGAACAGCGGTTGATGGAAATTATAAAAAAGAATGAAAAAAGATCATGAAGGTTTCTGTGATTGTTGTAGCTGCAGAGCATGAAGACATCTGTGAGTGGTGTCATGACAGCACATTGAGAAAACACCTAACACTACAAACAACAACAACAACAAGACAAACAAAAGATGTATAAACGGTCTGTTGAGCTAGCGGACGGTGACAGAAGTGGGCGGGGTCACCTGTGCGTCTCCGCGTTGTCCGCACTCAGCTGCTTCCCGAGGACCCGGTGTCCGCACGGCGTGGACAGGAAGCCGCCTTGCCGTAGTGCCCCGCCTCCCAGCTCCACTTCCTGCACCTGAATGGTCACCTGCACAGCCGGAGAAGCAAGGAGACACGATGACATCACTGAGGCTTCATAAACACACTTGAACTTTGTTTGACAATTTGAGACGTCAAAACATTTATCTTCTAACCAGCTAGGACCTGGGCTTGGAAATGGTTTGAAATTCATTGAAGGGCTTTAGCTGCGGATGTGTACAAATTCTGCAAGTGTGTATGAAGTCTGAGGGATACAGCTATATAGCCGTGGACTGCTCAAGGACTTTCCTATTAACAAATTGTCCGTGGAGGTCCAAATACTTGTGACTAGAATGTCTGAGAGGCAGTAACAAGAAAACACATTCTCATTGGATCCTCTTTGGTCACCTGCTGTTGCTGGGGGACACCCTGGGTCAGAGGGACGCCTGCACGGACAGATCCTGCCTGCTGATTGGTGGGTATGGAGACTCTGCCTGTGGGAGGGGGGCTACTGCTCTGACCCTGGTAGAGACCAGGGGCACCGTGCTGGTACTGCACTGAGGATGGACCTCCTAGAGGAGAGGAGGAACATGACAGGAGAGGAGAAAAGGAGGGGAGGAAAATGAGAGAAGTCGAGAGGGGGAGAAGTGTGGAAAGGAGAGGAAGACAACAGGATAGGAGGAGAGGAGAGAAGGAAAGGAGGGGAGGAGAAGGTGAAAAATCGAGAAGGGGAGAGGAGAGGAAGACAACAGGAGAGGAAAGAAGGAGAGGAGGACAGGACAGGAGGGGAGAAGAGAGGAGAGGAAGAGGTTGATATTAGACAACCAGTGATGCTAAAACCCATTCTACAGTGAACAAGCCAGGCAAATGTTTCCTTGTGTCATATCTTAACTCATTGACGGCCAAAAAAATTTAAATTATTATACTAAACAGACCTTGTTGTGTGATCCTGGTACTTCTGAGTGAATTCGAATTGAAATGCCGATTATATCCCGATAGGTGGCAGCATCGCCTACCTTTTGAACTGGGCTAGTTTACTGTGGAGGGGGGGGGGGGGGTTGCTCACTCACTGCTGGGCACAATAGTAGCCACTAGCCTGCGGACAGCCTATGCAATGGCGAGCAAACTATTATGAAGAGGACAAAACGATCACACTTATAAGGTGCGTTTTCACCAGACTACATTGGACTCAGTACTTGTGGTAAATCATAAAAATACCATAGTTAAACCGGCCGAGCATGTAACATTATCTGTTGCAGAGTTGAGAGCACTCCAGACTAGAGCCAACTAACGTTCGGCAATGGCGATCGCCTAGAGCGAACTATTGGAGATTATTATGAAGAGGATAAACGGTGACGATCCATCCATAACATAAGGTGTGTTTTCACCAGACTATAAGCACATAAGCACTCACTTCCAAGTGGCATTCAGGAGTTGTTCCAGACTAGAGAGAGCCAATATAGACTTAGGGGAACTTGTGTATTCAATATCGCAAAGGCAAGGACAAATATAAAAAGTCGATGTATAACTGTTAAAGGCGCAAAATTATGGAATAGCTTTGACAAAGAAGTAAAAATGTGTAGTTCGCTACATACTTTTAAGAGATTATTCAAATATAAGGTGATACATAAATATAAAACCTCATTATTATCCTAGTTATATTGCATCTATAACATCGCTGTGTTCAAATAGTGACAAAGGGAAAAAGAAAAAAGAAAAACATATATATTATATATATAAAAAATAAAAAAGTTCTACTACTATGCTTTGTAAAAAAAAGACGGAAATAAAACCATTCATTCATGTTGGATTCTAGTATTTTCAAACAGGCTGTTTGGATGTAACGTCATCTCCAGACTAGAGCCAACTAAGGTTCGGCAATGGCGATCGCCTAGAGCCAAGTAACTTATTTAAATTGTTCCTGTTAGACACTTCGGAGCAAGAGTGGACAGGGTTTTGGTGGACCTGCTGACAAAGGTAACGTCTATTTTACCGAACCCCATCATAAAACATACATTTGTGATGATCCCAGCATCAGAAAACGAGTCGGCAAGGGAAGAAGCGGAAAAAGCACCCTGGGTGTCGCAGTACTAACCGTGCCCCTGCATTATTCCTGCAGAGCCAGGCGGAGGGCTCTGGTCGGGCTGTCTGAAGAGGTGGTTGCTGGGATGTGTTGGTGGAGGGCTGGAGGGCTGAATATGCAACCTGAGTGAGGAGAGGACAGAGGAAACAAAAATACAAGAGACAGAACAGTGATGTAACAAGTCAAGAGCACCACAGTCTCAAACTTCACACACAGGTTTGATAGCCGACCATATGTGTGTGTGTGCGTGTGCGTGTTTTTTTTTGTTTTTATTAAGGATCCCCATTAGCTGGTGCCATGGCTCCCAGCTAGTCTTCCTGGGGTCCACACAACACAATACATAAAACAGTTAATGCATAGATCAATACAAAAGATAAAAACAAGAATTTAGTATATAGCAAATAAGCTACTTTCACAGATGCTATAGATAGAAAAAAAAAAAAAAATTAACCCTTTTCTCGCCAAGAACGTGTTACCACGTCATTGCTCGCCATGCGTAATCTGCCAATGACGCCGACGCCGTAAGGCGTCTTTGAGATCAATATTTCAAAAATCTGTGATGGCAATCATATTTCACCCACGGAGACTGGAGATCTCCTGTTGATCTCCTCTCAACTCTCCAACGGTGCAAGAGCGCCATCTGGTGGCCGATCGGCGGATTGCCTAAACAGGAAATGAGCGGCAGGAAGTGGTGCTCATCCATATTCGGTCCGGCCACTCGCTATTAGGGATGGGTACCTTTCACATTTGAACCGATACCAGTACCGGTACCTGTGAATCGATACCGGTACCCAACGGTACCTTTTTTCGGTACTTTAGTCTCAAGAAATTTTATTTACCTACCTCAGTCGTGAAAAAAAAAATCCAAACTTCAAATAACTACAATTTCGACAGTTTTCGGCTTGCCATTGCTCCGACTGCTTTGTTGTTGAATCAAGTCAAATCCTAGGTAAGCATATATTGTGCGTGTGAACGTTGACATGAAGAAAAAAGTAAAATAATTTTTTTTTTGGTATCTCACTTGATTTGATACTCTGTAGTACCGACATGTTTCGGTTCGGTACCTCAAAAGTACCGAATTCGGTACCCATCCCTACTCACTATCGCTCGCGGGACTCGAGCTCGACACAATGGATAGCGATCCGTTGCCAATAACTCGATAAACAACATGATTTGGGCGTATATATTATTATACAACCTGGAAATGGATCGCATATATCAACATCCCATAATCGCGAACTTTCTGCTCCACGCTGACCACCCAACGGTCAGAGGAAGATGCGGTAAGTTTCAGCGTGTTTGAATATTATGATCCATAAAAACTGCTGTGATCTATGTATCGCCCATACTACATGAATGATTTAACGTCGGCCACAGACTTATAAACCCCCCCCCCCCACCCCCCCTCCGGTCACCAGCATATGATGATGCATGACGCTTAGGACCTTGTACAATTGACATTTTTTATCTGACGCCAATCGGTATCAAACTACATTTGATGATCTAATATATGTATTTGTGGCTATAAATTACGTTCTGCAGAATGCTGCAGAAAACGATAAAAACATATTTATACTTTAGACCGTATTTTAGTATGAATATGTGAATGAAAAAGTAGAACGTTGCTACATCCTAAACGATAGATACTTGACGTTGAATGGGCCATAGTAATGTCAATTTAGCAATACAATTTAAAAAGTTATAGCCCTGCAAAGAAGGGGAACATCTCCATAGACTTACAGTGGTGGCAGAGAGGGGTATAAGATCAGAATAATCCCTGGCAGATAAAGGGTTAACTAAAAACATACAATAAATATCCATTTTTAAAGATACAAAATGAGAACTTGTAGGCTAATAGGCAAAAACCCATAAACAAATGCAATACACATTAAGGCAACAGCTGTAATTGAGATGTGAGTTTCTTTAAAAAAATCGATTTACTAAAAGTGTAGAGATAACTAGGTAGGTTGTTCCAGAGTGTTATGCACCTATAAATTAAAGACTGCTTTAAAGCATTGGTTCTAGGACGAGAGAGTACAAACTGACCATTTCTGGCCCCTCTTGTATTATGGTCTTGTTGTATAGAGCTTCTGTAAACAAGTTGCTCAAACACAAAATATGGAGTCTTGCTGTTAATGACTGATTTACACAATACAAGTGAGTTAGACGATAACCTTTTTTCAACTGTGAGCCAGGAGAGACCAGCATGCATACGGTTGACATTGGACCTTAGTGAGCAACCCAAAGCCAACCGTGCTGCCCTGTTCTGGACTACCTGTAGTCTCCTGATCTCACCTTTGGTGGCAGATGACCAGATCACAGAACAATAATCAACATGACACAGGAATAGACTCTGAATAATCTGACGTAGAAGAGGACGATCAACAGAAGAAGCACATTTTCTAACAATGCCTACAGCTCTTCCCATCTTTGAGACAAAGTTAGTGATGTGGTTTGCTCCAAGGAGCTTAACGCTTTCAACTTGCTTAACGATGGAGTTACATGAATTTAAAATAAGCATTCGGTTACAAGACAACCCATGCCTCGATCCAAACACCATGCTTTTTGTCTTAGAGATGTTCAGTACAAGCCTGTTAGCTACTATCCAATCATTCACATCATTAAGTTTGTGTGTGTTGTATTGTATTGTATTTGTTTGTTTGATTAGGATCCCCATTAGCTGTCAAATTAACGACTGCTAGTCTTCCTGGGGTCGTCACACGCAAATAATACAACAGAATACAAATACAGAATGTAATTAGGAATACAATTAAAATAATAATAATAAAAAAAGATTATATTCAACATTGAAGATAGAATGAATGGTTGGATTCATTCACATTCCCCCCAAAAACTAATATCTGAAAGGGTAAGTGAAATTGATTAAAATTATTTTTAAAAGAAAAGCTAGTAGGAACCTCTGGCCTCCTTTGCTACTGTTCACTCTCTCCCATGTTGTGTCTTTACCAGCGCATGTCGAGGTCACTTGTCGACTCCAGTTGTGTTTCCTATATAAGCTAGGCTCTGCCTCTATTCCAGTAAGACAGACTATTTGATGCCATCTCTCCTATGAGCTCATAATAAATGTTTATAACCAGACTGGCTGACTTGTGTTATTTCTGATTCTGGCCTTGTTTCTTCAAAACAACAATTGGTGCCATGACCTGGATGCACATGACCCACCGCTGGGCTGGTTTGGACCGAGAGGAAACACACATTGCCACGATGTGCACTAAAGGTAAGAGGTTCTTCCTCTCATTGGTGATGCCCGTCTGTTTTTCCCTCTCCGTCAGCCTTTCCAATTGGGTGGCATTGTATCCATTTCTGTTAAAGGTAATGGCAATGAGAGTCTCCAGTCTCTTGTTTGGCCTTTGATCCCAATTGTAGTGTTAGTGTGCGTGTGCGTATGCGTGTGTGTGTGTGAATCAAGCAAGTACGGTATGCGCAGAAAAGCTTGGCCGTAAAATATCCTGGCCTTAAACAAGCAGTCGGTCAACATAGGTCTGGAGGGGGAATGATCCTGTTATAAGACCAGATGTTTGTGTAGAATTTCATATTTTAATATGTATTGATATTATATATATTCCTCCAGTTAATTCTGTCAACTGGGCAGAAGGAGGTTGGTTGTGTTTTTGGTGATGATTATTTGTTACCAGTGATCTGTTTATAGGTGTTATCATCATCATTGTGATTCTTATGAGCATTGCTTTGATTTGTTTGGTTTTGATACAAGCAAATCTTGTGGATGGCATGGACGAGCAAATGCAGAATGAGTTGTATGTGTCATAATGTTTACGATAAGCAAAATATCTTTGTTAATGAGAGATACTGCATTGGTATTAGTACCACATCAGTTACCATGATGCAGGAATGCTTCATTTTGATGTTGCTATAAAACTATGATACTTGTTTTACGATTAGACCATTAGAATATGGGAAGGATGGATGACATCCTCTTGTAAAGATACCTTGAATGTGGAAAATTGTTCCCTGAAATGTCAAAGACATGTTTCATAGCTCTAGGGACCCCAGTCAGCTCTGTAAAATGTGCACCACACTTGTGATTAATGGCAACATATTTTCCAAGTGTTAACAGTAAATTGTTATGTACGTAGTTGGAGCCACTAGGTTACTCTAATAACTGGAGAACAAATTAAATAGAAAGAAAACACAATCAAACATTAATATTATTGATTAATCAGGACACTGTCAGGGGAAAGGTTTATGGACATACTATAAAATGAGTAAGGCCCGATGATTTCAAATGTTTACCAACTGAAAATCATCAAAGTACATCTAAGCACAAACATGCAGTATTAAGGTAAAACAAAAGGTGGCGACCAAATTATGTCTATGCCGTATATTGTATGACTTTAATTTTGTTTTTCTCAATTTGGAATGCTGAAATATGTATTTATGTTTTTGTTGGTTAGAACAATTCACTGCCACAATGCAGCCTGTAGCCACCAGAACTCCAGTGAGAGACAAATTATGAAAATGTTTTGGAACATTTTATGTAAACAAAGTCTTATACTGGTTATACTGATAAGATTGGCTGTGGTTGTTATTAGTTGTTACTTAGGTTGGGTCAGTTTTAGGTTAGTTGGGGGTCTCGGTCTGTGGGGTTCCTGGTGAAAATAGGAACCTGTTCCCTGGCAGTGTTCTGGCTGCTTTGTTTGTTTTGTTCTTTTCCTTTGGTAGGTGTAGGCCAGTGTAGTACACCATCATTCTTCTGGACTGCATTGACCATATTCACACAGTGGCCATTTTGCTCTTAGGTTATGCTCAGGTTGGGATTCCTTTCCACCCTGATCCCACCCTGAAAGTAAACTAATTGGTACTACTGTACCTATACTTGGATTATTTTCACCTAAGATATTGAATAAATAATATTATATTATTGTCCTCCCTCATATTGCTTAGTCTCTTTTATGAATAAGAAACAAAAATGTATTCAAATAAAGTTTAAATAATTACATTTTATTTCGTCTATGCAACCTTGTTTATTCACCATGTCCATGGAAAACAAAAAAGAACACAGTCCTAAAGGTGTGGTTTCCTTATGTCTGTTTACCTTCCTGTTATCTACATCACTGCATAACTCAGAAATGTTCAGACAAGCTTCATTTTTGCTTATTTGTGATACTACACGCAAATCAAAGTTACAGCCGCAGGGCATGACATACAGACGTAGAGACCGCTAAGCACACGAGTGACTTTGGATGATTAAACATTTAAAACATTGATTAACCATTTCTTTACCGCGTGGTGTCTCATCTTTGTTATGATTTTAATGAGCGATCATTAACAAGTGATGTTTCATCCTAGGTTTTTGGAATATAGTCAGGAATATTTGATTGGAATGTGTTCAAATACCCTAGATTGTTTGTAGTCTGAGGTTTGAGTGGGCTGCGTGTTGCTGGGAGGCCCACGGTTACAGGTCTCTCACGACAGGTTGAAATGTTGGTTTAGTTTGGTATCGATAATACGCTATGTTGTTTTATTGCTGCCTATAGGTGTGGGGTAGTAGCCTATAGTGTGTCTCTGCTACACCGTAGATGCACCACTATACCTTGGGCTGTAGAAAGGTGCTGCAGCGGGAAGGTAAGTGAGATTCATACACTGTACAGCTCTGGCAATTGTTGTTTGGGTAGCGTCACTGTATCTAATTGGAGCATTCACTAAAATGGTAAAATGATAAATGATGCATTTATATAGCGCTTTACAATTTTTTGTTCCTCACATTCACCCATTCACTAACACACAGACGGCGGAGGCAACCATGCAAGGTGCCAACCTGCTCATCGGGAGCAATTAGGGGTTAAGTGTCTTGCTCAAGGACACTTTGACACACTGCCCGGGAGGAGCAGGAATCGAACCAGGAACCTTCCGATTACCAGATGACCGATCTACCACTGTCACCCCACATATTTTTCTCAGTTAGGCTTCAGTAGCAGTTCCTCATCAGGAGGGTCGGAGACGTTTTGGTTTGGTTTGTTATTTGTGTGTGTCGTCTTGGGAGCACCCTGTAGCACTGTAGCAGGGGCAAGTGGTTTACAGGTACAGGAAGTGGTTTACAGGGACAGGAAGTGGTTTACAGGTACAGGAAGTGGTTTACAGGGACATACATCCAGTGGTTTATACTGTAGCTACATAAATAGCTGCCACCACTTCACACATGAAGACCAGGGGTGAGTTGCTTGTTTACAGTAGGAAAAGCTCCTATGTTAACTAGTCCTCCTCTGAGGGTCCTTCGCATCGTATTTCCATGTTTTGCACTGAGCAGTGCCAGTGTTCGTGTGATTTTCATGGCAAAATATAGATTATAATATTATAAACAATTATATATCATTTTTCTTTCATTTAAAAATACTTTTAGGCTACCGACTGATATTAATACCAATTCACAAATTACAATAATCTGTACAGATCAGTTTCTAATATCTTAACTGTGATTTTAGGACCTTAACTCATTAATCGCCAGCCATTAGACGGGCCCCGTTGTAGCACTGCCACGCTTTAAAAGATAGGAGTGTGTCACCTTGTTTGTAGAGCTATAACTATATTCTATATTATAGCTATGGATACAATACTATGGCCCATTTGACAAACGATCTATCGTTCAATATGTGAAAAAGAATGAATTTTTCCATCCATACGTTCCCGTGTTATACCGTGGTGAATATAAGTATGGTTATAGCGTGGTCTGGGGTAATTCCCGAAAGGCTGAGTAATAGCCTTATACGTCAATTCTACTATAAACGTTGCCGTTTCTTGCCTGTACACGCTACTATTCCCAAACCAAATCTATATTCATAGGTAGTTTTTTGATGCTTTGATCGTCACCAACGGCATACGTTGTGGAGTAGCATTACACACACGCGCGTTGCGATCGAGGTGAAGACATGGTTGGATCAACGCAGGATTGATATCATATAGCCCTTACCTTCACTAGGATGTACCCCAAAAATAATATTCCAATGATCTGATAGCAAGTCCCAGTATTGGTGTTGATCGTGTCGCCAACATAATCCACCACACATCATGCATCGGGAGCATTTGACGCTTCTCAATCAGACAAAAAAAAGTGCCCCCGGAGACATTTGGCCATTACACAGGCCAAGATACAAGGTTTCAAAGGGTGCTCGATACCGCCGTCTAGCTGGATGCGGCCGGTATTGCACTTTGGCGATCTCAGACTCATTCCCTATGGTAACACCAAGGTCCCTGGATGAATAATGAATAAAAATATCAAAAAAAAGGAAAAACTATCAAATAGCGAGTATACTCGTTGTTGGCGTTCAAGCGTTGGCTCCCAATAACGAGTATACTTGTTGTTGGCGGGGAATGTGTTAAGAATGTTTTACATGTTTACATGTAGTTGCCTCCCTGTCAGACGACTACAGCAGTGACTGGCCTTCAGAGGCCTTCACTCTTTCCCTGGTATATTTAGTTGTTTTATTCTCATCCAAGCCTGTGTAGGCTATGTTGTTTCTTCCAGCTGTGGATTATTTCCAGAGCCAAAGTTTTAAGGCAGTTCAATCAAGTGATCAATGCACAGTGGTTACATGTTAGGAAGGTGTTTATTAGGCTTTGAAGTCTCGTACATTCAGTTTTCAGAAGGCTATGGATTATATATTCTCAGACTAGTACTTTGTGTTTATTTATTTTAATTTTCAACACTATCAGTTGTTTTAGAAGGTCTCGAGGATAACTGCAAGAATCAGGGCACTTTACATTAATTTGGTTTATTGTTACCTACAGGACATGAATAAGCATCAGAAATGGGCAGGTACTTGTTAGGGCTGGTTGTTTAAACTACATAATAATAATCACGATTATTTTGGTGAATATTGAGATCATGATTATTTAACACAATTAATTAGTTAATTAATTACTTTTGAAACATGCATTCATTGAACTAATAAAAACATTAACAGTGGATTTCCTTGAACTTTAAATATAGTTCAACTGAAAAACAAAAACATGACGTGGCTCAAAGTCGATTACGGTATCTTGTTTTCATAATTGTTGGAAGCCAAAATTAAATCGTATGAATTGCCCAGCCCTAATACTTGCACAGAATTGTATTGATAAAGGGGAAGATTCTTAAATGCTCAGTATCCAGAATGTGTATATGTGAATGGGATTGGATTGTATATGATTCCATAATGACGGTGTTGGCATCATAGGTTCAGCCAGCCTGTGTTTCCAACCACTGTTCTGTCTCAAATCATAAAAAAGAGGGGGGGGGGGGGGGGGTCTACACCAGGAGGAGAGACTGACACAGGAGAGAGTGAGAGGAGTCTCTTTCCAGCCCAACAACTCTCCAGGAGGGAGGCGCCCAGGGCTGGAGGACATCACACACAAACCAGTTGGCCCCTGCCTTTCCAAGACCTTTGGGCCAGAGGCTCCTCTGGGAAGGAGGGGAAGGAGACAGAGAATGGACACTCCGCTACCTACCAGATAAGTAAAATTATCTGGTTGTTTCGTTTGAGCATAAGAATAACATAACTTTGGAACGCTCCCGTTAGCAATAACATTTGTGACGTGGCGATGTTAGGATTCACCCCTGCCGTTACTAAAATACCACAATTCAATAATAAAGTGTGAGTGCGATTTCAAGGAGCCCCGTGCTATCAGACCTTTGCCATCACACCAATACATCTGCTCAAGCAATATGTAATCTCACTTACAGTGTAACACACCACACGCACCGAGCGCTGAAGGAGTGCTACGGTGCACAAACGCAATGGTTCTTAACCTTTCTGGTTTGATCCCTACAGTGGGAGGCCTGTTCGCAACCCTCAACATAGTCGAGCATAGACAGAATGGTGACACAAAATAATGATTTATATTTCCCATTTCTGACCAAAAAAAAGCATCTACCGGTATAAAGAAATTCTAAACACAATGTTGTATATATTTTCGCGACCCCATTCGTTTAGTGGTGGTCCGGGTAGTACCAAGCATGTTGGCAGCGGTACAGCTAGGTACCCGGTTCTCTGTACCCAACTGTACCCACAGCCTGCTTTGGAACATCCACACTGGGCACACTGAGCTGCCGTTTGTGTCAATGGAACTCCTCTGCTGACCACAGGGAGAGTCCAGAGTGTACCAGCCGCACTGGAATGGACTGTTCCCACTAAGACCAACACATTTAAAAACATAAGACTGTTTTGCCTCCGCATTGGGATATTCAACCAGGCTTTGGTGTTAAATTCACTTGTACTGTTTACAATGCTACTCAGGTTATTAATCATGAATGCCCCTGTGCACGTGAAAGCCCACATTAACAATGAGGATTGGCTATGGAAACATAGTGGGTCGTTCACAATGGATTCTCTGGGCTGTGGAAAATCTGACAAATGCTTCGAGTCAAGTTCTGGTAAAGCACAGTGTTGTTAGTTATGGAGCTAAAAAGAGGTTTGAGTTATTTTAGAGGTTTGTTATGCATGGAAATATCAGAACAAATTTGATGGACAAAGTGATGAGGATGTTGTTTTGTGGCTCTAATGAATCTCATGCTGGTTAACCTTGCATCTCAACACTGCTGCCTATAATCTGTTCCCCAACATTGATAAAGGGGACTGGAGAGACGCCAGACAGCTCTCTGCTTCAACCATATCAGGCAAATGGCCCGTTTTATCAGACATGTTGTTGGTCCCTAGTGGCACTGCTAGCATCACAGCAAGGTCTATAAACAATGTTCGAGTTTCAAGTTCAAGTTTGTTTATTATTTGTCATAATAAAATACAGAATACTTTATGATGAAATGCTTGTTTCTGTATGAGCCCCTGAGAGTGTGCTACATACAGTAAAAAAAAAAAGTAAGTAAAGGAATGCTATAATATTGCTTAATATAATATTGTTACCTGTTCCAATGGCAGCCATAATTTGAATTTCACTTGCACACACTCCTTGGTGGAAGTGATGATTTGGCACAAAAAAATCGTGTCAGGAGACAACAACACAGATCCATCATTTTGGTAATGGTACCTATTGTATGAATTTGCTTTCCTTTCTTTCAAAGGCCTTCACTGGGTCATCAGGGATGGACATGGATATTTTGCCAACCCATGATACACACACAAACACTAGGCTTGGGAGATATTGCAATTTCCCTACTGATGATATTGCTTTAAGACAAACAACGATAAATTATATTATCGTCCAAACAAGCTGAAAGACGCATATGTTGCAGCTTTTATTTTGAAAGATTATGACTGGAAGTCTTATTGTTGTGGTCACTAGCTTGAAACAGGTCTTTGCTACAAAGTTAAAGGAACACGCCAACATTTTGGGAAATTAGCTTACCGTCTTCTCCTTTGGGAGAGGCTACCCGTACATGTCCGCTTCCATTCATTGTGCTAAGCTAGGCTAACATGCAGCCAGATAGCTTTCTACTGAAAGCACAGAGAGAAAACTTGTATCTATCTTCTTGTTTCTCTCTGGAGAAGACGGTAAGCGAATTTCCCAAAAGGTTGGCGTGTTCTTTTAACTTTTCAATCTCGGGGGAAGATTCAAGCATACATTTATTTACTCGCCCTTAATTGAAGCAAAGATACAGGCTGGGGGAACGTTAGCTTTAGCTGAGGCTAATAGTAGTGGTGGACGCTACAGTAGCTGTTAGCACCCACATGCCTCGCTGGTTACTGGCTACATACTATACCGCTGGGCTTTGCTCGCTTCATATTACAGCCAGGCAAATTAACATACAATTAAATTAACTTTAGATCTCCCGGACAACGGTATGTCATGTCATTTTATTTTACTTACTCAGAAACATTTTATACCTAAACATAACATCCGGGCCACTTATTTGTCAAAGACTTACCGAGAAGGTGTTGAAATTATCCAACTTCTAGTTTACTGGGGGCTGACATGTTGATTAGAACATAACATTCATTATTTTCACTCCAACTCGCATTCGATTCATCCTGGCAGCCCCCGGTAAACTTAACCCCTAACTTAGGGCTGGGCGATATAACGATAATTATCGCGATATATTTTAATAATCAATATCGAAAAAGAAAAAGATCGAATTATTATTTATTTGGACAGACTTGTCTTTCTTGCCTGCAACTTAAAGTAATGGCTTTGCTTGTCCAAATGACAATACTGACCAAATTGAGATTTATTTTTCTCTTTTATTTTGTTTGCTTTCTAATTTAAAATACAGTTTGACACAGTAGGCTATGTGTGCTAGCAGAACTAGACTCCAGTCACGAGTCACAGTGCACATGTGCAGTGGTTTGTCCACCAAAAAAGCGCCAAAAGATAGAAAAGAAACTACCGGTAGCAGAGCCAGAACTGTTCAACTCCCCTGGAGCCACAGCCAGCAGAGAAGCCGGTTTACTTTAGCTTTCAAACCAGCTGCAGCCTGAGAACTGGAGTGTGAGGGGATGTAACACTAAAGATGGCGGCAACAACAAAGAATTGCTGCAAAATAAACATGGGTACATATGTTGTTTAAAAAAATATATATATATATATATTTTTTTATATATTCGATATTTTTTTGTATCAAGTTTTTTTGTATTGTTATCGATATCGTTATCGCGATATCATTTTTGGCCATATCGCCCAGCCCTACCCTAACTGCTCACGATGAGCAGGTTGGCACCTTGCATGATTGCCGCCGCTGTCAGTGTGTGAATGTGTGAGTGAATGTGAGGCATAAGATGTAAATCACTTCAGATAAAAGCGCTATATAAATGCAGTCCATTTACCATTTAATGTTACTAATATTTACATTTTCCAACTGTGAGCCGTTTTGATATCAGCTAGTGGGAATCTCTGGCACATTTGCTGCTGTTCACTCTCTCCAATGTTGAGTCTTTACTGCCACCTGCTGAGGTCGCTTGCTGTATTTCCTATATAATCTAGGCTCTGCCTCTACTCCATTAAAATAGACCAGGCTTTCATGATGAATGGTGTTTGACGCCATCTCTATCATGAGCTCATAATACATGTTTATAAACAGGCTGGCCGACTCCCGTTATTTCTGAATTGGGACTTATTTCTTCAATACAACATGCATGTCCTCTCACCTCTGGAGCTGGTGGGTTATATGACTGGGCTGGCTTTCTCCGTGTCCCAGAGATAGGGCCTAGAGGTGAGAGAGAGAGAGGTTAACACAATAACAATCAGTTTCACAGGCTCAACAGTGTCTTGTGTCATGGATTTGTACTATACTGTGTGTGTGTGTGTGTGTGCATGCGTGTGTGTATGCGTGTGCGTGTGTGTGTGTGTGTGTGCGTGCGTGCGTGCGTGCGTGTGTGTGTGTGTACCTGGATCTGCTGGTATAGGATCTGTTGTTCTTGCTGGTACAGGACATGCTGCTGCTGGGTGTGCTCCATCAGTCGCTCATCCTGCGGCGCCGCATACATCTTCTGTAGCTGTTCACACTCCTGTTGACACACACACACAGTTACACAAAACTAGGGGAGTGGAGCACAAACAAGGCCCACACAAGCAGTTATGTACTGTCACTTTAAAACTTAAAATTACTTACATGAGACAAATTCAGTTGCAGGGGTGAAATGGCGCTTCTGTCTAAGTGGATAGATAAACTCAAAGAATCTCACTATAACATAACAGTCATGTAGCACAGGGGTTCCCAAACTTTTCAGGCCAGGGCCCAGAAAATAAGGCGTCAGAGAGCCGCGGCCCAATGGACATCGTCATTTTTTTTTTTTTTTTTTTTTTTTGCCATGTGACCGATTTTTTAAGCCAAATATCACTTCAATCCTATTAAGTTAGTTCAAGTTAGTTATTCATTTATATGTGCTATTTATGAGAGGGCTAACTTGTTGCAAAATAATAATGATAATAATAATAGCCTCATTAAAATACTATTGTTGCTTCGGTTGTTTTCAGCGTTTTATGTGCATAATCTGTTATTTAGTTTGAAATGTTCGTTGAAATAAGTAGATTTTTCGTTTTTGTTTATTTATTAAGTTAATATAAAACCATATAGTCACATTTTAGAATACAATAGAATAGAATTTTAGAATACAACTAGAAACACTGTCCTGGCCTGCTTCTAAGTTCAGTGGCCTGACAAAAAATAAATAAAATAAATAAAATAAAAAAAATAAAAAATAAAAACAATATTTTTTTTTATTTTTTTTTTATTTTTTTTAAATCATCTCGCGGCCCACCCGTGGCTGCTCGCGGCCCACCTTTGGGTCGCGACCCCGACTTTGGGAACCACTGATGTAGCAGACCCATCCCTACCTATCCCCACTATAACATAACAGTCATGTAGCAGACCCATCCCTACCTATCCCCACTATAACATAACAGTCATGTAGCAGACCCATCCCTACCTATCCCCACTATAACATAACATAACAGTCATGTAGCAGACCCATCCCTACCTATCCCCACTATAACATAACATAACAGTCATGTAGCAGACCCATCCCTACCTATCCTCACTATAACATAACATAACAGTCATGTAGCAGACCCATCCCTACCTATCCCCACTATAACATAACAGTCATGTAGCAGACCCATCCCTACCTATCCCCACTATAAGATAACATAACAGTCATGTAGCAAACCCATCCCTACCTATCCTCACTATAACATAACATAACAGTCATGTAGCAGACCCATCCCTACATATCCCCACTATAACATAACAGTCATGTAGCAGACCCATCCCTACCTATCCTCACTATAACATAACAGTCATGTAGCAGACCCATCCCTACCTATCCCCACTATAACATAACAGTCATGTAGCAGACCCATCCCTACCTATCCCCACTATAACATAACAGTCATGTAGCAGACCCATCCCTACCTACCCCCACTATAACATAACAGTCATGTAGCAGACCCATCCCTACCTATCCCCACTATAACATAACACAACAGTCATGTAGCAGACCCATCCCTACCTATCCCCACTATAACATAACAGTCATGTAGCAGACCCATCCCTACCTATCCCCACTATAACATAACAGTCATGTAGCAGACCCATCCCTACCTATCCTCACTATAACATAACAGTCATGTAGCAGAAAGCAGACCCATCCCTACATATCCCCACTATAACATAACATAACAGTCATGTAGCAGACCCATCCCTACCTATCCCCACTATAACATAACATAACAGTCATGTAGCAGACCCATCCCTACCTATCCCCACTATAACATAACAGTCATGTAGCAGACCCATCCCTACCTATCCCCACTATAACATAACAGTCATCAGACCCATCCCTACCTATCCCCACTATAACATAACATAACAGTCATGTAGCAGACCCATCCCTACCCATTCTCACTATAACATAACAGTCATGTAGCACAGTGGTTCCCAAAGTGGGGGTCGCGAGCCGCCGTGGGGGGGGTCACCAGATGATAATAATAAAATAAAATCAAAATAATAATAATAATAATAATACATTATTTTTTTTAATGCAGTCGGGCCACTGAACTTAGAAGCAGGCCAGGCCAGTGTTTCTAGTTGCAGCGGCGCAATAGTTAGATAACCTAGGTGGGGAACAACCAGGACATCACTGCAACTCACACAAGTTGGAGAACTATCTCTCTCTCTCTCTTGCTCACACACACACACACAAAGGGAGCCGCATGTGATTGGTGGAGGCGGGACCCTTACAAAAAACTAAAAATCCATCAAAATCAGTGTTGTTGCTAATCATTGACACATGCTAGCTTGTAATAATCCCCCCCAGAAAAATCTACTTTGCATTTGATATATTGCAAATATATGCCATCACACACACATTTAACGCATTTAAAGGGTTAGAATTATAAAATGAATATGTGGTGTTATGATCAGGGCTGAAGTTAAATAAAAGATTTATGAAAGAAAAAGTGGTAAATTATTTCAACATATAGTAATATTTTTATGGTGTTTTTGAAGAGTGAGTATTTCTTTCAATCTGACATTACAAAACAACTGAAAATCCATCAAAATCAGTGTTGTTGCTAATCATTCATATGCTAGATAGCCTGTTTAACAATACTTTGTGATGCCATCACAAACACTGGCATTTAACACATTCCCGGCCATTGGGATCCGTCTAATCTCACTCTATGAGGCCAGCTTCTCATAACAACATTTCACTGTGCGTGAGGTTGTTTGTAGAGCTAAATCTATATTTTATATTATTGCTATGTGTCCATTGTCATTGTCAATTGACAGTATAAACCTTCCCTTCAATATGCCATAAAGAAATAATTTTTTCATCAATATGTTCCCATTTTATAGCGTAGTGAATATGAACTATATACCAGATTGGTCTAGGGTAATTCCTGCAAAGCTAGTTATGGGCGCTAAGCTAATAACGTTAAATCGATTGGCGTTTCAGCCCTACACAAGCTACAGTTAAAAATCTAAATGCATATGATTGGTATTATGATCCACCATGAATGCATGAAAGGGGGGGGCGGGGGAAGTCGTTTCTGATTATTGATTACCAATAACAGCATTCGTTATTACAACAACATGCGCTGATCTATGATAGCTATGATAGCTACGATAACAAGACCCGATCAGGCTGAAATTGACATCAAATCGCTCTTACCTGTGGCCGGTTGGATTCCAAAAAGAATTTCCCAGTTATTGATCGCCATCTGGTAGATCGATATGTCCATTGGCTGATGCTATATTCCTTTACTGCATACTGAATTCGGCGTCACAATAAGTATTCCATGCGATCGGTTGAAGCCATAGCTTCAGGCTAACAGAAAAATTAACCCGGAATGAAAAAAAAGTGACACCAGGTCTGAAACAAGGATTACTCCATTCTCGAGACAGCGCCACTACCAGGATCTGGCCGGTAATGCACTTTTCCGAATCCCAAAGGCATTTTCCAGCCAACATTGAGTAGGATATTAAAATGGAATAAAAGCAAAAACGAGTCAATAACTTATATATACGTGGTTGGCCCTTTAACACTTTGCATGCCACGCCCGAGATTTCTCGGGTTTACCCCCCGCGGGTTGAATGCCCACTCACGAGAATTCTCGTATTTTCTCTTTTTTTTTGTGCGATCTGAAATCATATTTCATCAACCGAGTCTACCGTTGGAAATTCAGCTACCTCAGGCGCTCAGATGTGAAAAAAGCACCCCCTATCGTCTCCCAGGTGGTAATTCACCCTTTTGTATTGAACTCAATGAAAATGAATGAGAAAAAAAAAAACGCACTCCACATTTTACTTCTCACTCACGCAGCCGGCATCTACCAGCTTCATGCTGGACTCTCAGAGCAGCGGGGAATGTGTTTTACAGTATACACGGTGAATCAATAAAAAGATTGATTTTTTCGAATGGCGATCAGGAATTGGAATAATCCATTTGGATACCATCTGATCTCAGGTAAGGAATCTATGTTACAAGTCTAAGGATAATCAGACCCGTTTTCTCGGATATATAAGCTTTTATGTTATTATGTGATATGGCTGTTTGACTGCGCGCCGTCAGGAAATAGGAGAAGCGATTTTCAGCGCGCGCCACGAGCGTGCATGCGTACACATAATACTTTCGATAATCTAGCGTTTATTTGAAAACGATTCATAAATAGGCCGAACAATGACAACGTTCTAGAATATTCCAGTAAAAGGCGATTATCATGGAAACCTCTTTTTTCTCCGTGAAAACGAGGGGTTTTCTAAATGCTATGAAACGGAAATTAACCGATAAAAAAACAATCTGCTTCGACAATGTTGACTGGAAATAAGTCATTGATAATGCGACGGGCAGATTAGACACATAGCCATAATTTAAAACATAGATTAGGCGATATTAACGTTAACATTGAAGTGGCCTTGGGCATTCAAGGGGGTAAAAAGGAATTAAGCTTGGGCAGTCAAGCATGGAGCCCAATAACGTATATATACGTGTTTGGCCAGGACAGTGTTAAAGGGTACAAATAAAATAATTCCTGCACCAGAATGCAGGAAATGAAGTCTTTGTAACAAAACATTTCCTGGTGGGGGACCCCCAGACCCCTCGCTTAAAAAGTGGCCTGACTGGGGCTATATTTTGCAATATATTTCCTGGCCTGAATGATTTCCCCAGTCCGGCCCTGGTTAAAAGCCTCCAATGCTTATTAGTGTGTGTGTTTCAACCATACATTTCCATTTATAAATATATTTTTTTTTAAGTACCGGTATTGAATTTTTTTTCTTTTTTTTTCTGGCTCTCTGACACCGTTATTTCGGGGGTCGTGGCCTGAAAACTTTGGGAACCCCTGATGTAGCAGACCCATCCCTACCTATCCTCACTATAACATAACAGTAGTGTAGCAGACCCATCCCTACATAAAAACGGCAGCCGTTTCACACATCATATATCTGAGGACTTATTATAATCCTACGATAACTCTGATGCCTAATCTGACAGCAGGTTATTGATCCTGGTGAGTTGAGCCAGCTAAAACAAGTTTATGGTATAAACCACTGAAAGTTCTACCGGAAATGTTTTTTAGGTGACGTGAAGGCCATGTAGGTCATCCTTTTAGTAATCTTGTTAACTTCAGTAGAGCTTCCTCATGACTAGCAGCCTGTGTCTCCATCCGTCTGCTTCGCAGAGTTACGTAAATAACAGCACCACATGCTCATGTAATTAGGCTAATGTAACCATCCTGATTATGTTTAGTTCATTAATTAATTCAACTAATGTGTTTTAGTTTACAAAAGACTCCCAACTGACATCCTAGTTCAAGAGGCAGCCTGATGTTCAACGTCAACCACCTTCCTTCATGACGGGGGGCCAAGTTAACACATTCCCCGCCAAAGATGAGTGCACTTGTTAAAGCCCGCCAATCGAATTCTGCCAACAACGAGGATCGTTATTTATTTTATTCGCTATTTCCATTCATAATTCATCCTGTTGTGCTGTGGATATGTGTGGCACTCTGTCTGAGACCGCAACGGTCCGATACCGCTGCCTGGTGGTATGCGGTCGATGTTGCACTTACTCTCTGAAGGAAGTTTGACTCTGTCCGTCACTGAAAGTCATCCGGGTAGGGGTTTTCTTGTAACGTGGGTCAAGATCCTCACTCGATCGCATTGACTCGTCAATCCGACGCCGGATTCATTATACTGTGGGGAGTTATGGCATGGGCCAAATGGACATACAATCTAGCAGATGGCAATCAAATAATTGGAATATTCTTTTTGCAGTCTCATCGGCCACAGGTAAGAGCAATCTAACGTTAATTTCAGCTTGATTGTGCCTTGTTCTCACAGCCATCGCTCTGATCAACGTATGCCGTTGTACGAATGCAGTTATTGACAATCAATTAATCATAAACGACCCCCCCCCCCCCTTTCACGCATGCATGATGGAACATAATATACCGATCATATGCATTTGAATTTTGTAATTGTAGCGTGTATAGGGACAAAATGCCAATGGATTAAGTATAATATGCGTTGTGGGTAGGGATGTCCGATATTATCGGTCTACCGATATTATCGGCCAATATTGGCATTAAAATGTAATATCGGAAAATATCGGTATCGGTTTTCATTCATTTCATACATTTATTTAACCTTTATTTACCCAGGCAAGCAAGTAAGAACAAATTCTTATTTTATTTGTCAAAAGTATGCATAATGTTGTGTTAATTCCACAACAAGATATATGTTAATTACCTGAAATGATTCCGTTTTTTGGGGGGGGGGAACCCTGCATATATCGGTATCGGTTGATATCGGTATCGGAAATTAAGAGTTGGACAATATCGGTATATCGGTTATCGGTAAAAAAGCCAATATCGAACATCCCTAGTCGTGGGTCATTACTAGCCTTCGAAGAATTACCCCAGACCACTCAAAAAACATACTTATATTCACCACGGTATAAAACGATAACGTATGGATGGAATTTTTTTTTCTTTTCCACATCTTGAACGAGAGATACACAATGTCAAATGGGCCATAGTATTGCATATATAGCTATAATATTTAAATAGTTATAGGCCTGCAAACAAGGTGAACGACTGCCACCGTTTACAGTGCTAGCGTCAGCTGCTAAGGATGAGGCTAATCCCCGGCGGTCAATGTGTTAAGTATGGCTGCCCCCATGTTTGACGCCAATGACTGCTTCAGAATTCTCCATGCTACATAATATTTGTATGCACTTTTTCCAGTATGCGATCCGTTAGTATGCAAAAACGCAAAAGAGATTCGTATGAATACCAAAAGGATCAACATTTGAAGTGATCCAGCTACTACCCATTTTTAACCCACTCCTGCTCCTATTCTACACCCAACTTGGACTCCTGCTTCTCCTACCGTTTTCCCCTTGGATTCTCACTCCCCCCCCTCCCCCCATTTTTCACTCGCCTCAAAACCCACCTGTTCTCCCTTGCCTTCAACCCTCCCCACCCATAATCCCCCCCCCCCCCCCCCAACCTGATTGATGTCTGTCCCCAGTCTTTTTTGTGCTATCATGCTGTCTTCCCTGTTCCCCCCATGGTCTCATGTTCCTTTTGTTTTGTTTCTTTGTTTTTGTTTCTTTGCTTTTGTTTCTTTGTTTGTACTCTTGCTCCCGACTATTGTCAGCGACTTCGGGTTATTGAGAAGCGCTATATAAATTAAATTAATTATTATTTATTATTAAGTGTGGAGTGGATGGTGGCTACAAGATCATTTCAATCCCACAATTCTTTACGCCAGGGGTTCTCAACCCTTTTCATACCACGAGTCACGACCCCATTTTATGTAGGAATTTTTTTGGGGACCCCACACTTAACACATTGTGCGCCAAGAGCGGCGTAAATCGTTATTGCCCGCCATGCGTTGAACGCCAACAACGGTGTATCACGTGTTTGGGATCAATATTAAATTTTTTCGCCATGGCATTCATAATTCATCCAGCCTCCCTCCGGATCGCAGCCGGACCCTGTTCTGATATTGCAACGCCTCAATACCGCCGCCTGGTGGATGGTCGGGCGAGTTACACTCACGCCAAACCGGAAGTGGCGATCGGTGCATCGAGGAAATTCCTCCGCCAGAGATATATTGTGGCGTGGATCAATATACACACTCGAGTGCATTCGGATCGCTTTCGAAATGCAATAATAGATATGATTTCGGCGTTTATTGCGTCATAAAAACCGGAAATGGATCTAGCAGATCGACGTCAAATAATTGGGATATTTTTCCTCAGTCTCATCGGCGAACGGTAAGAGGAAACTAACGTTACTTTCAGCTTGATTGTCCATTTCTTTGTTTGCAATCAGTCTGATCAATATATCAACCCATACTAAATAAAGCAGTTACTGATGATCAAGGAATTATAAACGACCCCCCTTTCCTTCACGCATGATGAAGCATAATGTATACCGATCATATACATTTGAATTTTTTAATATAGCGTGTATAGGAAAGAAACGCCAATCGATAATCTATCATTATGCTTCAGGGCCTATAACTAGCGTTTTTGGAATTACAGCAGAAAAGCTTAAAAACATACTTATATTCTCTACGGTATTAACACAACAATGTATGAATGAAAAAATATAACGTTCCCACATCCGGAACGATAGATACCCGATGTTGAATGGGCCATAGTAATGCAGATATAGCTATAATATTTTAAAAGATATAGCCCTGCAAAGAAGGTAAACAGCGGTGGCAGAGAGGGCATAATGATGGGCACAATGCATGGCGCCCAATGTGTTAATGTATCGCGTAATTTCAACATGGAATAAAGGAATGTCAAAATAAAAGCACACATTGTTGAACTTGATCATATTAGAACATTTTATTACAGCACTATGTTATCAATACACATTTAAAAAACAAGGCATATTTAGCCAAAATATGTTGCCAGAACATAAAAAAAAATAATAATAATAAATAATATATATATATATATATTTGTTTTACTTGCCAATACGCAACCCCACTGTCATCTACCCACGACCCCACTTTGGGTCGCGACCCGTAGTTTGAGAAGCGCTGGTTTACGCCATTAGGTCTGTTATTTCTGGTCAGTGAAAATGTCCTAAACAAACATAAAAACAACTAGATTGGCATTCCGAGAGATGTCTACACTTGCGTGCGAGCGCCCACTGCTGAGCGAATGGCGATGTGAGTGGCACGCGGGCTGTTTGTGTTTTCCTTCAGTCATGATGTGCTTTATCGGGGGGGGGGGGGTCTTGGATGGGGATGTGGTGGGGATTGATGTGTGGGGTGTTTGGGGACTGGCTGTTCTGGGGGGGGTTCACATGCCTTCGAGCAATGCTGTACTTATTTTATGCCTATTCTTATAGGCATGTTCTACGTTACACTACTTTTATACCTATTCGTATTTGTATTTTATTCTGTCGACTGTATGCCGATTTTATTTTTTTTGATCCACTTTTTCTCCTCCTGTTTTTCTGTGTTTTTCTCCCATCCCAATTTAGTCGTGCCAATTTCCCCCCTCCCCTTCCTGGTCGTTGCTCGCATGTGCCCCCCACTGGTCGGTCTAGGGAGGGTTGATAGATACTATCGCATGTCCCCTCCGATACATGCGGAGTCAGCCAGCCACTTCTTTTCACCTGCCAGCGCGGACTCTCATTGGTGAGGTGTAACGTGTGGGAGGCTCACACTACCCTCACAATCTCCCTTCCTCGCTGTGCAGGCGCCCTGACCGACCTGTAGGAGTCCATGTTTACAATGACCAGATTACCACCCACCGGCTTCCCTCCCGCTGACTCTGCCAATTGAGCCAGTATGACGGCCGGCCAAGCCGGAGGCAACACTGACAGCAGGATTCGATACCAGTGTCTCACACGTTGGTGACGAGCGCTTAGTCCGCTGCACCACCCAGCCGCCCTGACTGTATGCTGATTTTATGTTCATTTTGTGCTACTTGCTGTGGGGCACTTTGGGCTGCGGTCCATGTGTGAAGGGTGCTATATAGATGGTTGTAATTATTTATTATTATCATTATATTATAAAACATTTATGGATGGATTGAAATGTCTAAGTCTCGACTACATTGAAAATTAGGATGACCTCAATTGTCCTTTGAGAATAAATAAAGGTTTGAATGAAAACAAACTGCAGTGTGTCAGTAGCTAACTGCTGATTTCTAACAAACTGCAGTGTGTCAGTAGCCAACTGCTGAGCTCTAACAAAGCTAAGCAGTGCAGCAACAAGCTATAACCAGTGGTGTTCATTGGTGGTTTTCAATTGAACAGCATGACCTGTATGGATTGACATTAATTATGTAATTGATGTTGCCAGCTGTTACCAGGTTTATAGGTAACACTATGCTACATATCAAAGATAGTCTTCATGTCACTATATATTGCTAGCATAGCGTCGCCCAATTCTACCACTAATGCAAATGAACAAGCCAGTCTGCATAAATGAACAAGCCAGTCTGCATAAATGACTAAACACACCTGTGACTACCACCTGGTCTACATCCTCTAGGGCTGTACCAAATGACATTTCTTAACATTCGAAGCTTCTATTGAAGTATTCGAACGAAGCTTCGAATGTATGTCATCATATTTTATGACGTAATCAAAAATAAATATATTTTTTAGTGCCGTCAATAGATACATTTTTTTTTACTAATTAATCTCACAATTTTCTGTAATTAATCTAGATTAAAAATAGCATTTTTCTACTTAACACTTTGCCGCCCGACCACGAGTTAATACGGGTTTCGAATCCATGCGTTGTGGACAGAATCACGTATAAAGCCGTGGCAAGTTGTTATTGCGTTTATTCCATTTTAATAACCGGGTCAAGGTCTGCATATATTCCCTAGTCTGTGAATTCCAGAAGATGCAATACCGGCCAGATCCTCTTAGGGGCGCCATCGCGCTACTGCAATGTGCCCTGTGGGCGAACGGGTGACTTATTTTTTTCCCTTTCAATGGATATTTTTAGTACCCGGATTCTGAATCAGCATCTTGTACCGTGGATTACGTTTCGAATTGCAGATTTCACCATGGAATAAGGGGATTTATCATCAGCCAATGGACATATCGATCTACCAGATGCCGATCGATAACGGGGAAATGCTCGGGGGTATCTCACCGGCTCATGGTAAGATCTTTTTCACATAAATTACAACCGGATCAGAGCTTGCTATGATACGCAACCAGCCGAGCAGCGTATGTGGCTAGTTACACGACCACTGTTATTGGTAATCAATAATAATAAACGACGCCCCCCCCCCCCCCCCCCCCCCCTTTGATGCATACATGCTTTGGGACAGTCCCGATGATATGCAGTTTGAGTTATTTCTTTAACACATTGAATATAACGTTAGCAGCTATTAGCCCTATAACTAGCCTTCCAGAAAATATACGAGACAAAATCCACTATAATGCTTATATTCACGGCGCTATAAAATGACAACCTATTGATGCATTTTTTTTCTTTAAGCCATTTTGAAGGGACGGTTTATGAACTCAATTGACAATGAGAATGGGCAGATAGCAATACTATAAAGTATAGATTTAGCTCTACAAAAAGACACCGGTCCTCAACCACTATATTAGACGGGTCCCAGCGGTCGCCAATGTGTTAAGACCGAAGCTTGTAACAGATATTTACTTGAGTAAAATCATGGAATTAATGTAAAATCAACACAAAGAAAGTATATTTAGATTCAAATACTATTTTAATAGCTTTCTTTGAATAGTTTCTCTCATGTGAAATAAAAAAATAAAACAAAACCATCAACATTGACTCAGCTAGACCTCTTTCTTATATCCGCGGCGAATATACTGCTGAAAGTTCAGAACGTTGACGATTTTTCACTCCATAGATTAATCTAGATTAATTTATTTTAATGCTTTAAATTATTTAAAGGGGACATGCATTGCTATTCCTAGCACTATTTGGGCAACTTTACACAATTCATGCGAGTCTATGGAACACCTCTGTAAGGTTTTATTCAAAAAAATTCATTGTTTTATATTTCTAATCAAGTACTCAAAAGCCACATTTTTCTCACTTTGGATTTCAGGCTATGACAGTCATCCACACAGTCTGCGAGTGAGAGAGAGAGACACGGAGCACTGTGTAAACTCTCTCTCCCTCTCCCGTTTGAGGAAGTGTTCCACTGTGCGCTACAGCCATAGACGGGGCGTTAGTTATGCTCCCGAATCGAGAGAGAGAGATAGAGACAGACAGAGAGACGACAGCACGACGCACGTGTGTGTATGTGTGCTCTGTCGCGAGGGTGTATCCGTTTCTCCCTCTCTCTCGCTCTCTGTCAAACCCTGTTTGATGAAGTGTCGGGTTACAGAGAGAGAGAGAGAGAGAGAGAGAGAGAGAGAGAGAGAGAGAGAGAGAGAGAGAGAGACACAGAGCACTGTGTAAACAAAGCTGCATGTGTGAGATAAGCAGGTCCCCATCTATGCGCTACAACCACAGAGCCAATTGGATCACTATCCGCTCCATCCTCGCCACGTGACGTCACGATGCGAGTCAAATCAGAATGACCTAATTAACTCGAGCAGGAAATGGTCTGAGCTGAATGAGAGCAATCCGCCAATATGGTATTTAGAGACACAGACACATTGATACTAACTACTATTACTATAATACAATGCTAGACACTGAAAAAAGCCATTTATAATGCATGGCACCTTTAAATTAATCTCCAAAGTTAAAGCATTCATTTTGACAGCCCTAATTTTTTTATATTCTCAAACAAAATCCTCAATTTGAATAAAGTTATTAATCTGATTAAATTAATATATTTTTTTTATCAAATCAACTTTCTTTAATGAATATAACTTGTCAGTTTCGTCAACATAAATAATCCAATAAGGGCACGGTTGGTACGAAAGTGATGGTGACGTCTTGCAAGCGGATGCAGATAGATAAATAAAACATTTATCATAAATGATGTACCTAAGTTTTTATGACGAGTCATATACTATAACAGTATAATACTATAATATTAGTGTAGCCTAAACTCTATCTGCAACTGTGAAGAAAAACCCCATTGGTTTAAACAGAATGAATAGACCAAAAAAATATAAGAACTTTTTTTTTACATTTAAAATTCGAATGTTGATTTAGAATTCGAATGTCAACATTATGAACAGCCCTACGAAAACTGGTTTATTCCTAGACCAACTCCTTCATAGTCAGGAGGATCTAGTGACAAACCTGCTACCACTCTGTCACAGCCTTTTTTTTTTTTTTTTTTTTTTTTTTTTTTTTAAAGGACATCACAATTAAAGGTCCCGTGCATTATAAATGGCTTTTTCCAGTGTTTAGCATTGTTTTATAGCAATATGGGGTTATATGGGGGCAATCAATGGGCCTGTGTCTCTAATGACCATATTGGCGGTTTTGCTCTAATTCAGTTGAGACAATTTCCTCCTCCAGTGAATTAAGTCATTCTGATTCGACTCATTTGACTTTATAATAATAAATGTGTGAACTATTTGTGCGTGTGTGTGTGTGTGTGTGTATTTCTTAACCGTTTCTGCGCCAAAAACTAGTTAACTTGTTATAGCCCGCCTGTGGCACTCTGTCTGAGACCGCAACGGTCCGATACCGCCGCCTAATGCCTTGCGGCCGCTATTGCAATCCATTTGAAACAATGTGGTTTGTTTTCTCGGCTGAGCTGCGGCGTGGGGGCGGGTTCTAAACACTCCGGCAAAACAAGCGCTTATAGGGATGGCATCGACAAGGGTGCCCGCCCGCCCGTTCATGTGCAATGCTGGATAACGTTGGACACAGGATCGCTGTGGATATTTGGAATGGCGATGCGATAATTGGATTATTATTTTTGCAGTACATCAGAGACAAGGTAAGGATATGTTATCAATCTTGCGTTGATCCGATATTTTTTTCCCCGCGATCGCAGCGTGTCTGTAATGTACTGTGTAATGTATGTCGTCGGTGTCGCTCGAAGCATAGAAAAACTACCCCCCCCCCACCCTTTCGTGCATGCATGATGAAACATAATACCGATAATCTAGTGTTGATTTCAGATTGATTCAATAATCAGGCGAGAAATGGCACAATTTATAATGAAATGCAGAAAAGTGCTGTTTGCCGGAGTTTCCTCGGATTACTCTAAAACTATACTCATATTCACCACGGTATAAAACGGGAACGTATCGATGGAAAAAATATTTCTTTATGGCATATTGAACGGAAGGTTCATACTGTCAATTGACAATGATATTGATTCCATAGCTATAATATAAAATATAGGTTTAGCTCTACAAACAAGGTGACCGATTACATGGGGTTAATGGGTGGCATGAGCCTATGCACTTCCCGGAAGGGGCGTGGCACTCAATGTGTTAACGCCACTTTTGATTTGAAAGTGTACATTATTCTATCTGTGTTTGACTTTACATTTTGGATTTCTAAAGTGATTTTTTTTTTTATCTTTTGTTGAATTTTTGGAAATATAACCATGTGTCTCTGTATGCCTGTTTTGTTCTATGTGGACCCCAGGAGGAATAGCTGTTGCCTAGGTGACAGCTTATGGGGATCCGAATAAACAATAAACAATCCTTTGCTGTTGATTTTGACAACACCATTTCACAACAATCGCTAAAGGCTATAGCAGCGTATTGGTACAGGGAGGAAGGCACTGCTCTGCATGCTCGTCAGACCGCTCCGGCCAGGAAACACAGAAGTGCGTGAGATTCTCGTGCTAAGCTTGCATTTGTAACCCAGTAACCCTCTTATCTCCAGTACGTCAGTGGTCGTCTAGCTAGCTCATCCAATTGTCCAGCCTCATTATATTGATAACAGTCTCTAGGTGAGTGAGGTCATCCCTCTACCTCACAGCACCCCCGTCATCTCTGCAGAGGTTAGCAGGTGTCTCGCTGGGTGAGATCTTGTGTTTACACTCGTCTAAAGTAATCCGCTGTGTAGCAATTACACCCGGCATGCAAGGGTGTCATTATTCTCTTGTCACAGCGTGCCTGACCATTCACCTCATTACACCTCCAACGTCACACTTCATTGAGCCTCAAGCTCACTTAATGGCTTCTAGTAATGTGATCCCTGCTGTCCACATGCATGAAGACAGGCTGTGTCCCCATCAACTGTCCACAAGCATGAAGACAGGCCAACATCAGCATAAACTATGATCTGGTCAAACTCTCCCCACCCCTGGCCCGGCCTGTGCAGGGATCGCTTCAATTCACCTATTATGTAAATCAAGACAGGAAGTGACATTTCGATACAATTTGGAAATTGAATATTTGAACTGAAGAATCTTTTGGCTACGAAAACATTCTTATATTCCGTCTATAAAGAAACTACACTACATTCACTCAGCAGAGTTGGAGTAACAGCAGAAACATTACCACTAGGGTTGGGGGAAAATATTGTTTTGAGGTGAACAGACTGAAAACAATATCTTATTAGATAAAACAGATGTATATATTTGCATTGCCGATGTTAAAGATTTCCATTGGGGACATAATTTGCAGTTGAAAAAAGGTAACAAATCGCAATATATCACAATATTGTGATATTACAATTATTATATTATATAGTATTACAAATATTACTAAATTAACAGAACATTATAATTGAGTTAAATCCCTCGCCAACAGAAGAAACAGTTGTACGCCCAGTGCTTAGAAGTAACCCACATTAAGAATTAAAATATGTGATTTTGTTGTTTTGATCATGGACTCTGATAACTATTTGTTCTGATTTGTGATTTTAATTCTGTATTTTACTGTTGATTTTATTATATCTTTTTAGAAAAGCCTCAATGGACTGGTGTCGAAAACTAGCACTTGTGCTATACACACGCAAAACAGCGCATCTGGTCTGTCCACTGTGGCTGGTCCAATGTGGCTGTGGTGTCCTTTTTAAATAAACATTTTCATTCATTCATTCTATGGCTAAGGAAAAGTTCAATCAATATATGTTAACATGAGCTACTCTCATGAACCAGAAACCAGAGAAGTAAGTCAGTTGTTATACCCAAATCAGCTTTATATAGTAGTCTCAGTTATGATACAGAAACATTTACCCATATACTCAGAATATTCCCCTGGGTGCTCTGTGTCATCTTTGACATGTTTCCCAAGTAATTGTCTATGGAGCTGCTTCGGAGATCATACCTGATGATATCATGAATTTACATTTTAGTTTTGGGATTTGGGAAAGAGTTGCTCCTGTTCACTAATATTTTTAGACTGTCTTAGACCAGAGAAATGACATGTATGCATTCTTAAATTGGGCGCAGTTCAAATATCATCATTGGGTGCAGACTTTGGTTCATCATGACAGGTGTGAACATATCATGTGGATTCTGGTGCGCATTAAACAATACCAAAATAACTGGGGGTCTCTGTCCACTTCCAATTGAATCATGGTGTGGACCATCTCGGGTGGGAAAGAATTAAAAAGGAGATGATCAGACCCACCCTAACCATCACTATGCTATTGGCCTGGCCCTGGAAACAGCATTAGTACCTTCTATGAAGGGATGCACAATATATCGGTGACCATATTGTATTGACCGGTGTCTGTGATGTTTTTCATATATCTGTATGGGTCCGATGAGCAAAATTGGGCAGATACTGTAGTGTACATATCGGCAAACATATATTTAGCTGGTAATAGTGATTTTTTTTATTGATCGGCCTGATGAGCAAAACTGGGACAATGTGAACAACTGATGATTATTTCTCGGTCTAGCTGCCGTTGTGTGTCTTTTTCTTTCTGTTTGTTTGGGTAACGTGACAATGTTGGATTGTGGGCTAACATTGTTTTAGTATGTAGAAAAATAGTATGGACACAATTTAACCCATTCATTGCCGGAGCTTATATCCATCCTTGTAGCCTCTCTGCCAGCTCTATTTGTCTATGAAGATGTTCACCTTCTTTGCAGGGCTATAACTTTTTAAATTGTATTGCTAAATTGACATTACTATGGCCCATTCAACATCTATCGTTCAGGATGTAGGAACGTTTTACTTTTTCATTCACACATTCATACAATAATACGGTCTAGAGTATAAATATGTTTTTATCGTTTTCTGCAGTATTTCATAGAACGTGAGATATAGCCATAAATGCATATATTAGATCATCAAATGCAGTTTGCTACCGATCGACGCCAGATAAAAAATGTCAACTGTACACGGTCCTAGACGTGTTGACTGATTATCTGCGGTTGACCGGAGGGGGGGGTCGTTTATAATTCAATGACCGACGTTAAATGATTTATGTAGTATGGGTGATATATAGATCAGAGCAGTTTGTATCGAAAATGGTAAAGAAAAACGCTGAAACTCACCCCAGTCTCCTCTTACCGTTGGGTGATGAGCGTGGAGCAAAAAGATCGCTATTATGGGATGTTGATCTAGGTGATCCAGTTCCGGTTTGTATAATACTAATACACGTCCAATCATGTTGTTTATTGAGTTATGGCAACGGATCAATATGCACAGTGTCTGGATAGAGTCGGGGACGGACTAAGCACTTCCGGCCACTTCCGGTTTTGGCAACTCGCCGATCGGCCACCAGGTGGCGGTATTGAAGAGTTACAGAGTTGAGCGGAGTCCTACAACACCAGCAAAGACTCCGTGGGTGAAATGTGAATACCATGACGAAAATATGAAATATTGATCTCAAAGACGCTGTAAGACGTCATTGGCAGATTACGCATGGCGGAGAATGACGTCTTAACACGTCATCGGCGGAGAAAGGGTTAATGATCATTGAATATGTTTCCGTTATCGACCATAACAGATATGTTAATATGGGTTATTGGCATCAGCCAACATTTTCATAATGGGTGCGTCTCTACTTCTAACTGGACAGCTTCTGAACAAACATCTCATCGAATGCCTATCACGGCTTTGTTTGCGTTTTTGTTTCCAGTTCCTTGTCAGTTGTCAGACCTCCGACCCCTGAGACGGCTCAGTTCCATGACCTCCACTGATCCATGGCTGCCTCATGATGCTCCTCGGTCAGACGGGGACATCTCCAGCCTGCCTGGTGACTCAGGGCAAATTATGTCGTGAGGCTTTTGGATCACCGTCACTAGGTGCCTGAGCCGGGGCTGCTGACGGAGTCTCTATCGGCATGCGAGGACGGAGGGCAAACTCAAACATGGTGAGAGATGATGGTGAGTGAGATGATGGGAGGAAAGCAGCCATATGTTTACTCATTATTCCATTAAGAACAATGGTCAAGAAATAGGATGCCTTTTTAGCATGTATGTCCCAGCAAGGTTGGTACTGTGGTGGAACCCGAGAGGTTAATAAAGCATGTGGGCCAAATCGTCATGGTTGATACTATTGTTAAAACATTACTTAATCAAATACATTTTAGATTCAGGAGTTCAGTAAGGACTTGATGTAAACACGTTTCGCAATTATTCCACAACAATGTGGAACGCCCTACCCACAGCCGTAAAATAATGTGAATCCCTTCCCTCCTTCAAAACCGCTCTCAAAGAGCACCTACGGGAGGCTGCTATTCGAAACTGGCCCCGGTAAATATCCAAACCCCCCCCCATATATTATAATTCAATGACCGACGTTAAATGATTTATGTAGTATGGGTGATATATAGATCAGAGCAGTTTGTATCGAAAATGGTAAAGAAAAACGCTGAAACTCACCCCAGTCTCCTCTTACCGTTGGGTGATGAGCGTGGAGCAAAAAGATCGCTATTATGGGATGTTGATCTAGGTGATCCAGTTCCGGTTTGTATAATACTAATACACGTCCAATCATGTTGTTTATTGAGTTATGGCAACGGATCAATATGCACAGTGTCTGGATAGAGTCGGGGACGGACTAAGCACTTCCGGCCACTTCCGGTTTTGGCAACTCGCCGATCGGCCACCAGGTGGCGGTATTGAAGAGTTACAGAGTTGAGCGGAGTCCTACAACACCAGCAAAGACTCCGTGGGTGAAATGTGAATACCATGACGAAAATATGAAATATTGATCTCAAAGACGCTGTAAGACGTCATTGGCAGATTACGCATGGCGGAGAATGACGTCTTAACACGTCATCGGCGGAGAAAGGGTTAATGATCATTGAATATGTTTCCGTTATCGACCATAACAGATATGTTAATATGGGTTATTGGCATCAGCCAACATTTTCATAATGGGTGCGTCTCTACTTCTAACTGGACAGCTTCTGAACAAACATCTCATCGAATGCCTATCACGGCTTTGTTTGCGTTTTTGTTTCCAGTTCCTTGTCAGTTGTCAGACCTCCGACCCCTGAGACGGCTCAGTTCCATGACCTCCACTGATCCATGGCTGCCTCATGATGCTCCTCGGTCAGACGGGGACATCTCCAGCCTGCCTGGTGACTCGGGGCAAATTATGTCGTGAGGCTTTTGGATCACCGTCACTAGGTGCCTGAGCCGGGGCTGCTGACGGAGTCTCTATCGGCATGCGAGGACGGAGGGCAAACTCAAACATGGTGAGAGATGATGGTGAGTGAGATGATGGGAGGAAAGCAGCCATATGTTTACTCATTATTCCATTAAGAACAATGGTCAAGAAATAATCAAATACATTTTAGATTCAGGAGTTCAGTAAGGACTTGATGTAAACACGTTTCGCAATTATTCCACAACAATGTGGAACGCCCTACCCACAGCCGTAAAATAATGTGAATCCCTTCCCTCCTTCAAAACCGCTCTCAAAGAGCACCTACGGGAGGCTGCTATTCGAAACTGGCCCCGGTAAATATCCAAACCCCCCCCCACCCAACCCCCTCCAATGTACAGTTTCTTCCGCCTCGAATGTATATATTCTTTTTTTATGACCTCTTTCTCTGAAACAGTACTGTATATTTTTCTGGTCTGCATCCCCTTAACACTTATATAACTTCCCCTTAAACTTTTTAAATATTATAGCTATATCGACATTACTATGGCCCATTCAACATCGGGTATCTATCGTTCCGGATGTGGGAACGTTATATTTTTTCATTCATACATTGTTGTGTTAATACCGTCGAGAATATAAGTATGTTTTTAAGGTTTTCTGCTGTAATTCCAAAAACGCGAGTTATAGGCCCTGAAGCTATGATAAATTATCGATTGGCGTTTCTTTCCTATACACCCTATATTAAAAAATTCAAATGTATATGATCGGTATACATTATGCTTCATCATGCGTGAAGGAAAGGGGGGGGGGTCGTTTATAATTCCTTGATCGTCAGTAACGGCTTTATTTAGTATGGGTTGATATGTTGATCAGATGGTTTGCAGTGAAATTAATAAACAATCGGGCTGAAAATAACGTTATATTCCTCTTACCATTTGCCGATGAGACTGGAGGAAAAATATTCCAATTATTTGACGTTGATCTGCTAGATCCATTTCCCGTTTTTATGACGCAATAAACGGCGAAATCATATTGGTTATTGCGTTTCGAAAGCGATCCCATGCACTCGAGTGTGTATCTAGACCCACGTTACAGGATATTACTGCCGGAGGAATTTCCTCAATGCACCAGCGCCACTTCCGGTTTGGCTTGGAGTGTAACTCGCCCGATCATCCACCAGGCGGCGGTATTGAGGCGTTGCAATATCAGACAGGGTCCAGCTGCAGTCCCGGAGGGAGGCTGGATGAATTATGAATGCCATGGCGAAAAAATTTAATATTGATCCCAAAAACGCGTTTATTCGTTGTTGGCGTTCAACGCATGGCGGGCAATAACAAATAATCACGTTGGCGTCCAATGTATTAACAATTGTTAGTATTGAGCCGTACTGTATTGTACCCATTCTGCAATATGTTAATAAAGTTTTCAATCAATCAATCAATCAATCAATCAATCAATCAATCAATCAATCAATCAATCAATCAATCAATGTTCTCTGGCCAGGAGAAAGGATCAAGCACCCTCCCCCCACAGCAATTCTGTGAGTTTGCCTCTTAAGCTTTCAGGGAAAGGGTGGCGGGGGGGGGCACGAACAGGTGAGGGGTGTAAGGGGAGAGGAAGGGGAGGAGACAGGGGGAGGTGTGAACAGAGGTCTTAGATGGAAACTTCCACAGTATCGATCTATAAATAAAGTATCTATCTCGATCTATCTGCCGTGGTTAAGTTGAACCTCCCCAAATTCCATCTCGCTTCGACACTTGACTTGGATTCTTTTCCGGCGGTGGATCAGATTAAATAGAGGTCAAATGGTGCTGGTTGAGCAGAGACAACTATGTTTTATATTGTTCAAGCCAACCGAGTGGAGCATCTTCACCTATGACCCGCTAAGTGTCGGGAGTGTTATTGTAGCCGGGGCGGGCAGCACACCTGTTTGAGTTGCCTGATGAGGCTGCTGTTCTCCAGGTGGGCCTTGAAGGCCTGGATGGTGGCGGCTCCGTCCGAGAACCTCCTGACCGGTGAGAAGCGCTCCATGGGCAGGTGGAGTGTGTTACAGTCCTTATAGCTGGACCTGGGGACAAGACAAGATGGAGGACACACACACACACATACAACACGCACAAACACACACATGAACACAGACAGGTGGATGCATCCGGAAACACACACACAGATCAAGACACACACAGACAGACGTATAGTGATGGATGTTGAACAAACACATTGACATGCATGAAAACACAAACAATTATACAAAGACACAGAGATGACAGACACAAACACGTGAGCGAGAACACACACACACACACACACACACACACACACACACACACACACACACACACATTTGAACATTGTCACCAAACACATGTGTCATACTACCCTATAGCATAGGAAACAGTCACTCAAGTCATTACATTTCATCAAGTTATGATACACCTGAAATCCATGTGACAAGGATTGTTGAGATTGTAAATGTTGATCATCAGCCAAAGAAGGGGGGCAAATAGACACCCTTGATACTGGTACAGTAGTTCTAATTAGAGACCCTTTTATGGATATTTCCAACAAATTGGATAAGTTACTTTCAATCTAGACCATATTCTTTTCATTATCTATAACTAACGCCCTGACTCTCTTCTCTCTCTAAATCACTTGAACGTGCCGTATCCAGCCAGCTCTTGAGTATCTATTACAGAACAACCTCCTAGACCCAAATCAGTCAGGTCAAGTTCAAGTCTGGTCACTCCACAGAGACGGCCCTCATAACACAGAGGCTCCTCACTTAGCAAAGCAAAATGCCTCTCCTCAGTCTCCTGGACCAGCAGCCTTCGACACAGTCAACCATCAATGCCTCCTCGCATCCCTTGCAGGAATGAGAGTTGCAGGTTCTGCACTGGCATGGCTGTCATCCTACCTCAACGACCAATGCTATTAAGTATGATGAGATGCACCCTATCGGACCTTACACTAGAGGCCAACCAACTCCTCCTGCAGTCACGCCTCGATTATTGCAGTGCTCTGCTAGCTGGTTTACTGGCTTGCGTCACCAAAGCATTTCAACTCATACAGAACGCAGTGGACCGCCTGATCTCCAACCTAAGAAAGTCAGCCCACATCACCCAACTTCTCAGAGAGCTGCACTGGCTTCCCATTGCCGCACAAATTCGCTTAAAAGTTCTTGACCTGGCATTCCGTGCAACAATGGCTCCCTCCTACCTTCAATCAATGGTCTAACTACCCGCTCCTCTTCGGGCTCCAGCGGGTTCATTGAAACGAAGCAGGCTACTCACTGTCCTTGCTCCATGGTGGTGGAATGAACTTCCGGACAGTTGAAACCCGACCAATCTTCCGCCATCGACTAACAACACACTTTTCTAGGCTACTATGTCTATATACTACTAAATACTATGCCTATACTACTACCTACTATGTCTATACTAATATGTAGTACACAGAAGGTTAACTCTTTCACTGCCACACTACAGAAGGTTAACCCTTTACTATCACACTACCGACAAATATGTCTTTTTCTTTTATAATAATTTTTCTTTCATTTATTTTTTACTCTGAAAGGATATACATGTATGTTTTGTTTCTGTTAGCATCCTTTCTGCCCCAATGGATTGGACAACAGCCAACTTGAATGCCTAGAAAACAACTTGCTCATTCATGGTCCAATTGATCCAACACTATGGATGATAACGGATTATAGAAACGTAGGGTCTTAATGAGTTTGAAAATTAACTGAATTATTATTCTCATCCTTTAAGGGCCTGTGCCACTGCATTTCAGCTGTTATTACTAATCGCTAAAGATGGTTCCCGCCCCCTAATCTTTTGTCATACCGTATCGATGCATAGCTCCATTATAGAGGATGAATTGGAAAAAATGGAAAAAGTAACTGACAGTACCCAAATGTTTGAGGATCAGAGTACATGTTCTTGTTAAAAAATTACAGTACTACTATAATATGAAGTTAACTTGGAGGTCAAAGTTCAGAAAAAAAGCATATGTAGGCTAACCACTGGATCCACCCCCATTAACTGTGACCAAGATATCTTGAAAAGCAATGGCTGAATTGCCATGCAATTGCTGTGGACATTCACAATCCCAAGAGAAAGAAACCTGTTGATTTTGGTGACCCCATGACCTTATCTCTAGCATCAACATCAGGCCAACATTTTCAAATGAGCATATATCCTGACCTGTTAAGTCATATAGTCACAAGAATTGCTGTGAATATTCATGACCCTTAGAGGAAGAAACCTATTAATTTTGGTGACCCACTGACCTTTCCTCTTGAAAATATTACAATTGGCCCTTGGCCCTGTCCATGCAATCATAACACCATGTGTAAGAACCAGGCTGGGATGTGGACCCAAGTGCAGGCAGTAGACAGGAAGCAGAAACGCAATGACCAAAACCCAACAATGGGTGTATTTAATGAAGAAGAGCAGGCAGATACAGAGTATCAGGTGGGGAGGCTAGCTGACTGACTACTCAGAGTAACAGAGTATCAAATAACAACTAGCAAGATGCGGCTAGAGATGAGCAGGAACACCAGCACTGACTGACTGAGGGAAACAAACATAAGTACCAAAGGGGTGATGACTGATGGAAAACAGCAGGGGGGTGTTAACAGATGACAAACAGCTGGTGATCCACAGAGCACATGAGGGAGACATGTGTAGGACCTAGGTGGAAACACAAGAGGAAAGACTAGGGGGACACAGGGTTAGAGCTGCACATCACCCCCACCCCCACCCCCCCCCCCCCCCCGAGGGACTGCTCCTTGACGTCCCACCAGGATGATGTAGGAGGATGCCTGTGATAAGTGCCGAGTCAGAGATGTCCATGGCAGGAACCCAGAAGTGCTCCTTCGGACCATAGCCCTCCAAGCCCACCAAGTACTGGAGGCCCCTGCCACGGTGGTGACCATCCAACAGCCTGCTGGCGGTGTCTGAGCCCACGATGCCATGGGAAGGCGGCAGAGGTCGGTCAGGCAGACAGGCTGGCTGAGAACCAATGAGCTTGGGGGACAGGTGATGGGTGGTAGCGACCAGGGCGGTAGAGAGTTTCAGGTAACAGGTCTGGGCAAGAAAGAGGCGAGAACAGATGGGGGCGTGACAGCAGCTAACTTGAGACAATGTTGATGGCAGAATGAACTCCTATCATAAACGGTGCCGGTGATCCAGTTGATAAGAAGATTGTGTTCCTCCAACCAGGGCCGACACACAACGACAGTCCAAAACATGGAAGATTCAAGAGATTCAAGAGGTTTATTCATCACAAACATACGCAAGACATATAGTGAAATGAAGGAACTGGAAGTTCTCATGATGATTACCGGAGACACTTGAGGTTTAACAGAACAGTGAGGTGAGTGACAGAACTGATGACTGATCCAAAGCGTTGACCTCAAGAGGAAACTCCATGGTAATGCCCAGCCAACACACCAGGGCCAAATCGATGAGACTCTATAATAATAATAACTTTATTTGTATAGCACCTTTCATACAGGGGATTGCACTTGATGAGTTACCCTGAGTCCACAAAAGCCTGCAGAGGAGTCCAGGCTTTCCAGAAGAGAGTAACAAGGAAGTAGGAACGAGGGAGGGACGACTGGGTTCTGGATGGGCTCACTATAATGCCTATTAGTGAGCCGCCACTCTTTAACGAGCAGGTAAGAATCAAGCCACAGGCAGCATTTCTGTGCCGTTGTCCGCTGATGTTCCGCAGGTGGCAGCCTAGTCTTGCCCAACTACATAGGCTCCTCTGATGAGAGCTCGGATCGCCTCGGCTCTGACGAGTGAGGATACGGAAGATGGCGTGGCGTTGACACACAGAGCGCAAATTGCCTCTCCCTCTACTGCCCTCACGGAGACGTCTGCCAATGCGAATGGCAAGAGCGATGAGTGCATCCAGGTGGTCAGAAAAAGCTGGAAAACACCAGCCACTCTCGATTCACTCTAGATTCAAGAGCCATCAAAAACATTTTCATTTCAGAAACAAACAAAGGATGACTGGAACAAGCCACAGACTGTTGCTCCCACATCTCCTGGCTTCATGGGAAAGCAGAGTGATGGACCCAAGTGCAGTCAGTCGAAGGGGGGGTCGGATGATGAGCAAAACCCAACAATGGGTGTATTCAATGAAGAGCAGACGGGTACAAGGTCTCTCGGGTGGGGAGGCTGAGCGACTACTCTGGTAACAGGCAAACAATAACTACTAGCATGAAGCCGCTAGAGACAAGCAGGAACACTAAGGAACACAGACGGCTGTTCCGGCGCTGACCGACTGGGGGGAAACAGACAACGTACAGAAGGGGGTGGTGACTGATGGGGTGATAACGGATGCTGAACAACTGGTGACCCACAGAGCACACAAGGGAGACACACTGGGACATCTGCAGGACCTATAGGTAGAAACAAAAGAGGACAGACTAGCGGTCGCGGAAGAGAGGGTTAGAGTTGGACGTTGCTTTAGAGTTAGAGTTGGACGTTGCTTTAGAGCTGGAGCTGTGGGAGCCGCGTCTGTGGAGAAGAAACCAAGTTAGTTTTGACATTTGAATAGCTGGTGACTAGTAAATATACCCTGCCCACCTGCCCACGCTGTCCGACATTAGTGTAGTGAACCTGCGTTTTCAGAACAGTGTGGGTGTGTGTGTGTTGCAAAAAAAGAGCTCCGCTAGCCATTCAATTAGGACAATGTATTTGTTCACTAGCTATCCCTAGATCCTCAGTCCGGGTAATACCAACCGCGTTGGAACCAGTGCCACTAGGCACTCGGTACCCAACCATATGTGTGAGTGAGTTTAGCTTGGTGCGGCTGGTCCCCATACCGTGTGTGTGTGTGGTTGTGTATACAGCTCAGTGCGTGCGTGGCCCCTCACCGGGTGTGTGAGTCGGGGGCCCAGCCCCCCCTCTGGCGGAGGCTCTGGAGCCGCTGTGAATCCGCGGAGGGCTCACCGTGCGACGTGCTCGTGAGCGCGTGCGTCGTGTGCCGCTTGGAGCGGTTCGCCAGGTACCTGGGCCGCAGGGAGGGAGGAGGGGAGGGGTGGGGATGGGAGACAGGAAGCAGCGCCGGTCAGCTCTCTGTCCTCATTGGCTAACAGAGGCCGGGGGAGGGGAAACGGGATAGGCCCGCCCCCCCTTCCCACTTCTACCAATGGGTATCATCGCTCATATCATCATAGCCAATCAAAATCACACAATAGATGGGCTATCATAGCTTATTGGTATCCCAAAAACCCCCCAGGCTTCCAACTTGAGGATTGGAATTGCTTTGCCTTTGTTTTTGGCGATTTGTTTTTGCAAGCTTGAGAGTTAGCAAAGCCGCATGGGAAAGAGAAGACAGGGGGAGGCGAATTTGGCATTGTTCAAAATAAAAAGAGGAATAGAGTACTTTGGGACAAAGATTTAAGAGATAGGAAGGGTAGGTTTGGCAGCAGATTTAGATCGGAACTTCATGATAGCCAGATGTGTGATGGAGAGAAGAGAGGAGAGGGGGGGGGGAGCGCCACAGAAGGAGTGCCCCCCCCTGGTGGCAGAAAGCAGAGCTGCAGCCTAAAGGCACTCACTCCCAGTAACCCAGGACACCAGCGAAGAGGAAGAGCTGTGGTCTGAACAGGGACACTTGGGACGGCCTTGAATCCTCATACCAGTCCTACTTCTGACCTGAGCCTAAACATACCTCTAATAATCACACGCTCTCAGGTCAACTCTGTCCCACTCACTTCTGTGCCAGTTCATCCTTTCAATTCCTGTTTCTCACAAATCCATTTGAGTGGCAGGTGCCCCCAATTGAGCATATTCTTACACTCCCAAAAACGTTACGCAGCCTCACCTCCTTCTGTACTGCCCTCCATTATAGACAGGCTCAAGGGCTTTCCAAGCATCTAGTTCAGACAGCACCTCTTTACAATATGCCCCACCCACAGAAACCCATTAGCCACACCCCCCGAAGGCGCAGTGGGTTACCTCTGGACCGCCTCCTGGTCTGGCTCCCCGTCTGAGCCCTCTTCATCCACTGGAGCAACCGCAGGGATAGGGTGCTGGAGAGAGAGCGAGAGAGAGAGAGAGAGAGAGAGAGAGAGAGAGCAAAAAAACAAACGTAATAATCGATGAATCATTTAATGAATAGACTAAAATAATAAATGAATGATGCTTTGATATTAATCTGTCTCTGAAATCCTTCAATCAAAATGTATTTAAAATAACGTGTTTTTTTTATCTTATCAATTTATAAACATAATGCTATGAACCAATACCTTGTGAACCCGTACCATTAAATTTGTATTCATTCATTCGATCTTTATTTGACCTATTACACTATTTAAAAAGTTACTGAAATTAATTTAATGGAAAATCAGAAACCGTAGTTTAAAAAAAAAAAAAATGTATCTACTTTTTCTCCCCATTTTTCTATTTTTCTCCCATCCCAATTTCGTATTGTCCAATTCTACCCTCCCCTGTCTCGAACGTTGTTAGGCCATGCCTCCCACAAGCCGGCTGCAATGTGGACGAAGCCTTGCATCTTTTCACCTGCACAGCGCAATCTCTCTCTCTCAGCGGCGAGGGTCTGCGTGGGAGGGACACGCCGCCCTCGTCGCTTCCCGATTCTACTGCGCAGGCGCACCAACCGACCTGTAGGAGTCGCTGTCCACAACGTCCGATCCCCACCCACCAGCTTCCCACCCCCTAATACTGCCAATTGTATTAGTATGAACGACCAGCCAAGCTGGTAGCAACGCCGAGAGCTGGGCTCGAACCCAGCATCTCCTGCGTTGGTGGCGAGCGCCTTGCCCACTGCGCCACCTAGCCGCCCCAGAAACCGTAGGTTAATGATGACATAATTAGACCCATCATGCGCACACACACACCGCCACACACTCACCGGGCTGGCTACAAGTGGCGAGGGCCCCCGGGGCCTCTTGAGGAGCTGGGCGTGGAGCTGGATGTTGGCACCGCCATCTGAGGCCCTTCGGCCCAGGGGCCCCATGCCGTTGAGCAACTGCAGAGTGGGAGGCTGCAGCAAAGACTGCTCCTGGAGAGAGAGAGGAGGGAATATCTCAACACAGTTCACACACACACACACATTCCCATTACTCCATCAGTTGTCTTCAGCACATTATGACTTCTAAAACATGAGGGAAGACACATGCAATCCGACGTGGACATATATATGCACGTACACACATACATACAAACAGTAAAGCTTGGTTTGTGGTGTTTGCCGTGCGGACACCACAGTCACAAGGCCTGTTCATTCATGCTTTTTTATGAGACATCCACAGCAAGCCGTATATTTCCACATCCTCCGACCCCTCTTCGGTGACCATGTGATATCTGCGGCATCTGCACAGATTGCCTTTTTATTTACCTTTTTTTTTATAAATACTGTCGGAACTGAATTATATGTACACACAACATTGCAGCTTATTGCAGTTCATCTGCTAAATTCAAGCGTGGAGTAGCTCCTCTAGCTATTGAGACAGGAAGAATCACAAACACACCAGTAACTGAACAGGTCTGTCTTTTCTGTGATGATGGGTCTGTTGAGAACAAAGCTTGTGCTCCATTTGTGGAGCACCATGAAGATACCATGTAAATACCATGAAGATACCATGTAGAATTGTAGATACCATGAAGATACCATGTAGATACCTTGAAGATACCATAAATATAACATGTAGATACCATGAATATACCATGAAGATACCATGAAGATACCATAAAGATACCATGATATCACAGGTAAATTCTAACAACTTTCCACTCAAAACCTGTCTCTTATTGAT
Source organism: Notolepis coatsorum (assembly GCF_963971535.1). Taxonomy (NCBI): domain Eukaryota; kingdom Metazoa; phylum Chordata; class Actinopteri; order Aulopiformes; family Paralepididae; genus Notolepis; species Notolepis coatsorum. The sequence continues at coordinate 205,475,936 of NC_140165.1, forward strand.
CTTGATGAAATTAAAGAGACACTTTTGCAGCCGAGCTCTTGAGACACAGAACACGTCGATACGTTTTATGTCAGATTATCACATGTCATTCTCACAACATAACGATAGGATTCAGGTTAGACGTTGGAAAGAAAAGCCTCGTGAAATTGAATCTAGTAAAAACTAGATATTTTCTGTTTGTGAGCGACTGCGGGTATATCACTAAATGGCCTGAATTATCAATCCATCTTTTGACCCCTAGGCCATTAAAGAGTAGGTAATGTTGCAAAAAGCGTCACCATGAAGCCAGATGACTCAGAAAATTCACAGGCCTCCTTGCTACTGTAAGGCAAACATATTTGTCAAGTTTGGTGGAAATCAGACCGAGCATTCAGCAGTGGTGAGGATGGCTAGTTTAAGCAGCCATTCCTGCCCTGGGTCAAGCTAATCAGACCGGCTGAGAGCAGGTGTGGCTGCACACTTGTTCATGTGCACAGGTCTAAATCTGACAGACACAGACACACACACACAGTCTTTGTCATGACTCATGACAGCAAGTTCCATCTGCTCTGGCTGGTGGTGTGCGGCAGGGTCAACTGCCACAGTAGACTTCATAAATCAAATCAAATCAAATGTATTTGTAAGGCCCGACAACACACGTTAATGTCCCCATGGGCCAGACACGTCTTCTTTAAACAAGTCGAGAAGAAACATCACAATAAGTCAAGAACAGAACAAGAACACCATAAGGTCCAACAAATTTAAAATAAATGCAAATAAATGAAAGAATGCAAGCACTCCCAGACATACCCCACGCGAAGGTAAGGAAAAACTCACTACAACCTAACAATAGGGGAAAAATGCTCCACAGGCAGTGTGGAGGAGAGAAACCTTAGAAGGGCCATTCAAGGGGGGATCTCCCTTCTTAGATGTCGATGATAGTAGTTTTGCAGACTAACAGTTGGTAAGCATGCACTCATGTGTGTAGTGAAACACAGATGAGTGCATGCAATAGCAACTGAACATTTTGAAAAATTATAGGTCCTTATGGTGAATTGTTTTCAATGAGTAGACATATCTCTGGATGTCAGTTTCATGTATGTATGACTAATGGATCAGGAGATACAGTACACTCATTTAAAACATTTAAGGTTTGGCCTGATGGTGGCGCTAGAGGAAAGGCCATGATGTCACCAAAAGCAATAGGGTTCATGAATGAGCACCATAAATTTGAAAATATTTGAATGAAAGCTATTGGAGTCACGGTGTTCACACGTAGAATCTGCAGCAAGGTGAATCCATGTCGTTAGGGGATATAATAATGTATATGCTATTATGCTTGCACTAAAGCCTGCTACCTCATTATCGAATGCAGATGCTTTTGACGAGTGCCTGAAACCTCTGTATTTTAATGTTTCTTTGTTTCTGCTTCCTTTTATGTAAATTATACTGTTGTGATGTAATTCTATTATTTAGTGTGGGTGACCTGGTAAAGCTTACATGGTACCTACTCGACTCTACTCGCTTTTGGTACCCCCCCCTGCCCCCATCAGTGTATCTGGTCGTCATAGCGAAGGCGCCGTGACGTCATCTTCAACACGACACACACACAATGGAGGATATTGAAGCTAGCTATGAAGCTATAAAACCAGTGCTTTATTAGCTAATGTACGCTAGGCGCAATGCTAACGATTAAAATGGGAAATCCCAGTCACATAAGCTAACAAAATGTGTGATCTTTTTGTGAAACTAAACTCTTTGTTCTCTGTGGTAAATTATGTTGCTGTTGGTTTTGTTTCATCAATAAATGAGGCAGAATACACTGTGAATGAATGTATCTTGTTTTGTTTATTGCACTTTGTTCTCGCTGCAAACAAATAACGAATGCTAATGTTTAGTAGTAGCGAGGCTATTTAAAGATGGCAGGTTTGTGTTTTGTGCAGGACGTCCCCCGTGAAGCGCAATGATGACGTAGGGATGATTATCTCTTCTGACCAATCAGTGGTCTGCAGTGTTTCACGTCTCTTTTTGGTATCGCTTCTCTACCTCTATCAGGTACCATCCGCAAATTGTGGCAATGGAAAACGGAAAAGACTGAAGTCACACACAGTTTTAAAATCTATATTCTTTATTATTCCACCGATCTTTAGTTCGCTACCCCTCCCAGAGCTTTCGCACACCACACACACATGTACGGTATCAAAACGAACGGCTTGCTCCAACTCGAAGCCATTACTTTTTGGAAACTTTCACCACAGGGTTTGGGGGGAAAAATACTTTGTGACTTTCTTTGTCCAGAGGAATGAATGGCAGGTTGTTCAAAACTAGAGTGCAGAAGCTGAATCTTTTTGTTTTACCATCACCTTTTGTAAATTGTTACAGTGGTCTCAATTTTGGACATAGATATACAAATAACAGAACAAAGCGATGCCACGACTGTCCCCTTGCTCATACAAGAAAAATAAAAGGAATTGGACATTTCCCCCTGTGCTTAAGTCCCCTGGGGAATTGTCTAGTTGTTTTTAAAATCTCAACAATCTCTTGAGTGGTCTACAGTATTGCTGTTAAGTGTAACTTGAGTGACACTTAAATAAACCTTTCTAGCTCTGCCGCAGGCTCCAGAAAGTGCAGCTGGACCCCTTCACAATCTAGATGCACACCACGGTAAGCACAAGTTCACCTTTAGCCCTACCTATGAACTCTAATACCACACAGTCAGACACGTACACAAACAACCAACACCCACACAAACACAATGCCCCCACGTACCCACCCACACACAGAAACACAGTGCCCCCACATACCCACCCACACACAGAAACACAGTGCCCCCACATACCCACCCACACACAGAAACACAGTGCCCCCACATACCCACCCACACACAGAAACACAGTGCCCCCACATACCCACCCACACACAGAAACACAGTGCCCCCACATACCCACCCACACAGAAACACAGTGCCCCCACGTACCCACCCACCCACACAGTACCCACCCACCCACACAGTGCCCCCACGTACCCACCCACCCACCCACACAGTGCCCCCACACAGTGCCCCCACATACCCACCCACCCACCCACACAGTGCCCCCATGTACCCACCCACCCACAGTGCCCCCACGACCCACACAGTGCCCCCACGTACCCACCCACCCACAGAGTGCCCCCACGTACCCACAGACACAAACACAATACCCCCACGTACCCACCCACGCACACACAGTGGCCCCACGTACCCACCCACGCACACACAGTGGCCCCACCCACCCACACCACGCCACCCAAGCCAGTGCCACCCAGCTAATCCAGTTGGGTCGCTAACGTTACCTTGTACTCCAGCTGCTGTGTGGGCTGCAGGCTCTGCGTGGGCATGAGGGTGTGCATGTGACCCATGGCGGGGGCCAGCGGGGGGAAGGGGGGCTGGGGCGCTGCGCCCCGCGGGAAGCCTGACGGAAGCTTCTGGAGCTCCTCCTGCATCTCCGTCCTGGGTGGAGGAGAGAAACGACAGGGACTTAGCCATGGATGGTGGGCGTACAGAGGCCAAGGAATGGTTTCCTTCAGAAATGCTCTTCATATTCCTCTCCCACTCTCCCAGAGACAAGTCACATTTTCTTTCCCTCTCCCTAGGTCTCAAGGCCGTCCCCTACCGCTGCCTCAAATGCCTCCCTGAAGCCTGTCTTTGCCGTGTCGACTCTACTTTTCTCAGAGGAATCAACTCCCTACTCAAACTAGATATGGATCTAATAAGCTGGTCACTTTCTGCTATTGATCGCATATTTTCTTCAAGGAAGCAGGATACGGCTGATCCGATCTGCCCGCTTGGAACATTCCAATCTGGATTTTTCTATTGACTCTTGGGGAAAATGGAATGCCATATGTATTTTCCCGCTGGAAATTGAGGGTGTCTGAGATATCTGGATCTTTGCATTTATGCTGATCGGTTTGGGAGCAATCGTCATCTGGGAGTGGTTTTGTTAAAAAAATATATTCTGAAGGACGTAAATCCTTTGGCTCTGGCATTAGCCAGGATTGAAGTCTCCCACATTGAACTGCTTAAGAGAGACTCGCTGCGTATCAAGCAGATGAACACCAGATATGCTGGGTATCGCACAAGATATTCAGACCGTGATAAAACGTGTTTAAAGTCAAATCGGGCATCTTTCTTAGGAAGCATTTCTACTGCCTGCCTGCCTGCTGCCCCCCCCCCCCCCCCCCTCGTCCCAGCCAAAACAAACTCTGTGCGGAGGAGAGTAGAGCTCCAAGGTCAAGCCAGGAGCCGAATGGAGATAGGACTGGTATGCTGCCGTCCCCTCCGCATGAATACTTTCCCCAAGGTGGTTGTCCTTCCGCGTTCGGTTTGCGCGGCCTGATTGGCCACTGACGCTTCTCTCAACGCCCAATCGCGTTACTCCTAACGCTCGCTCCTAACTTTCAGAACTTCTCTCAGTTCCACAAGTCCGTCACATCAGCTACCTACCTGCATCAATATACTACTAACTGGGGCTAGGTGGTGTAGTGGGCAAGGCGCTCGCCACCAATGCAGGAGACGCTGGGTTCGAGCCCAGCTCTCCGCATTGCTATCAGCTTGGCTGGTCGTTCATACGAATACTTTTTTTTTTTTAACTTTCTTTTATTTTGTGTCATAATGAACATCACATTGCATTAATCATACAGTATAATATACTTGATTCACATAGTCAATGACATTTGTTACTCAGGCTCTTCCTTCATACTAATACAATTGGCAGTATTAGGGGGTGGGAAGCTGATGGGTGGGGATCGGACGTTGTGGACAGCGACTCCTACAGGTCGGTTGGTGCGCCTGCGCAGCAGAATCAGGAAGCGATGGGGGCGGTGTGTCCCTCCCACGCAGACCCCCGATGCTGAGAGATCGCGCTGTGCAGGTGCAAGATGCGACGGCTGCTTCCTCGAGTACCGGAGGGGACACGTGATGTAAGGCTTCGTCCACATTGCAGCCGGCTTGTGGGAGGCATGGCCTAACAGCGTTCGAGACAGGGGAGGGTAGAATTGGACGATACGAAATTGGGATGGGAGAAAAATAGAAAATGGGAGAAAAAGTAGATAAAAAAAAAAAATATATATATATACTACTAACTATCAACTAACTCGCTACCGCCGTGCATCAATATACTAACTAACTAGCACATCAATGCACTAACTACTACCACTGTGCATCAATATACTGCTACCGCCGTGCATCAATATACTGCTACCGCCGTGCATCAATATACTAACTATTGATGTGATGTCGATTGATATGAATAGCTAGTTACGTTAATATAGAGATGAAAACAATACGTTATTTATATTGATGTGATGCCGATTGATATGAATAGCGGGTTACGTTAATATAGAGAGATGAAAACAATACGTTATTTATATTGATGTGATGTCGATTGATATGAATAGTGCGTTACGTTAATATAGAGATGAAAACAATACGTTATTTATATTGATGTGATGCCGATTGATACGAATAGCGCGTTACGTTAATATAGAGAGATGAAAACAATACGTTATTTATATTGATGTGATGTCGATTGATATGAATAGTGCGTTACGTTAATATAGAGATGAAAACAATACGTTATTTATATTGATGTGATGCCGATTGATACGAATAGCGCGTTACGTTAATATAGAGAGATGAAAACAATACGTTATTTATAATGATGTGATGTCGATTGATATGAATAGCGCGTTACGTTAATATAGAGATGAAAACAATACGTTATTTATATTGATGTCATGTCGATTGATATGAATAGCGCGTTACGTTAATATAGAGATGAAAACAATACGAGGAAATGGGCTACGTTAATATAGAGAGATGAAAACAATACGAGGAAATGGGCTACGTTAATATAGAGAGATGAAAACAATACGAGGAAATGGGCTACGTTAATATAGAGAGATGAAAACAATACGAGGAAATGGGCTGTGGAACTGAAGGACTTGGGCTGTGGAACTGAGCGCAACACGATTGGGCGCTGAGAGAAGCGTCAGTGGCCAATCAGGCCGCGCAAACCGAACGCGGAAGGACAACCACCTTGGGGAAAGTATTCACGCGTCCCCTCCCCCAGCCCTTCCCCCACCCCCCCATCCATGTGTACTGTATATCTGGCGCCTGTCCACGAGTGTGACGGCAGGTAATTAGTATGCGTGCTAGAGGGGGGGAGCCAAGAAGACTGTCTCGTCACCAAGTCCCAACCCCATGCTAGCAGCAAATGTTGTTTTAGAGCCTAGCCCCTCCCCTACCTGCTGCAACTGTGGTCCAGGACTTTAACTCTTTCCTCCCTCCCTCCCTCCCGCAGAGGCACAGATGCACTTCAGTGCTGGTCTGCAGCAGACTATACATATGCTGTCTCAGATATACTGTAGTCAACAAATGTACATGCCCGTTTGAATTTATGTTGTACCATTATTACTGTAAAAATTTAATGATTGTGAAATGATTGTTTAATGAGACTATGAGCTGTATGTGTATGTCACCGAATTTCCCCAAGAGGGATTAATAAAAGTTATCCTTATCTCAGTTTTGAGTGAAATATGTTAAATACATTTATTAGGAGGAGGCAGTCTTTCTTTTTTGTGGGGCGGCGTGGCTCAGGGGTAGAGCGGGTCGTCCAATGATTGAAGGGTTGGTGGTTCGAATCCCGCTCAAGACCATGTCCATCCCACTGCCGTTGTGTCCTTGGGCAAGACACTTAACCTACTTGCCTCGTATGAATGTGTATGCATGTGAATGAATGTTGGTGGTGGTCAGAGGGGCCGTAGGCGATGATTATTCGCCACGCTTCCGTGAGTCTGCCTCAGGGCAGCTCTGGCTGCAATTGCAGCTTACCACCACCGGTATGACTGTGTATGAACGAATAATGGACTCTGTAAGCGCTCTGGGGTCACTGGGGTGTCACGAAGAGCGCTATATAAATCCAATCCATTATTATTATTATTATTATTATTTCTGTCTGTGTATTACCTGGGGTCCGGTACTCCTACAGTGTGTCTTCTCATAGACAGATAACGGGCCATGGCCTCTGGAGATGGCTCCTCCCCTTCATCACTGTCCAATGCCATGCTGCCATCCGGCTGAAGACAAAACAAACACACAAACATACAGTTAACGTTAGCAATGACCCTTAACACTGTCAGCGCCAGAGGTCGCTGTGGGTCGTGTGGCAAGAATGCCAGCACTTTAAAGAATAGGGATACATGCCGGTGTTTGCAGGGCTAAAACTATATTAAATATCATAGCTATGGATATAAAACTATTGCCCATTTGACATCGAGTATCTATCGTTCAATTTGTGAAAAAGAAATAATTTTTTCATCCATACATTCCCGTTTTATACCGTGGTGAATATGAGTATAGTTTTAGAGTAATTCTGTCTGATCCCAGGAAACGCCGCTATGCAGCGTTTAGTGCATTTCACTAGAAACCGTGGCGTTCCTCGCCTGGATCAACAATCAATCTGAAATCAACGCTATATTATCGGTATTATGTTTCATCATGCATGCATGAAAGGGTGGGGGGGGGTTCTATGCTTCGATCGTCACCAATGGAATACATTACACACACATTATACACATACGTTAGGATCACGGGGAAGGGATTCTTCGATCAACGCAAGATTGATACCATATAGCCCTTACCTTGACTAGGATGTACTGCAAAAAGAATATTCCAATTATCTGATCGCCATTCCAAGTATTGATGTCGATCGTGTTGCCAACATAATCCACCAAAGAACATGAACTGGGAGTGCTAGATTATCCTCAATCCATGTGTTATAACCGCTCGCCATGCCAGACTACGAAAACCCGGAGCTTATCACATTGGACTTATCTCGGGTCTGGCGTCCAATGTATTAAACTTGGTGCATAATGTGTATGCAGCATAACTAAGCAAACAGAATAATATGATAATTAAGCAATATTACACGAGAGGGAGTACTGTTATACTAGGGGTGTAACGGTACGTGTATTCGTCCCGCAAATTTACGGTACGGCCGTCACGGTGCGGTACGTGCAGCCATACGAAGGGCGCGGCTCAGAGGAGCCTTCCCTCGCGCGGCTCAGAGGAGCCTTCCCTCTTTACAGCGCAAACACACCAGTCACACATGCAGGCACTCGCGAGGTCCGTGCGAGAACAGCGCGCGTGGCCGGGCACACAGAGGCACATTTACATTGGAACAGCTGCAGGGTCATTACAATTTTAGTCTTCTTTCGTTTTCTTGTTCGCCCAATAATGTTAACCAAATGAAACTCGAGTAGGGTAAATCTGCAGTGCCGCAGCCCCATACATTGCCGGAGTCACAGGCACAGCTGATCAAATAAAATAAAAAAACACACTTTTCCTATAGAAAATTATTCTATTTATGGCGGTCGGGTGGCGTAGCGGAGATTGCGCTCGTCACCAATGCAAGAGGCTGCGGTCTCGACTCTCGGAGTCAGCATTGCCCTGCGGCTTGGGCCGGTCGTCATACTAACTCGTTTGGCTGAGTTAGGGGGAGGGAAGTCGTGGGTGGTAATCTGGCGTTGTGGACAGCGGCGCCTACAGGTCAGATCTGGGCGCTTGCTCAGCGGAGGCAGGACTTGATGAAGGCAGCGTGACCTCCCACGCGTTACACTTCACCAATGAGAGTCCTCGCTGCCAGGTGAGAAGAGAGCCACTGGCTGTCTCCACATGTGTCGGAGGAAGCATGTGGTGGACTTCAGGGTTCCCTTGTACCGACCAGTAGGAGGAACATGCGCACAACAACCAGGTAGGGTAGGGGGGAATTGGCATAACGACTAAATTGGGATGGGAGAAAAATAGAAAATCAGGTGGAGAAAAAGAGGATTAAAAATATATATATATTCTATTTAATAATAATAATTATAATAATTATCATAAATATAATATATATATATATATATATATATATATATATATATATATATATATATATATATATATATATAAAATTATATTAATAATGATAATTATAAATATATTTTTTCTGTTGTACCAAACTCATACCGAACCATGACCCCAATACCGAGGTACGTACCGAACCGTGGCTTCTGTGTATCGTTACACCCCTATGTTATACTGAATGCTTATCTCCAAGTACCAAAGACAATCATAGCCGTGCTGATATTCAGTAGAACAGCACAACCTAGAGTGTGATATTGCAATTTGTGTTATTGCATTGCACAACAGTTCTACAATCGCCATCCATTAGTTAACAGTAATAAGTGACAACAAATTATTATTATTGGTTTGTTTTATAATTAATTTAGCTCTGCCAACAAATAGTTCCACAGCTGCGCTTTTGAACCTGAACACAAACATGTTCCTGCACAGTTTGCTACTTTGTACAGGTCTACACATGTTACCGCTGGCTACCTACTTTATACTTCATTCATCTGGACATTTCCATGTATTGTGCAACCAGTGAAATAAGAGTCTGTCGACACCGACAGTTGCTTGGGTAACTTGCCTAATTAACGGTTATTAATAGAACACCTGTGTGGCGGAGTGATACATATAGTTAAAGGTCCCAATGCCTTTCTACTAGGGATGTCCGATATTATCGGCATTCAAATGTAATATCGGAAATTATCGGTATCGGTTTAAAAAAAAAATATTTTTTTCTTACATTTATTTAACCTTAAAAAAAACACGTCCAAATTTCAATGCTTTAGGCACGTCTGAATCCCAGTTCGAGGGTGTTTGATGGGGTCATCAGGTCATCAGGTAATCGCTAAATCGGAAGGTTCCCGGTTCGATTCCAGCTGCAGTGTGTCAAAGTGTCCTTGAGCAAGACACTTAACCCCTAACTGCTCCCTAACTGAGCAGGTTGGCACCTTGCATGGTGTGTGAATGTATGAGGGAACATGAGGCATACATTGTAAAACACGTGAGGTGCTGTGAGGTGTATCCGACATAGTAGCCAGCTACAGTAAATCTGTCCAATAGTCTACAATATGGTCCTTGGACTGAATGCCGCCATGACAACTGATTGACGGCCAGCGAATGTTGTTGTGACAATGTCGTAGCTATGAGAAAACTCCCGGGCTGGCCGCCCACTGATGTCATGACAACATGTTCGCTGGTTCTGCCGTGAACAATCGCAACAGCCGCGACTCACCTCCACAATCTGGTTCTCCGGGTTGATGAGCTGGACATGGGGAACGGTCATGCTAACTGGATTACCCTGCTGATCAGTCTGGTGGACACACACACACAGACACACACACACGGAGGTCACGTCATGAGAGGATTTCACAAATAGGCCAACAACCTTCTTAGACCAATACCAGGGTCAACTCCATGTAGAGCAGTGGTCTCAAACTCGCGGCCCGCTGGATGATATTTTGCGGCCCCCTACTTGACATCAAAGTTTAGGGGTCAATAAAGGGATCAATAAAGGAATATCTTATCTTATCTTATCTTATATACTGTACGCTATATGTCGTCTTGTTGTGTTCTGAATTTGGATTCCGATAACCCACTTGTGGCCATACTACTGGGACTTACTGAGTGCAGAATAAAACCCAATTTAAGAATTCCCATGATATCACTATGATACCAGTTATTCAAATCTGAAGCTGCTTCATAAGAGATTGATTTTAAGGACCCTGTGTTTGTTTGAGTGCTTGTACCTAAATGAGCTTTGTCTAATAATAACAACCGTGTTATCAGTTCTGAACCGGAGAATGTACCAGTATACCCAGAGGAACCCAGAACAAATGTCCCAGACACCAGGAATAACGACCATCAACTAGGAGCCTAAAAAACAGAACATAACCACCTGAACCTCCATCAAAAGGAGTTCTGTTTACATCTGTTCTATTCATATCTACTAAAAAGGAAGCCTGCATTGTGTGAGATCCAGGAAGAGAAGAGGAAGCCGAGGTCTCTGGGTGATCCTACGGCTGAAGCCAACAGGGCTGACCCACAGACAGGACCCACTCTCTAGGTGATCCTACGGCTGAAGCCAACAGGGCTGACCCACAGGACCCACTCTCTGGGTGATCCTACGGCTGAAGCCAACAGGGCTGACCCCACAGGACCCACTCTCTGGGTGATCCTACGGCTGAAGCCAACAGGGCTGACCCCACAGGACCCACTCTCTGGGTGATCCTACGGCTGAAGCCAACAGGGCTGACCCCACAGGACCCACTCTCTGGGTGATCCTACGGCTGAAGCCAACAGGGCTGACCCCACAGGACCCACTCTCTAGGTGATCCTACGGCTGAAGCCAACAGGGCTGACCCACAGGACCCACTCTCTGGGTGATCCTACGGCTGAAGCCAACAGGGCTGACCCACAGGACCCACTCTCTGGGTGATCCTACGGCTGAAGCCAACAGGGCTGACCCACAGGACCCACTCTCTGGGTGATCCTACGGCTGAAGCCAACAGGGCTGACCCACAGGACCCACTCTCTAGGTCAGGGATCGGCAATAGGCGGCCCGCGGGCCAACATTGGCCCGCCAACAATAATTTCTGGCCCGTCAGATTATTTTGAGAATATGATATTTATTTGACGCACGGGAAATATTCACTCGGGACGCCAGGGTGTCTTTTATTGTGAAGCTGTATCTATCTACCGGCAGTCATCAAAAGCATGTCTGTCACTATAGCCAATTGAAATGCTAGAAATGGTCAGGTGGACTGGGAGAACCAATGGAATAGTCCCACCGGGCCCTGTGTCTCTTTCCCTAACGCACTTTCACTTCCGCGTTCGAGGTGCGACTCGCGAGCGAGTTGAAGAAAACAAAACAAACATCTTTGGATAGCAACGGGGAAATATAACGCTTCTTTTAATAAACAGGAGCCATACTTAAAATACGGGTTTATCGCAACAGGTCGGTGATTCTTGCGTGCCGAGCCGACGTCCTCTCTGCATAATATGTGGCGACAACAACAACAACATTAACAACGAGGCAAGTTGGCAGATAAAGTAGCTGCATTCAACGCCAATCTGGAATTGGAGGGCGGCGAGTGGATATGACATGTTTCAAACATTAGCAGGGATTTTGGAGGACTTAACAACAAACAAGGAGGTACAATATGGTGAGTCGTGTTTTCATGCATTCTGATCTGTTCATCACCCGCCGGCGCCGCGGTGATCTGCAACAGCTGAGAGCTGTTCATGAATGAATGGATGAGTGAGAACTTTGTTTGGCGGATTGCAGAGTGGGTGCAGTGCAGTGCGGCGCAGTGCACACGGTTGTTGGGGGGATGCAGACCAGAGAAAAACGTTTGTCTTTTTTCAATATCAGTATATTAAATTAGCCATTGTTTTTGATCCTGGCCCGCGAAGCAACGGCTTGGGGAAAATCTGGCCCGCCGCAAAACCTAATTGGCGATCCCTGCTCTAGGTGATCCTACGGCTGAAGCCAACAGGGCTGACCCACAGGACCCACTCTCTAGGACAGGGGTGGCCAACCAGTCAGAGACTAAGAGCCACAAAAATTACTGTGGTACCACAAAGAGCCACACCATATACCAGCGTTTCTCAACCTTTTTTTTCAGTCACGGCACCCTTCATGTGTTTATAGGTCTCACCCTCTGGCCTCTGAAGTTGCTAATGTCTTTTTTATTTGTGCCTCACAGGGTTAAAAGTACCCTGTGAGACCCACGGTTGCAAAATTACAAAATCACTTTTAAAAAAATAATAATGTTTATTTAAAAAATGTTAAAGGGGAACTATTTTACTATTTCTTTCACTATTTGGGCACTTTTACACAATTCCTGTGAGTCTATGGAACACCTAGGTTTTTTTCAAAAAAAATGCATTGTTTTGTATTTCTAATCAAGTACTAAAAACCGCATTTTTCTACCTCAAGATCTTAAGCCGTTTTGAGGCTGGGCTCCAACCACTGTGTGGCCTGGTGCCAACTGCCACATCAACTGCCACATTATTATGCAGCTGAGAAATCTCTGACATCACAGATATGCACATTTTCAGATGACTCAGTTCAGTGAGGGTGAATATTGAGAGAGGAGAATTGGAAGAATTCGCCAATATGAGAATTAGAGACATATATCCTATTAATATAAGTCCACATAGCTAAGAAACAATGGTAAACACTGAAAAAAGCCATTTATAAGATAGTTCCCCTTTAAGCACATGTATAGTCAATTGGTCCTGTTGTTCAGCCTCACAATGCTATTTGATAGTAAATGTGTTTATATGTCCCACCCTCTGGCCTCTGAAGTTGCTAATTTCTTTTTAATTTGGGCCTCACAGGGTTAACCTCTTAAGCCCGAGATATACAGTAAAAGTGTATATTTTCAGCATTATGTTTGTTTACCAATTATTTTAACTGTTATTAGTGAAATATAAGATTATAGAAATCTCAGGGCATTGAGTCGGAAACCGGCGCATATTGACAGGAGGAAGTGGCACAGCCAAAAGTGAGTGTAGTCTTTTGAAGGAAGAGACTCAGGGCTTTCAAATTTCGAAAAACTACCCTACCCAGCTCACACCAGCCCCTGTCAATCATCTGACTTCTGGATTTACTTTTTAATTTCTCTTATTTTTTGGGATTATCTCCCACAAACCTGAACGGTATTGCCATAAAACAGAACGCAGTTAGTTTCTCTACCTTTCTGTGAACGTCTTGCAAAAAACGGTGTTGCAATATGATGAAAAATGGTGGAGAAATTTACATTATAAAAAAGATGGCAGAATTCAGTACTGTATCTACAAAACCTTCTGTTTAATCATCTTCTCTTTATTCATTTGCTTAGATTTTTCAGGTCTGGTCAATTTTAGCATGGTGTTATTTACAGTCAAAGATAATTTTTTTTTTTAAATAGAATTGATATTCTCCTTTGGTTCATTACAATTTACTCAAGCCTAGTAACAGACACACTATTTCTGACACTGATCCATATATGTCCCTAGATTCAAGAGATACCAAGAACATGCAAATGGACCATTTAAAAAAAATTGTAAATGTTTATTCTACGTCCTTATGGAATGAGTGACATAAAAAAAAAAAAGAAAAAAAAAAGAAAAAAAAAATGTAAAAAAAAATTAAAAAAAATATTTTTTTTTAATTTTTTTTTATGGATGGAAGAGCCGCACATTGACGGGCAAAGAGCCGCATGCGGCTCGCGAGCCGCGAGTTGGCCACCCCTGCTCTAGGTGATCCTACGGCTGAAGCCAACAGGGCTGACCCCACAGGACCCACTCTCTGGGTGATCCTACGGCTGAAGCCAACAGGGCTGACCCACAGGACCCACTCTCTGGGTGATCCTACGGCTGAAGCCAACAGGGCTGACCCCACAGGACCCACTCTCTGGGTGATCCTACGGCTGAAGCCAACAGGGCTGACCCACAGGACCCACTCTCTGGGTGATCCTACGGCTGAAGCCAACAGGGCTGACCCCACAGGACCCACTCTCTGGGTGATCCTACGGCTGAAGCCAACAGGGCTGACCCACAGGACCCACTCTCTAGGTGATCCTACGGCTGAAGCCAACAGGGCTGACCCACAGGACCCACTCTCTAGGTGATCCTACGGCTGAAGCCAACAGGGCTGACCCACAGGACCCACTCTCTGGGTGATCCTACGGCTGAAGCCAACAGGGCTGACCCCACAGGACCCACTCTCTGGGTGATCCTACGGCTGAAGCCAACAGGGCTGACCCCACAGGACCCACTCTCTGGGTGATCCTACGGCTGAAGCCAACAGGGCTGACCCACAGGACCCACAGCTCGTGGAGCGGCGGCTGCGCGTTATTTTTTTTCCTAGCCGCATTGCTGGCAGACGCTCTCTGATTGGCCACTGACTGACGCTCTCCGATTGGCCACTGACATGTTTGCCCAATCGCGTGACGAGCTGTGTCTTTGCCCATTTCCGCGTCGAACAGCCTGCAAACTACCTGGCGTTCTATCGCCATGCTCTAAGACAAACTCTAACCTTAACCAACTTCAAAAGAGTGCCTAAGCTTAACCAGTGTAGAAACAGGCGTCGGCCAATCAGAGAGCGTCTTGCCAGAAATGCGGCTAGGGAAAAAAATAACGCGGCGGCTGCTGCTGCTGCTTTCCCACCGTCTGAAGGCCGGCGATCTGTCCTCAACTACACCAGACTAAAACATGTTCCTTCTTTCATGCTTCTTTGAGCCGGCGTGGATGAAAGCGCCAAATCTCAACCTCGACCCAAGAAACAATGTTCTGTTCACGGGCGAGATGTTTTCGTCTGAGGACGGAAAGCAGTTGTGATTGTGGAGGATCAAGCGCGGAGTTGGAGATAGGTCGGCGGTCCAGCAGTTACCTGTACAGCGTTGAGAGGATAGCCGATGGGGCGCGGTGTGGGCGGGGCTACGCGGAGGGTCTTGTGTTTCTTGAGGCGGTCAGCCAGCAGACTGTAGATGGCGCTGTAGTGATCATACGCGTCTGTATGTAGAGACTGGAGAGAGAGAGGAACAGAAAGGATCAGTAGAATCATGATGTCTGTATGTAGGGACTGGAGAGAGAGAGCGAGAGCGAGAGAGAGAGAGAGAGAGAGAGAGAGAGAGAGAGAGAGAGAGAGAGAGAGCGAGAGAAAGAGAGAGAGGATCAGTAGAATCGTGATGTCTGTATGTAGTAGGGCTGAGCCCAAACGTTCGGACCTTCGTTCATTACGTTGTTATTCAAATCTTAATTAATGGGTTTGAACCTCCGCTTAAAAATTTTTACACGAAAAATCTACATCATATAATGTGATATATATCAGAATATCACAGTACTATGTTGTGTTTAAAATAATTTAAAAGTCACGAAAGTCAATCAGTGTCTTCAAATATGATGCCTAAAGGTCGATTCATTTAGCGCCCCAAGCAGAGTCAGTGTGTTAGGGAGTTGGAACTGACGTGATGACGACAATGATGAACACAATGAATGAAATTAAAATGAAAATGAATGCAGCAATCAAATGTTGAAATGTATAAAAAATAAACAGCTATATATATCCATCGGATATCACAATACTATCCAAATGTGCACTGGATAAAATCTATACGTTCACACTAATAAAACAAATAGTCTATTAGCTGAGCACGTGACATCACGCCCGGATTCACGTCAAACAGGAAATAACTAACGCTATAGTTGTTGTTGTCGTCGTAGCAAATTGATAATAATCACGAGATACATCCAGTGCTGGATTTAACTAAATGGATTTATGGACACATTCATAAATTCAAAGTTCAAGCCTGGATCACAAAGCTTCTGAAAGGGTTAGCGAGAGAGTGAGAGTTAGAGTGAGAGAGGGAGTGAGAGTGAGAATCAGTAGAATCATGATGCTCCGTTTTTTAATCTTAGTCTACGTTAGTTCACACAATGTTGTCCGTGGGTTACACCCCCCCCCCCCCCCCCCCCCCACCGGCCCACTCTCTCAGTCAGAATTCAGACTCATTCACAAAGAGGTTGTATCTTGCTGCTCCAGCTTGGCAGTGGCCAGGTTGATTGTGATTGGTTGAGGAAATGCAACGACCCAGAGAAGACCTTTCTCCTACACCGGTTCAGTGCTAAACTCTATCTGAAGAGCGGTCTGGGCAACACCTGACTGACTGAGCAAATTTTCAGCCTTTCGGTCTAACTGTAGCAAAACAATTATAGGCTGACTGAAGCTAAAAGGTTATGAGATTGAAAATGGGTTTCCTTTCCAGGCTATAGAAGTGGAAAAAGACACAACTGGAAAAAATTAAATCCAACAAGTCAAAGATGTGTGTTGGTCTTCCATACTAACTCTCTTCAACCATTATGTCATCATGTGTTTAGCGTCATCCAATCTTGTGTGTGTGTGTGTGTGTGTGTGTGTGTGTGTGTGTGTGTGTGTGTGTGTCCCTACCTGCAGTGTGCGCTCCCGGTCGAGGCCCATCTCAGACATGTACATCAGCACCTGCTCATTGATGAGCTCCGTGTCTCTCTCCGTCTTTACCTGTTCACATTCCGCTATCAACTGGAGAGACGGGACGACGGGTGAGGAAGGAGGGTGTGGAGGGAGGGATGGAGAGAGCGAGGGGTGAGGAAGGAGGGTGGGGAGGGAGGGATGGAGAGAGCGAGGGGTGAGGAAGGAGGGTGGGGAGGGAGGGATGGAGAGAACGAGGGGTGAGGAAGGAGGGTGGGGAGGGAGGGATGGAGAGAGCGAGGGGTGAGGAAGGAGGGTGTGGAGGGAGGGATGGAGAGAGCGAGGGGTGAGGAAGGAGGGTGGGGAGGGAGGGATGGAGAGAGCGAGGGGTGAGGAAGGAGGGTGGGGAGGGAGGGATGGAGAGAACGAGGGGTGAGGAAGGAGGGTGGGGAGGGAGGAATGGAGAGAGCGAGGGGTGAGGAAGGAGGGTGGGGAGGGAGGGATGGAGAGAACGAGGGGTGAGGAAGGAGGGTGGGGAGGGAGGAATGGAGAGAGCGAGGGGTGAGGAAGGAGGGTGGGGAGGGAGGGATGGAGAGAGCGAGGGATGAGGGTGGGGAGGGAGAGAGGGGTGAGGAAGGAGGGCGAGGATGGAGAGCGAGGGGTGAGGAAGGACGGTGGAAAGGGAGGGATGGAGAGGGACGGGTGAGGAAGGAGGGGAGGGATGGAGAGAGAGGGGGAGGGATGGAGAGAGAGAGGGGGGAGGGAGGAGGGGAGGGAGGGAGGAGGGGAGGGAGGGAGGAGGGGAGGGAGGGAGGAGGGGAGGGAGGGAGGAGGGGAGGGAGGGATAAGATAAGAACCCAGCAAAGACACACTTTGTTAAAACTTTTACATAATGAAGTGGTTCTACCATTGACTATTACTACGCCCAATATTTTATCAAAATCGATTTTAAGGCTTCAAAAACTTAAAAATATTCTAAGTATCAGAACGATATATGTGTGCTAAATGTTCCAATGACACCAAACACCCGAGGGCATGCTATTGTACCAACAATGAGAGCCATGGTATCAACAAGGCTAGGACTCATTCAACCATGGCTTATGAGTAGAGGTTGAACAATTGATCGGTTTGGACAATTAATCAGAACCAATAGAACGTTTTACAAACTATCAGTATCGGCCATTTATATTTATGTTACCGATATCCCGCCGGGGCGGCGCAGGTTGGCAGGAGTGATATTGCCCAAATAATTGTCTATCTGCCTTTTCCTGCTCCAAACTATCGTTATTATATCGGCATTTAAAAATCAATTATCGGTCAACCTCTACTTATGAACCAAAATCACATTTGGCACACACTGCATAATGCACACCTCAATTGAAGAAAAGAAACAAACAATAAACACACAAAAGTGGGCTACTATTTATCAGAGAATTCTCTGCCCTTGTAATTACAATTTCAGGGGTACTTTTGTAACTTTCAGGCATATTTTTGTAACTTTCAGGCATATTTTTTCCCTCTGACCCCGGTATCCAGTCCACCGATGGTTAAAGCATGTGGACGGGCTCTCTCACCCTGTCAAAGTCTGGGTCGGGGTCTCCCTGTCTCATCCATTTGTTCTTACAGATCTGCTCCATGGAGAGCCGTCTGCCGGGCTCCAGGACCAGCATGTGCCTGATCAGATACTCACAGTCTGAAATTCAACGCAAAAAGAAAAACACGGTTAGGTTACACCACAGTGTTCCTCATTAATTCAGCAGCGCTGGCTCCACAATTGTCCACAACAGTGGACAAATTGAAAGACAAGGGAACTGGTCGCCTGGCCTCATCGTTTCCCGAAAACAAATACGGGGCGTGTACAGCGAGGCTGCATGGCAGCCAGTGAGCGACAGCAATAGAACGCACCCTTTGAAGTCAACTGAACTTGAGACACAGCCTGTGTGTCGCGCCACGTTCCGATAGCAGCATCCAGAGTGGCCAGCATCCACATTCCTCTTCAACCAGTTTTCAGATGGCCGACACTAGCATTCGATTAATGGAAGCAACGGCCTAATCAATCTATTGACTATCTGTTTTTTTGCCTTGGATGTTCACGATAATCTGCTAGATAACAGCTAGCTTCATTTAGAATATTTTATTGGCAAATTGTTTAAATCAATAGTTTATGTGGTTACCATGGATGCAGTTTTGTTTCTGTTCTTGCAATCACTAGTCAATCATCATAGCTTGATACTAATAGCCACGGCGTCATAGAGACAAAGCATCAAATATTCTGAACCAAACTCGGGAGAAGCGCTCTCTCTCCGGACTCTGGACTCTCTCTCCAGTTTGAGCCCCGGTCAAGGCCGCTGTCGGAAAGTGTTGTTGCAGGGAGCACTCCGTCCTCTGCACTTGGCAGTAACAGTGCCTCTATTACAGAGATAGGGACACCGTCCAGTTGCGAGTGCCGTCCTCTGGATGAGACATAACCTACTGTAGGTCCTGACTGAATTTTAGGCATTAATTAAAGAACCCAGGGGGCCTATCACAAAGAGCAGGGGATTGCCCCAGCATTCCTAGACAAATCCAAATCAGGTCTCTGACATCAATGCATTGCCAACTCATGCCAAGGCCACATAATCATCCCTCCCACTTAATTAACTTATGTCAATCCCCGTCTCCTGAGCCTTTCAGCCATTATGCCTGGTGCCAGTGTATGACATTGAGCCTGTGTAGCAAGGCAGGGGTCTACACAGTGATGGTGAAGGAGGCCATTTCCAACCTACATTGCAAAGCGCTTTGAGTGTCTATATGAATGCAATGATCGATCATTCATCCATTCCGTTTATTTTTTTCTGAAAAAAATTAAAATGTTTAGCTATTCAACCTTTTTGCTAAGCAAGAGGTTTGTGCGAAAGGAATTAAAGCCAAGGCCTGACCCAAATAGGTTAGAAGTAACAGAAGCCAAATCATATAGGCCGGTTGTGTTCAATGATTGACGCAAATAAAAGCCGCCCTGGGCTAATAAATTAAGCTTTACTGGTGGTAGCCATTAGCCAGCCCATTGAAGTGTAACCTAATCAAAATCACCAGCAATACACTCTCGCTGAGTTAGGTTTTATTTCCTGGAATGTCATGGTTTTCAGTTGGCTATCTTGACCTGCAATTGTGCAACTAGACCTAGATGGATGATGAACGAAAAATGGAGAAGCGGATGCGCACGCACGCACACACACACGCACGCACACACACACGCGCGCCCCCCAAATTGGAGTCAGTCAGGGAAAAATATTTCGAATTTCGTTATTGAATGTAGCCTAATTTGGGGAAAATGTCCAATGGCTGATGTTAGTGTTGTGAATGGGATATAGGGCTTATCAGAATTATCTCAAAACTGAACAATCTTGCACCAGAGTGTTTGAGCATCTATAAATCATTTGCATATGTTTTGTGCATTTGTTGGATGTTTTTGATAAGCCACTGACTGACTTAAAATCATAGAGCTTCTATTGCCTGCTGGGTTGAATGCTAATCTTTTGCAGTTGATAGGCTATCATAGGCCTAGTGTTTCTGATAAGTCTACCAAATAGAAATCAACTGCGACTTTCAATTGTAACCTAATAGAAAAATCACAAGAAATTAGCACATCAACAATGCATTTGCACTGGATCTTCTATTTAGCTTAGGACAGGGAAAGTTGCCACAGGCTCTACCCTGACAAATGACCGTGGGCATTTTGAGCAACACAGATAGCATCATATTGTGCTCATCTGAGAGAGAAAACTAGTAGGCCGGCTATGAACTGGCAATAAAAAGGAGATTAGAGTAATCAGTGGGTCCCAAGTTGCGATGGACTGTCGCGTAGGTGGTGATGTTTGGTGGTATAGAGGCTGTGGTGTAGGTGTGATGTTTGGCGGTATAGAGGCTGTGGTGTAGGTGGTGATGTTTGCCGGTATAGAGGCTGTGGTGTAGGTGGTGATGTTTGGTGGTATAGAGGCTGTGGTGTAGGTGTGATGTTTGGTGGTATAGAGGCTGTGGTGTAGGTGGTGATGTTTGGCGGTATAGAGGCTGTGGTGTAGGTGGTGATGTTTGGTGGTATAGAGGCTGTGGTGTAGGTGTGATGTTTGGTGGTATAGAGGCTGTGGTGTAGGTGTGATGTTTGGTGGTATAGAGGCTGTGGTGTAGGTGGTGATGTTTGGCGGTATAGAGGCTGTGGTGTAGGTGGTGATGTTTGGTGGTATAGAGGCTGTGGTGTAGGTGGTGATGTTTGGTGGTATAGAGGCTGTGGTGTAGGTGGTGATGTTTGGTGGTATAGAGGCTGTGGTGTAGGTGGTGATGTTTGGTGGTATAGAGGCTGTGGTGTAGGTGGTGATGTTTGGCGGTATAGAGGCTGTGGTGTAGTTGTGATGTTTGCCGGTATAGAGGCTGTGGTGTAGGTGGTGATGTTTGGCGGTATAGAGGCTGTGGTGTAGGTGGTGATGTTTGGTGGTATAGAGGCTGTGGTGTAGGTGGTGATGTTTGGTGGTATAGAGGCTGTGGTGTAGGTGGTGATGTTTGGTGGTATAGAGGCTGTGGTGTAGTTGTGATGTTTGGTGGTATAGAGGCTGTGGTGTAGGTGGTGATGTTTGGCAGTATAGAGGCTGTGGTGTAGGTGGTGATGTTTGGTGGTATAGAGGCTGTGGTGTAGGTGGTGATGTTTGGCGGTATAGAGGCTGTGGTGTAGGTGGTGATGTTTGGTGGTATAGAGGCTGTGGTGTAGGTGGTGATGTTTGGTGGTATAGAGGCTGTGGTGTAGGTGGTGATGTTTGGTGGTATAGAGGCTGTGGTGTAGGTGGTGATGTTTGGTGGTATAGAGGCTGTGGTGTAGGTGGTGATGTTTGGTGGTATAGAGGCTGTGGTGTAGGTGGTGATGTTTGGCGGTATAGAGGCTGTGGTGTAGGTGTGATGTTTGGTGGTATAGAGGCTGTGGTGTAGGTGGTGATGTTTGGCGGTATAGAGGCTGTGGTGTAGGTGGTGATGTTTGGTGGTATAGAGGCTGTGGTGTAGGTGGTGATGTTTGGCGGTATAGAGGCTGTGGTGTAGGTGGTGATGTTTGGTGGTATAGAGGCTGTGGTGTAGGTGGTGATGTTTGGTGGTATAGAGGCTGTGGTGTAGTTGTGATGTTTGGTGGTATAGAGGCTGTGGTGTAGGTGTGATGTTTGGTGGTATAGAGGCTGTGGTGTAGGTGGTGATGTTTGGTGGTATAGAGGCTGTGGTGTAGGTGGTGATGTTTGGTGGTATAGAGGCTGTGGTGTAGGTGGTGATGTTTGGTGGTATAGAGGCTGTGGTGTAGGTGGTGATGTTTGGTGGTATAGAGGCTGTGGTGTAGTTGTGATGTTTGCCGGTATAGAGGCTGTGGTGTAGGTGGTGATGTTTGGTGGTATAGAGGCTGAGGCTACCAAATTGGTCTCACTAGCTTGGATAAGCACTAGTTGACTGTAGGTGGTCCCATTAAGTTACTGACAAAGATATTACTTTGTCTTGAACCTTTATTACTATAAGCAAGCCAACTCCTAAGCATGATGACTGGCAGATGAAGAAAGAATTATCACGGTCAAAATGTTTTCTCCCAGGTGATGCTGCCATTGGATTCGGCAGCTGTGTAGCTGGTGAGAATTTTGGTGGGGGCAACGCTGATGAGTTACAGTGTCATTATTCCATATATTAAGTATCATAAAACACAAAAGGTGGTGAAACAAAAACTGGGTCTAAGATCAAGCTCTGGTTTCAACTGCCCACTCTATTCCTTTAAAAAGGCACTTTGCTGAGTTTGAACCTTAATCCCATGGTTCTGTTGCGAGGAGGATGTGTGATAACTGGACATGTAACTCACCGACGTGTTCCATGTCTCGAGAACTCAGCACTGTGAGAAATTCCTCCGGGTGACATCGCGAGAGGGGAGTAGACACCTAGCAAACTGCCGTCTCCTCAACCGTTTCATGAACCTTCCTTGATTTGGGCCTCTACTGCAGTTGAAAATGGAACGAGGAAATAGTGTCCACAGTTCGCTAGACATCTGCTCTCCTCTCTGCGACGCCACCCGGAGGAATGTGGGGCGGACGCCGACGTGGCCGAGCCCTCGAGACGCAGAACACGTCGGCGAGTTACGGGTCCAGTTATCACACGTCCTCCTCGCGAATCGGGAAACATGCCCCTTTCAAACTCTTCACTCATGGATGTCCAGCGAGACTCTCACCTGTGGACATGAAGAAGGGGATACGGAACTTCCCGCTGAGGACACGCGCCCGCAGGTTCTGGAGGGTACTGCCGTCGAAGGGCAGAGCTCCACACACCAACACATACAGCACCACACCCAGGCTCTGGAGAGAGGGAGGGGGGGGGGTTAAAGATAACCGATTTAACAGGCCGTAATCTTTGGGCGGTGGAGCGGTCTGGTGGTTAGAGAGACTATCCCATAACTGGGATCAAGGGTTTGAACCCCGTTAACGGCCAGCGTGTCCATCCCTATCAATGTGTGTACTTGAGCAAGACAGTGACTGAATCCCTAACAGAACCCCAGGGTTGCGCCACAAATAGCTGAACCTACACTCTTGACCCCTCGGGTGAAAAGTGGACATGGATACGTTTTCCTATAATTATAATCCATTCCTAAATCACCCTGTGTGTAACATGGCGACGGGCAGCCGGACTGTGAACTGTGTGTCTAGTAGTAATGGACCTGGTACAGACCGGTAAGGATGTGTAGTAAGAACTAGTCAGAAAGAGTACTTGTTGAATAAGAGTAAGACACAATAAAGGGGTTGGCAAGGCAATATGAGGATTAGAATAGGAGGATTCTAATTAATCTTTATTCAACTTGGTGGTCAATTACAATTAAAGCTGGAATAACTATTTTCTGACAACTATGGGGCTGAGAGTCGGCCAATATAAACAAACTCAACATAACTAAACATTTCCCTCAGTTTAAACATAAAAATGCCTTACTGGCACAATCTTGTTGTAACTTCAAAAAGAAAAATAGTTTATGTGTATGGATTACAAGATTTCAACTACAATACATACACCTCATGGGCATTTCCTGGTTGTCAGACAGCACACTATTTTTTTTTTTAACAAATGTTTTTTTTGTTTTCCCTTTTAGACAGCACACTATTGATGTAATTAAGAGATTGGCTGAAGTAATAGGCAGAACTAAAGCATGGTCCATGTTTTGTCAACAAAGAAAATAAATGATGGAATAACAACACACTGGCTGCTGATAAGTGTTATTCGAGTAGGATGCCATGACTAGACGTGACCTTCTGATGGCAGTCGGTCATAAGAAGTTCTGAAAATGTGAAGGACACATTAATTGCGTCTTCTCAGATTCTTAGGTTTTAAAATGTTAACGTTCGGCGCCCCCCCGGCCGGGCCGTCACGTACGCATGGGCCCTTCACAGGGCTTTGCCCTCGCCTTTCGGCCTAGCGCTGTATTTTTGCCAATCAACCTACACATTGTTGGAAAGCTAAAATGGCCGCCATTCGATTGACACCATACTCAACCTATTACGTGCTTCCAATCTCGGGTTACAAGGCCGAACAACCAACGAGCGCCGGTTTCAGACAAGTGATCACGGCCTGGCCGTGAATGGACCAGTCACCTCTGACGGTGAAAATGATTGACCGTTTTTGTAGCCAATGAGATTCTGGAGCTAATGGTATATTACATTACAAGACAGAAGGAGACGGATAAGTTGTTGTTTGAGAATTTCTCACTCACCGTCCAAATGAATGAGCGGTCGGCCATTTTGGATGCATTTTTACCCATACAAACATTGCAAAAACGTCTGTAAAATACAAATTTTTCGTGGGATTGTTATCAACTTTGGACCTGTACTAGCTGAGACTTCAGGCTATGGAACCGTTTTCCAGCTCCTACCTCTCAGCTGGAACTCAAAAACAGGCATCTGGCAAAGAATAAACAAACGTGAGTAATAGGGCTGTCGCGGTATGACATTTTCCCACTGCGGTTGTGTGTGTGGCTAAACACTGCGGGATGAGGTGGTACCGCACTTCTATAAAAAAAGAAAAAAAAATCACTTTTCTTTTAAATTTTTATATATACTTGTTAATATTTTATTATTAAGACATGCGAGTTTACCCGCGATCGTGATTAAACAACAATTCTAAGGTCGTAGGAGTCCCGAAACTATTTTAAACATGTTTGATAATCTATCCATTTGTCCCTCAACGTTCTGAAATGTGATAACAGTAGATTTGCCTGCTCCTTTAACACTTTGAGTGCCAACGACGAGAAATCTTGTTATTTCATGCCATGCGCTGAGTGCCAAAAACGAGAAATCTCGTTATTTAATCGTTATTTTTTTATTATCAATTTCCATTCATTTTTCATCAATCTAGCCTCACGTTACAAGTGGGGATCTGTCTGAGCTCGAACAGGGAAAATACCGCCCCCTATCATCTCTCCGGATGGTATTGCACCCCATTGGATTGGACTGAATGAAATGGATGGGAAAAAAAGAGTCCGGATTCCTCATTTTACTTGTCAGGCATGTAATCCGAGCCGATCCCACTCATTGCAGAGCCGCAGAACAGTGTGGAATATGTGTTTCGACCACCCAGCGTTGGATCAATAAACGCGATCGATATTTGGAATGGCGATCAGGAATTGGAATAATCTTTTTGGAGAACATCTGATCTGAGGTAAGGAATCTATTTTACCAGTCTTGGGATAACCAGAGCTGTTTTCACCTATATATCAACGTGTCCCATATGTGTGTGTGTGGCTGTGAGTGTGTGTGCTTATCAGGAAATAAGATAATCGATTTTCAGCCCGCTTCTATAGCGTGCATAAGTACACATATACTATCGATAATCTAGCGTTTATTTGAAAATGATTCATAAATAGGCCGAAAAATGACAACGTTTGTGTATTACAGTAAAGCGCGATTCCTGCAGAATATTTTTTTTCTTTTTCTGAAAGTTAAAAAAAAAAAACGTTTTTCAAAATGGTATAAAACGGAAATGAACCGATTAAAAAACAATCCGTTTTGACAATGTTGACTGCAAACAAGTCATTGATAAGCGACGGGCGTATTAGACACATAGCCAAAATTTAAGATATAGTTTATGTGTTCGCAAATATGATCGCCCTCCATTGACTACAGCTTTGGCACTCAAGCGCCTATTTCTGGCACCCCCTGCTGGCACGGAAAGTGTTAAGAGTGATGCGTTGTGGGATATATACTGTAGGTCTGGTCTACGCAAGCAGCCAATAGTCAGTCACACATCCCTTCTCCAACTTAAAACGAACGTTATTTGAGCGAACATTTAACGTTATTATAACACTATTTTAACGTTAGTGAATGTGAATGCACATACATAGCTAGTTAAATATCACAACTCGTGTCATTGTTCATCATTGGGGGAAACTAGCCAATAGCTAACGTTATAGATAAGCTAGCTAGCATATAGCTAACGTTATAAATTTAAAACAAAGCTAACGTTAATATCCAGTTGACATTACAGATCATAATATCTATGATAACGTTAACGAAGTGAGAGTAGGGGTTAGGGAAACGTTGATGTAGTCAGAGTGTAGCGGGGACGGTAGACAGAGGCAGCACTTGATTTGCGTGTAACGTTAGCATAACATTGAGCAAGCTACATGACCAGCACTTCGGCCCTGGAGTGTTAGGAGAACGCTCCCCTGTACTCTACTACGGTTCAGATTAATACAGGAAAAGGTAAACATTGGGGGCTCGAGTCCGGGATATGAAAATAAATCCTGATTTCATCGGTGAGTTGTAAACTGTATCGAAACGTGAAGTTAGCTCATGCTACTGGAAAACGGACGCCTCGTCATTAAATGAGTTAAAGTAAAAAATTATGGCGCCCCTTTTATTTTACCGCGGATCTCGTGGTTGTCTGTTCCCCAACCACGGGTGACTTGACACACCGCGGGAGTGTGGTGATGCGGTTATTGCGACAGCCCTAGTGAGTAAACTAACCTTCAAACCTTTGTAACTCTTATTACATTAGCACTCAGTGATTCTTCCTGTTGAAATCAGAATGTTTCCTTTCAAAAGAGACCAGACTCATGCATGTGCTATAAGTGGGCTGGTTAAAGAATAAATCGCAAATTACTTTGGGTATGCAATAGTCCGGCGTTTTATGCAAAATGTTCCCTATGCATAAGGGGTTAAATGCATAAAGGAAGAGTGAAAAGGTGCCCCTGTGCTTCAAATTGATTAGTCTATACGTCCTTAAAATCTAACAATAAAATGACTATATCCACAATGCAAATACATTTTGAGAACATTACTAAAGCCACAGATATCCCTCTCTTAACACGACAATAAAATCCATCTATGTCTCTCTCACATTCACAATGCCTAATATTTGCATGTAATGCCCGACTTAGAGAGAATAGTGAAAACGCATATTTCAGCACCATGGAGAGAGAGCGAAGGTCTGATTATCATCATTAGCCATCGTTTAAACGTCACAGAAAATAAAGAAATTAATTGAATTAAAAACGTTGTAGTAGGTAACCAAGGGGTGTTCAACCAAGTCTCCTCTCTCACACCAAGTAAGCCTGTTAACCCATTCTCCGCCACCACTTTGATTCGTCCTAATCCATTCTCTGCCAGCTCTATTTGTCTATGGAGATGTTCATCTACTTTGCAGGGCTATAACTTTTTAAATTGTATTGCTAAATTGACATTACTATGGCCCATTCAACATCGATTAGCTATCGTTCAGGATGTAGGAAGGTTTTACTTTTTCATTCACAGATTCATACTAAAATACCGTCCAGAGTATAAATATGTTTTTATCGTTTTCTGCTGTATTTCATAGAACGTGAGATATAGCCATTTATGCATATATTAGATCATCAAATGCAATTTGATAGCTATTGACGTCAGATTAAAAATTTCAATTGTACAAGGTCCTAAACGTCATGACTCATCATCTGCTGGTGACCGGAGGGGGGGGTCGTTTATAATGCAATGACCGACGTTAAATGATTCATGTTGTATGGGTGATATATAGATTAGAGCAGTTTGTATGGTTAATAATAATCAAAAACGCTGAAACTCACCGCAGCTTCCTCTTACCGTTGGGTGATCAGCGTGGAGCAAAAAGATCGCTATTATGGGATGTTGATCTAGATGAACCATTTCCGGGTTGTATAATACTATATACGTCCAAATAACGTTGTTTATTGAGTTATGGCAACCAATCGATTATCCAGTGTGTCGAGATGGAGCCCCGGGAGCGTTAGCGAGTGGCGGACGGAATAGGGGGGACACCAAGCACTTCCGGCCCCACTTCCCCACTTCCGGTTTGGCCGATCGGCCACCAGGTGGCGATATTGAACCGTTGGAGAGTTGAGTGGAGATCCACAGCACCCGTCAAGGATTAGTCGGTGAAATAAGAATACCATGACAGAAATTTGAAATATTGATCTCGATGACGGCGTAATCCGTCATTGGCAGATTAAGCATGGCGAGGAATGACGGCTTAATCCGTCATTGGCGAAAAAAGGGTTAATGACTTTAATGAATGACCCGGTCCAAGTTCCTATGTGTTGTCCTCGTAGGCACAGTAGCCTACTTGTAGGTCTGTCATCCACAGCCTAAAAGGTACAGAAATCCATTGGATGGAACAGCTGCTGCTGTTTTATCATAACTGAACTGAGGAGCCGCATCATCATCAAGCTCCTGTTGCCTTTGAATAAACGTTTTCATCTTTAGTGACAATTGCGAGTGACAAATACATTTTAAAAGATTTTTTTAAATGTTTTTGTAGACCAAATAATAATAATAATAATAAATTGGATTTTAAGAGAGAAGCGTCTTTCTCAGACTCAGAGTCAAGGACACTGTACAAGACCAGGAGGGCTGAATGACATAAAACCAGTTAAGACATTTGTGTATCGTGTTCAACTCACCCAGATGTCTACTTTGGGCCCGTCGTACTCCTTGCCTTCAAAGAGCTCTGGGGCGGCGTACGGTGGGCTGCCACACCACGTCTTCAGCAGCTGCCCCCGAGAGAACAGGTTACTGAAGCCGAAGTCTAGGAGGGAGGGAGGAGAGAAAGGCTTGATTTAATTTCACCTGCTTTTCTTCTGCTGGGAAATTCAATCATCTTAGTGAAATGCTCTTGAATACACACGCCACAAAATCCTAATGAAATCACCCGCCATATATCCTCGGCCTCGTGCAGCAGAGCGAAAGCCAGGTAAACATAGACCTCCAGTCGAGTGTTCATGGTATGACCAACTGCCACCAATGTAATATAACTAAATACTATTTACAAAATGTGTTCTGGATCATCTGGTTTTACATTCTCGAAGCGGTAACATTTTTGTGTAACCTACACAAAACAATCAGATATTATAGTATACATACTAGGGGTGGGACGGTTCACAAAATGGACGGTTCGGTTCGTATCACGGTTTTGGGGTCACGGTTTTCTGTTCGGTTCGATATACGGACATTTTTATTTAAAAAAAATGTACACTCAAAAATCTAAACATGCTTCTCATTTATTAAAAACAAAAAAAAGGTTTACAGTGTTAGTGTTTACAGCCTTAAAGGGGAACTATTTTACTATTTCTTTCACCATTTGGGAACTTTTACACAATTCCTGTGAGTCTATGGAACACCTCTGTAATTTTTTTTTTAATTCATTGTTTTGTATTTCTAATGAAGTACTCAAAAACAGCATTTTTCTACCTCAAGATCTTAAGCAGTTTTGAGCCTGGGAGGCCACGGTGGTGCTGCAAGGGGCCAACCGTGCACATTATTATGCAGCCGAGACATCTCTGACATCACAGATCAGCACATTTTCAGATGACTCAGTTCAGTGAGGGTGAATATTGTGAGAGGAGAATTGGAAGAATGCGCCAATATGAGAATTAGAGACATAGATCATATTAATATAAGTCCACATAGCTATGAAACAATGCTAAACACTGAAAAAGGCCATTTATAAGATAGTTCCCCTTTAAATAATGTTTGGCACACAAAGACCGAACTGACTGAAAAATATAGGCTACATTTGTCAAAGTATTAACTTGGTGCAAACAAACAATATGCTCAGTCAGCACTAGACTTTCCTTTCTTTAATATAAACACAAAAAAACAATGTCAACCATGTTTAAATTCCCTGATTGTCAGTTCTTAACACTATGTGGACCGTCCACAAGTTAACTCGTGATTCGATTCCACCCGTTGAGGACCAGAGCCACAAGAGTTATTGTTTTATTCCATATTTATAACGCTATTAACGTCCGCGATCGACATGCAGGACCTACCCACATATTTGATTTTCGAAACATGCAATACCGGCCAGATCCGCTTAGGGGCGCCATCGCTCCACTGCAGTATAATTGAGGGCGATTGAAAAAAAAATTCTTTTCACTGTCTGTGGGCGGATCGTGTGAGCCTCGGTTCCAAACAAAGACCCTCCATCTTTGATCCCGTTACCGAACGCATATTTCAGCCTGGAATAATGGGATTTATGATTAGCCAATGGACATATCGATCTACCAGATTCCGATGACTAATGATGAAATGCTGCCGGCGATCACATGGCCTGACGGTAGGATACTATTCCCCCAAATTACAGCTGGATTGGACATTGTTTTAAAACCTAACGTTATCGATCAGTGACATTGGCTACCTGAACGCACACTGTATTGCTAATAAATAATACTAATCGGCGTTCCCCGTCGCCCCCATTTCATCCATAGATGCTCTGTAATAGTCCGGATGCTACGCAGTTTGTTTTATTTCATTCGTATATATACAGCAGAAATGGCGTTTGATATAACGGCGCCAACGTTTAGCCTATTATCTAGCTCCCCAGAAAAAAGACGAGACGAAAAGTGCGATAAACCTTATATTCACGACGCTATAAAATGACAACCAACCGATGGATTTTTATTTCCTTTAAGCCATTATGAAGGCACAGTTTATGCACTCAAGTGACAATGAGAATGGACAGATAGCAATACTATAAATTATATATATAGCTCTTAGAAAGTACATCGGTTTGTAAACAAACCTCTGTCCTCTGGCCTATAAATCGGCACAAGACTGTGGTCGCCAAAGTGTTAATGGAAAGATTCGTTTTCTGCTTGAAATTAAAGTGCAGTATTTGAAATACAATGAAAGGAATATGGCTGGATTTCTTATCAAAGGGAAAAGTGTCACTGTTATTTAAAATAAATAAATAAACAAATTAGAAGACCATCAATATAAATGGCAGCATACATCAAACTAACACACACACACTGTACTGTTTAAAAACAACACTGCTCTGTTCATTCTATTTTTAAAATACGTACATTATCTGTCTACATTTATTTAGACTAACATTATTTAAATATGGAGTGCAACTGTGGTGGATTACGTAATTCGGTGAGTTAGAACTATCTATGGGTTGGGGGACCGCACGGACATTTTAGTGTCACGGACCTTCAGCTCCGGTAACGTTAGGAGGAGTTCATAACATCAACATGCAGTGGGAAAGCGGCAATAGTCCCGGTTGGAGTTAGTAAAACACAGTTGTATGTTAGCCTTCTTGGATGTTGAATAAACGCCTATCATTGTCTTTAAACACCCCGCCTCTCAGACTCCCATTTCCTCCTCTTCTAGCTAGTAGCTACGGTAACATTTCATTGACTGTATTAGCTGGCGGGCTACCATAGTTAAAACGTGCGTTGTGTTGTACAAACTGCTAACGCTATGGCAAGATGTGTGTAGGCCTATGCAATGTTAATGGCTATGTTTTTAACTAGAGGTTCCCAACTGGGGTCAGAAAGTGCTCCCAAACAAGTCACCACAACATTCAAAATAGAATGAATATTGTGTGTTAATTTTGTCCTAATGTTAAATAATAATAATAATAATAATAATAATAATAATAATAATAATAATAATAATAATAATAATAATAATAATAATAATAATAATAATAATAATAATAATAATAATAACAACAACTAAAATAAAACAAGCTGCTCTCTGGTGAGCTGTTCAGGACCAACTGGCAGGCGAGCAGTGTGGGTTTAACTGCTGCAGATTCTGCTATGCAGTCCAAGAACCATTGGACTTATTTCAAAGTAACGACAGGACATCATTAGTCTTTTTAATTTCATTAGGACATTTTTCAGGGGACTCCATTTTAATATCAAGGGACCCCGTTTAGTGTCCTACTGTCCTCGACCCCTTGGATGGTAAAAACAAATGTATACTACGAGTTGAAACATTTTCATATTAGCTGAAATTTCTTTGGTAAACTCTTGTTCATATGTAAAAGTCCAAGCTACACATTGCTGTTCCCCCGCTGTAATATGCAACGCTACTCTAGCTACATATCACAGCTGGTAAAATTCATATTAAGATGGCGACAGTATATCATCATCATCATTTATTTATTCGTACATGGAATTACCACAGTCCAACAGTACATATTCATATAACCCACTTGGGACATGTAGACATTCACCAAACTCTACGGTACGGCTCCTTTAAGACTCTGGGTTCAGAAACTAGGGATTCTGGGAAACTGGTTTTCTGGTGTTGTTTAGATCGTTAACCGTTGGCTGTAGCCATTCATTGCAACATCCGTTGTTGTATTTATATTTTATGTTGGGAAGTAAAAGGATTCAACCTGGCAACAGTCTACACGTCTCATCACTCCTGCACTCCCACATCATATCATTTAACTGACCGTACTCATTCAACAGTACCTGAGCATGAAATGCAGGCGACATATTTCTCAAACACTCACCCCAAAGTTATTGAAATGTGTCCAGATGTCAGAGACAGATAAGAGTCTGTCTGATCTCTACTCTGGACGCCGACATATGGATTTGAATGTTAAAATAGCTACGTTCACTCAAAGTAAAATATAATTGGCATAAATGTCTGGTGTTTGAGCCATGGCAAAAATGGCACAGACAACATTCCATTCATATTTGCAATAGTTTACAATCTTGACATAGAATAACCTAATATGTTGACTCATAATTTTCAATAAGATAAAACAAAAGAGCATTTATATTATAATGCCATAAAAGCATATAGACCTAGTCCATTTTGATTGGGTTTGACAGTACAAAGTTTCTTCCCACCGGTCGCTCTAATTGACCTGTCTCAAACCCTGCCCTCTTTTCTTGATCCTCCAATCACAACTGTCGCTTACCTCGGACAAACTTGGTTTGTCCGAGGTAAGCGACAGTTGTGATTGGAGGATCAAGAAAAGAGGGCAGGGTTTGAGACAGGTCCATTGTGTTGCAGACAGTGAATGTCTCTCAACCACTAGCTCTCTCCCTCTTACTTTACTTCCTCCAGCCCAAGTATCTCTTAGTTTACATTTGCAGTTGAACAATAGCGTATGCTGCTTTAGCCATATATATCAGCCCACATAATATAATAATATATGTATTTGTTTGCTCTGAGAGAGACAGCAGTCCATTTCCACTTCAGTGCACTGAGGGGGGAAATGGAATATAATATATGTGTGTGTGTGAGTGAGTGAGTGAGTGAGTGAGTGAGTGAGTGAGTGAGTGAGTGAGTGAGTGAGTGAGTGAGTGAGTGAGTGAGTGAGTGAGTGAGTGAGTGAGTGAGTGAGTGAGTGAGTGAGAGAGTGAGAGAGTGAGTGAGTGAGTGAGTGAGTGAGTGAGTGAGTGAGTGAGTGAGAGTGAGTGAGTGAGTGAGAGTGAGAGTGAGAGTGAGTGAGTGAGTGAGTGAGTGAGTGAGTGAGTGAGTGAGTGAGTGAGAGTGAGTGAGTGAGTGAGAGTGAGAGTGAGAGTGAGTGAGTGAGTGAGTGAGAGTGAGTGAGTGAGTGAGTGAGTGAGTGAGTGAGTGAGTGAGTGAGTGAGTGAGAGTGAGTGAGTGAGTGAGTGAGTGAGAGTGAGTGAGTGAGTGAGAGTGAGAGTGAGTGTGAGTGAGAAAGAGAGAGTGATGATAAGAAACTGAATATGGAGCACATGGTCCAACTCTACTACACACACACGCAATCTTGATGTTGAGGTCCAACTCTACCACCCACACACCCACAATCTTGATGTTGAGGTCCAACTCTACCACCCACACACCCACACACCCACAATCTTGATGTTGTGGCCCAACTCTACCACCCACACACCCACACACCCACACACCCACACACCCACAATCTTGATGTTGTGGCCCAACTCTACTACACACACACACCTGCGATCTTGATGTTGAGGTTGTGGTACAACTCTACTACTACGTATGCTCAACCCATATCCAATACAGTATGGCATGGGTGCAAAGCATCTCCTTCACCTGTACCTCCTTCACAATAACACTATTGTGGAATAGCCCATGCCAGCCGTCTTTAATCTCAATGATGCTTACCGGTATCTGGTTAAATAAAGGATTTGATTGACTAAATACATTAAACAGGTCCTCTTGTGACAATTGACTTAGCACTAAGCGGCGCCAGGGTGAGAGCAGGGTGGCGTCCTGACGGTCCTGCCAGGGTTGGCTTTGTATAACAGGATTTATGGTGGACCGGTGTTCTGGGGGCACCATGTCTTCTGCCGTGTCGAACTGCACACGTACGTACATACACACGTCATGCTCGTTATCGTGTTAAAATGTGAGAGCACCCATCTGGGTGCGATGATTAATGGCAACAAATTTGTATTTTATTAACTACAATTAACAATGTGACAATCTGACCAACGGATGCATCAGTCAACCCAATCTACAAGAGAAAAACTTGAGTTTACATTTGAACAATAGCGTATGCTGCTTTAGCCATATATATGAGCCCACATAATATAATAATATATGTATTTGTTTGCTCTGAGAGAGACAGCAGTCCATTATCACTTCAGTGCACTGAGGGGGGGGGGGTGGAATGAGAGAGAGAGGGAGAAAGAGAGACAGAGAGAGGGAGAAAGAGAGACATAGAGAGGAGATAAAGAGAGAGAGAGAGATAGTGATGATAAGACAAACTGAATATGGAGCACACGGTCCAACTCTACCACACACACACACACAATCTTGATGTTGTGGCCCAACTCTACTACACACACACCTGCGATCTTGATGTTGAGGTTGTGGCCCAACTCTACTACACACACACCTGCGATCTTGATGTTGAGGTTGTGGTCCAACTCTACTACACACACACCTGCGATCTTGATGTTGAGGTTGTGGCCCAACTCTACTACACACACACCTGCGATCTTGATGTTGAGGTTGTGGCCCAACTCTACTACACACACACCTGCGATCTTGATGTTGAGGTTGTGGTCCAACTCTACTACACACACACCTGCGATCTTGATGTTGAGGTTGTGGTCCAGCAGCAGGTTCTCAGCCTTCAGGTCTCGGTGGACGATGTTGCGACAGTGGCAGAAATGCACCGCCGCTACGATCTGCTTGAACTTCCTCCTGGCGTCTTTCTCCGCCATGCGCCCGTGAGCCACCAGGTGGTCTGCAGTGCGGGGGGGGACAGGGGGGAGGGACGCACACACACACAGTAGAGCACAAAGATTTAGCTGAGATTTTCAAGTTCCCTTGTCCGCTCTACATTTCCAATCATCGGACAGCGAATTCTCTCATATAATTGACAAACGGGTTACATTCAAAAGTTGGCTTAAGTAGAACCCAAAGTATTAACCCTTTCTAGCTGTTTTCCCCCTATCCTATATGAACTCATCTGGAGGGGATCTTTTTTTTGGAGGGCAATTTTATTAAAAAGTGTTTTTTACCCAATAAAAAAACAACCTCATAGGGATTACAACACTCTAATCTGAGCAATAACCTTTTCATCTTCTCTTTTTGGAGAGTATTTTCGGTCTAAATTACCCTAATTCTAGTGGCATTCAGCTCCAGTAAATGCCCCATCCCTACAGAACCAAAAGTACGGATGCACTGATACCTATTCCGAGCCCGAAACTTGAAGCATCGATCAACATTGCGTACCAATCAGATATATTATTTTATATCTAACAGTATAGACTTAGACCATCAGTTAGCGGTCACTGGACAAAAATCTAGTTTTATCAATTAGAAAGAATCATCTATCATCTATGTGTGGGGTGACAGTGGCTCGGGAGGTAAGAGCAGTCCTCTGGTAATCCGGAGGTTCCCGGTTCGATTCCCGCTCCTCCCATGCAGCGTGTCGAAGTGTCCTTGAGCAAGACACTTAACCCCTAACTGCCCCCGATGAGCAGGTTGGCACCTTGCATGGTCGCCTCCGCCGTCTGTGTGTGCGAATGTGTGAGTGAATGGGTCCAATGTGAGGAACAAATTGTATAAATAAAAGAGCTATATAAATGCAGCCATTTACCATTTATGTGTCAGAAATGCAGAAAGTCAAGTCTCTTTGCTGTGATTTCTTGTATGTTACATCGGAACATAATATGAATAGGACATTTCTTTTTCCTGGTATCGGCCCCATATCCAATACAGTATGGCATGGGTGCGAAGCAACTCGTTCACCTGTACCTCCTTCACAATAACACCCAGGAATAGCCCATGCCAGCCGTCTATATACAGTAAACAGGATGCAAATTGGCCGCCGACACAGAAAAGCCCAGGGTCAATAATCCATGGTTAACCCGGGGTCAACAGTTTAACCCATTTAGACCTGAAACGCCTGCTAATAATGCATTATATAGCCTGCATATACACACACGTGTTTCCCGGGTTCAATGGGTTAAAGGGATAATGGAGACGGAGAGTCCCTCAGGTGAGGTTGTCTCAGTCAGATAGAGACAACACCACCTGAGGGACTCTCGGTCTCACCGCCTCTTATAGTGTGGGCCGGCTGTGAAGGTACCACACAAAACAGTGCAAGATAATAGGTTTCCCAAAAAGGCTAAATACAAAAGATGAAGAGGGAAGCCCCTTTATAATTAGGGGTGCACCGATATATCGGTCGGGTATCGGTATCGGCCGATAAGTGCCTTGTTGACTGCCATCGGCCTATCGGCCGATAAGCTCAAATGTGCCGATGGCAGTAGCCGATAAATATCCATCAATTTGTGTCGCGTCAATCTGGCCCACACGTTCAAACTTTGAAAAAAGTTCAGTCAAGCGACCTGCACAACGCCGCCCCCACACACATGCTACTGCATCAAAGTTACTACTTATGATTAACAAAGGCATTCGTTTTGTGGCATTAACGTTATATAGTTACACGTTCAATAGCATCAGCGTATTTACCAGACCATAGCAACGTCCGAGGACGACCTAGATAGATAGCAAGCATTACTCGTTCATATCTCAGCCCGTGCTGAGTTGTGCCCATTCTGCGGTCTGTTAATAAAGTTTTCAATCAGACAGATGTATGGAAAGGCTTTTATTATAACATTCGTTGCAGTAAAATCATTATGCCTCGTTTAGTCATCCTGCGGAGTGCTGGTAATCTACTCGTCGGCCGTGGGGAGCTAACGTTAGTAGCTTTGTTGTGAGCTCTCGTCAAAATCAATGGCGGACATTCCGGAAGTAAAAAAAACGAATACGCGCTTGCCGATTGGTGGTAAGAACAGCAGTAGGCGGGTGCAAGCGGTGTGACGTAATTGGCAGAATCGACTGTCAATCAAAATTGTTCTGTTGCATTGCTTTGGTTGAGAGATATAGTGCACCATGGCATGGTGGAATTAATACCATAAACACATTTCTTGATGTTTCCTTTTTTTAAGTACCGTAAGTAAAGAGGCCTATGTTCATATGGGTGAGCACAATTTGTAACACAAAAAGAGAGACGTGTAGCCTATTTATTTATTTATTTATTTAATATTTTATTTATTCGTTTTATTATTATTATTTTATTTGTTGCCATGGCTAAAATAATAGTCAAGCATAGGGCTAAAACATTTTCATAAACAATAATATAATTTTTTGTTATATGGTTATGGTGGGAGCTTTTCTATGCATTTGTCTGATTGATTGAGAACTTTATTGGCAGA
Source organism: Notolepis coatsorum (assembly GCF_963971535.1). NCBI lineage: Eukaryota > Metazoa > Chordata > Actinopteri > Aulopiformes > Paralepididae > Notolepis > Notolepis coatsorum. The sequence goes on from NC_140165.1 coordinate 205,513,736, forward strand.
TTGCAGAATGGGTACAATACAGTACAGCTCAGTGGACTGGAGGATGAAGACCAGAAAAAGACTTTCGGCTTTTTTACATAAGGGTCCTCCATTTTCAATTCATCAAAACATTTAGAGACATACAAATATACAGTATTTTCATATAATAATAAAAAAAAAAATACAAAAATGCCACAAATATCGGTATCGGCCGATTGTGTTAGTTGAACAATCGGTATCGGTGGCAAATTTTCATATCGGTGCATCCCTATTTATAATGCAAACAAACAATTATTTAATACCTTCAAACACGTCCCCTTTTACAGCGCTTTATGGGCTTTTTTTTTTCTTTTTTTTTTTTTTAACTTTGGCCATTTCCCTGGCTCTTTTATACGTTTATCGCATTTATACTTGGTCAAGTTCGACCGACAGAAGCAGGCTGAAAGGGTTCAGATGGGGGGGAAGACACTCTGGGAAAGGCACGGCTGCAGTCCGGGATTCGAACTCGCTCAGCCCCAGATCCGTGACGAGCACGGTTGTCCACGGCGCTGAAATAGCACTCGCGGTACGTGGTGAGCTACTGGAGCTCCCCGCTTTATGGGCTTTCAAACACACACAGGCTTGCCATACATGCAGACCACTATGCAACACGTTTCGAGTATCAAACTCTTCCTCAGGCAGCGATGGTAAGCGTGTGGAATCCTGTCAGATATATAGGAATGTTGTTTTGTTTTTATTATTTTTACGTAGGTTACAGACCACACCTTGCCTATGATTAAATAATCCTGATGTGAACCCTCCCCCCTTCCTATATATTTGACAGGATTCCACACACATTGCTGCCTGAGGAAGAGTTTGATACTGGAAGCGTGTTGCATTGTGGTCTGCATGTATGTCCAGCGTGTGTGCGTTTGAAACCGGAATGGGCACGAGTAATCAAGTACTCGCATGAATTACTAGAGTAGTGCTCGAGTACTTGTTTAGGGAAATCTATTTTTAGAAGGCATCTTAAAAGAATATGGCAGCAGCAATAACAAGATATTGTACGGAGTCAAAGACACACATATGACCAATTTAAGTACGTCTCGCTCCGCGGACATAATGCACAGCAACATACCCAATGCTTAATGCATATTATCAGTCAAAACAGTTACCATTTGAAATAATTATTAATACTTCCTCTTGGTCCACAGCAGGTATCTCCGCTTATGAAATGGCATGTCCCTATCAATAGTCTATGAACGCTATGCAAAGTGGGCGACATGTTGTTGGCACCGCTGTTTTTATCTTTTAGATAACGCTAAGCTAGCTGTATCCCAACGCAACTAACTTTTCGCTGTACGCCCTCATGCTCCACAGCGATCAGTGTTGTCTTCCTGCAACAACTCACGCCTCGCAGGATTTCAGAGAGATTTCTGTTTTTCGGTGGCACAATTTGGCACAAACAAGCACTTTTGATGGGACGTATTTGGTGGTAAAAACCCAGCACCCTCAGAAGTCACTGAAGTTCAGCCCAGTAGCTTCCCTGTTCATGTTCTATACTGTGGGCATGGGAAGCCCATTGAGACATGAGAGTGTGAGACCAATTAAAGTCCACCTTACCGAATATTTCTCCTCCGCTGGCGTATTCTGTTACTAGGTAAATCATCCTCTCAGTCTCCATCACCTGAAGATAAGGAGGCAGTAGTCAGTATCACAACAACAGACAGACTGAAAGACATGGTAAAAAAAAAAGGCAGGTAATATCAAAGCTTTGTTTAAGCTTTGTTCCATCTATTTCCTACTGAATGATGCGGTTCAGGTCTGTGATGGGAGTAGCATGTGTGATCGCTAGTAATCCACGTGTGTGTGTGTGTGTGTGTGTGTGTGTGTGTGTGTGTGTGTGTGTGTGTGTGTGTGTGTGTGTGTGTGTGTGTGTGTGTGTGTGTGTGTACCTGGTAGAGGCGGATGATGTGGGGATGCCTCAGCATCTTCATGATCTGCACCTCTCTGAAGATCTTCTTCAAGTTCTCATCGTCCAACTGAGTTTTATCCACTATCTTTATAGCCACCTATAAGAGAGAGAGAGAGAGAGAGAGAGAGAATGGTTTTTAGGTCGTTTTTTATCCTTGTATCATCAGCAGTTCAACCTCCAACATAAGTTACATAACGACATAAAGCAGATTCAAATCTTGACACAATAGCATTGCAATACCTCGTTGTAGGGCTGGGCGATATAACGATAAATATCGCGATATATTTTAATACCGTAATCGATATCGACTATCGAAATAAAAAAAATCGAAAAATTGTTTTTATATATATATATATATATATATTACCTGCAACAGGGCAGTTTTAAAACCAGAGACAGTGGACAGACTTGTCTTTCTTGCCTGCAACTTAAAGTAATGGCTTTGCTTGTCCAAATGACAATACTGACCAAATTGAGATTTATTTTTCTCGTCCATTTATTTTGTTTGCTTTCTAATTTAAAATACAGTTTGAAACCGTCTGTACACAGTAGGCTATGTGTGCTAGCAGAACTAGACTCCAGTCACAAGTCACGGTGCACATGTGCGGTGGTTTGTCCACCAAAAAAGCGACAAAAGATCGAAAATAAACGAGCAGAGCCAGAACTGTTCAACTCCTCTGGAGCCACAGCCAGCAGAGAAGCCGGTTTACTTTCGCTTTTAAACCAGCTGCAGCCTGAGAACTGGAGTGTGAGGGGATGTAACACTAAAGATGGCGGCAATGACAAAGAATTGCTGCAAAATAAACATACATCTGTTGTTAAAAAATAAAATAAAAATAAATGTATACTTATAACAATTCGATAATTATCGATATCGAGAAATATGATAACATTATCATATCGTTATCGCGATATGATTTTTTTCCATATCGCCCAGCCCTACCTCGTTGCCTACTAATAAAATTCAATACAGAGTGACCAGTGTCTCGTTATATACTCTGTGCTACCCTACTGCTTGGGTTATGTACAGCATTTACATTCGAAATGATGTGCATTGAGGGACTTCAAATTACATATGATACAGACACGTCGTGGATGTTGAATGGTCACACAAAAACTGAGTATAATTACTGGTCTGTAGTCACTTCCAATGACTACAATTATCACAAGGTGAGGTGAGTTATGAAAAACTGACTTGGACTAAACCATGACCTTGGTGGCTGGGAGGGGGGTCTTTTGCAAAGAGTTCTATTATATCTAGAGAACAGGGTTGGGTACCAAACTTTTAAGGGTGCCGACCGAATTACATCGGTACTACAGAGTACCAATTCATGCTAGAGACAAATTTTGGTACCTTTACATGTTTAGTATAAAAGTGTAATATACTAGACAAGAGGGAGCCTTTTCCACAAATATATATATATTACTGTCCTGTCTCTTGGGTCTTTGGAAAGACCAGACGAGGTCAGAGGAGTTTGATCATATTTACAGAGGATGGCCAGATAATGTTGTTATTTAAACATTTAAAAACACAATACATGATCATGTGATTTATTTTGTGTGGTGTGTTACAACAATAAATAACAAAATGTTGAAATTGAGAAGTTTGGACTTCTTTCTTTACAACTGAAAAAAGGTACTGTTGGGTACTGAATACCAGATTCCAGGAACTGGTACACAGCCCTACTAAAGACTGGCAATTAGTCATCCCAGGTAGACGACAAAGACTCAAAATGGTAGCGGCTGACCAAGTGACGCCTCTTCAAGCGTCACGCCACTGGACTTAAAACGGAAGTGAGCACAGTGACATACAGTGACATACAGTCTCTAATGTGAATGTTGCTATGCAACCACACCATGGGTCCTACACACACATGACTGGATGACAAGCTAAACGCATGATGACATAATGATTGAAGTGAGTTAGTATGAAAGCCCATGGTGGAATCCCTCTTTAATACACAACACTGGTAGTCCATGCCGTCTGTACCGTGAGACAGAATCAAAGAGTTCTCACTGGGGCTGATCCCAATGCTTAGAAGCGTTCGTCATAATCCATGATGCCAAAATCAAGATCTGAATGATTAGTTGAGAGGATTTATTTTTTAGCTTTTCCCCATTCCAAGAATGTGCCAAAAATCTTTAAATCTTAAATCTTTAAGAAATCCTTAAATAAGAATCAAACATTAATTTTGAAAGTAATTTCTTCTCTGACAAGGACGTTTAGTCACCACAACTTTGACTACAGGTAAATGTAGCTCTCATTTACTGGTACTGGTTCCACTTTGCACTCCGTAAGAAGGAAGCTTCCATCATTAGCTGATCATCACTGTAATACTGTGTCGAAGCTCACAAATGGTAACCGGGACAACCCTAGTGAACCTAAAACTGAATTCCTCCTTCAACCCATCAGGAAATTGAAGACGCAAGTTCAGTGTTGTGTTACTGTATATAAGTTATGCTTGCTGTAATGTAGCCCAGTGTTTGGAGATAAATGATTATGAGAACATATGAGATCCGATCTTGGCGCACATCTGCAATGCATTCAATATGCCAATTTAGCATACCATGATTCACAGAATGAAAAAAGTAATGGCTCTTATACACGCCTAATGGTTTGGAATGGTCACACACAAAAGCTGTGTTCACACTGCAAGCCTTAGTGCTCAATTTTTAGTTATTGCTCAGATCAGATTTTCTTGTTTGGCTGTTACTTTTTAAACGTGTCCGACATCAGATTCCATCAGCATACGTATGAAAGTGGCCCAAATCAGAACTGAAAAGATAAGATTCCATGTGATTTGAGCTGTTCACATTCTGAGTGACATGCTGTATGATCTGTGCTGTTCACATTCTGAGTGACATGCTGTATGATCTGTGCTGTTCACATTCTGAGTGACGTGCTGTATGATCTGTGCTGTTCACATTCTGAGTGACATGCTGTATGATCTGTGCTGTTCACATTCTGAGTGACATGCTGTATGATCTGTGCTGTTCACATTCTGAGTGACGTGCTGTATGATCTGTGCTGTTCACATTCTGAGTGACATGCTGTATGATCTGTGCTGTTCACATTTGTGCTGTAGTCTGAACGTGACATGATCTGAAGTCACATCTCTAACGCTTTGGAGCAACTGTAACAACAACTTAAGTTACAATTCCGCAATGGATGTCAATTTATGTCACTTCATTTCTAAAGGACTTATGAAAGCATGACAGAGACGGTTGCAACTCAATAGATTCAAAGCTGAACGTAGCCTGCTCACAATTACACGTAATGACATTATTCACTACAGTTCGTCTACGGTTTTATTCACAAGACCAAAAGCTATAGCACATTAGAAAACTGTATTACACACATAGCAGGCATTGTTATTTCTACAAGCATATTACACAGTAGGTTGAGTACAGTTAAATGGTAAGTGAATGATATCTCTGCTTGTACACACAAGTACAGTGGACAATCTCCCTAGTCTGCATGTTAAATAGACTGGCGATATATATAATCAGTGGCAAATCTATGTAGCCTGCATGTGACAAAGACTGGCAATATATCCATTGCATCACCATATATTAGGGGACATGGTGTGAAGAGTCCCATAGGGAACCTCCATAGCTGACAGACACAATGTTTGCTGTGATCAAAAAGCCACATGCACACACTGGAGCATGGAAAACAGAGGATGTGGGTAAAATCATTGACCACACCTACTTTTGGGAAAGATTATGGGCTGGTACTCCCCCCTTGGTCTTACATAACACTGGGTCTTAGTGATTTGACAGCTCGTATGGTACTGGTCTTACATGACAGTGGGTCTTAGTGGCTCGACAGCTCGTATGGTACTGGTCTTACATGACAGTGGGTCTTAGTGACTCGACAGCTCATATGGGGTGGTACTGGCCCTTTGGTCTTACATAACACTGCGACTTAGAGACTTGGCAGCTCATATGGTAGTGGCCCTTTGGCCTTACCCAACAGTGGGTCTTACTGACAATGGGCTTGATGGTGTAGACAGCGATGCTGTGCGACAGGGGGCTTTGCTTTTGTCACTCAGGAATGAGCGGACGGTCACCTCTGATGATTAAACTGAGCTAATGCTCTGGCAGAATTCCGTGCCACGAGGACAACCCTCCAAAAAACACAGCCTCCGTCAAAATACATCAGAGTAAAAAAAAAAACACACATTTACCATTTCCGAAAGCTGTTCTGTCCATATAATGCTCCTCAAACTACTACATTAATCTGACGTTTAGATGTAGCCCCACACTGTTGTTTTCCATGATAGTGGTTTTATTTCATCCCTTATGACACACAAAACTAAGTAACTACAAAACTGCGACCAGCTGCTCTATAGCTGGCTCCGTTGGTTAGTCCACAAACTACAAAGGTGTCCCCACCCTCTAGTGGCCACAGTTTTGCCCCTAGGAGTTTTTGTGCAGGGGGGGGAGGGGTGTGTATGTGTGTGTGTGTGTGTGTGTGTGTGATGCGGCTGCAGCTAATGCAGATTATCTCTTGTTCTTCTCTATCTTTATAAAGTTAAAGTTAAAAACCCAAAGTGTAGAATTCTCTACATTAATACCATAAAGGATATTAGACAAATTAGTGTAGTGGTAACTCGGTACTCTATACTGTAAACAAATGGAACTGGTGGTAGACTATTCTCTCCCACATGCTGCTCTCCTGTACGTGTCCCGAGGTCACCATGTGCTGTAGCGCGGAGATGTAGCATCGCTCAGAGTGATGTCCTAGTCTTAAGAGGATCATTTGGCAGGTCTTCTACGTTTTTTCTTTTTTAACTTCAGTACAGCGACACAACCTGATCAGCAGGGACTACAGACGAGCTGAACTCTCCCAGACATAAAGCTCTCTCACACAGATACATGCACACGAACGCGGCACGCACAAAAACATCCCCAGCTCTGTCCTGTTGGCAGTGATAAGACGGGAGCATCCGAGGCCCAGGGAGGCTGACTTCCTGTTGCAGACAGTGGAGGGAAGTGAGGGAGAAGGAAGAGGGGCACATGGGAGAGCAGGGAGCCAATGGTTTACTGGCAATGACGCCCCACTGTGTGCGTGTGCATGTGTGTGTGTGTGTTAGGGCTGCCAGGGCCCTATTCCCCGTACCTGGCTAACTGAGTTAGCCGGATAATTTTCAGCATAGCTTGACTTAAGCTAGACATTTCCGTTCCCCGACGTCGGATTGTCTAAATCGCCATGGTAACAGATCCGAAAGTTTGAACCTGCTCCGGAGCAGGGTTTAGTTCAGTTAGCTGGATAACCTAAAATAATAGGTCTACCTAAAATGCTGATAATAAATCATATTCAGCCTATGAATTTACTTTGTCCTATATAATGCACGTCATATTTATACGGATACGGCGCTCACGACAGTTATTTTAATAACGGACTAAACGGATCATTGCAAATGTGAATCCCGCTGGGATATTTTTAATGAATGAAACCTATCGGGCGTTTGGCTCTGATTAGTTTAATATTCTTCGCTGTGTATTTGCTTAACGGAGCGCCCGGATTGTGTTTCATTCAAGCATATGAAGCGTCTATGCGCGGATTGTGGATATGAATTATGAGGAATCTGAGGAGTGTTTAATTGTATCAGTATCACTGTCACTGTGACAGTGTCAGACGTTATTGTGATATTGTAACTGGGATTAAAATGTATGAGGAGATGCGCTGTTTGATGGATTTGATGACGTGACTTGATAAATTGAATGAGCCTTTGACGTAGGGCTGGGCGATATAACGATAACGATAAATATCGCGATATATTTTAATAATCGATATCGAATATCGAAATTTAAAAAAAAATCGTTTTTTTTTTTTCTTTTTTTTTTTTTACCTGCAACAGGGCAGTTTTAAAACCAGAGACAGTGGACAGACTTGTCTTTCTTGCCTGCAACTTAAAGTAATGGCTTTGCTTGTCCAAATGACAATACTGACCAAATTCAGATTTCTCTTGTCCATTTATTTTGTTTGCTTTCTAATTTAAAATACATTTTGAAACCGTCTGTACACAGTAGGCTATGTGTGCTAGCAGAACTAGACTCCAGTCACGAGTCACAGTGCACATGTGCGGTGGTTTGTCCACCAAAAAAGCGCCAAAAGATTGAAAATAAACTAGCAGAGCCAGAACTGTTCAACTCCTCTGGAGCCACAGCCAGCAGAGAAGCCGGTTTACTTTAGCTTTTAAACTAGCTGCAGCCTGAGAACTGGAGTGTGAGGGGATGTACTGTAACACTAAAGATGGCGGCAAATTCAATGACAAAGAATTGCTGCAAAATAAACATACATCTGTTGTTAAAAAAAATAAAAACCTGATTAATAGTGAAACTGTAGCCTCCCTCCAAGCCTCTCTTTGGGAACCATGTATTTATATAGTACATAATACCTAAGCACATACAGTACAGATATCCTCATAATATAATTCGTATCAATTAGATATACTATTTGGGCTTGTTTTTATCCTCATTCTGAAAGAGTTGAACTAATTATTTTCGCTAGCAAGATCTCATTTGATTATTCATTCCATTAAGCCTACTGCCAGCAGGCACGTTTAAAGAAATATAATCTGATTGATTGGGGTAATGAGTAGGATTGGGCATCGTTTGGATTTGAACGATTCCGGTTCCGATTCTCCATATAGATTCCTGTTCTGAACGATTATCGCTTCCGATTCTTTGAGGTGCAGGTCACAGCTTATTTCGCAGGAGAATCTTTATTTATTTTTTAAAAATTTTTAAATTGTTCATACTATTCACATTTTCAGTTGACTTGATACAGTTTAATTTGGTTGCTGTACTGTAACTAGGGTATTAATTAACAAAGTATATATAAAAAAAAATAAAAAATTAAGAATCGAAATGCAGATATGTTACTTCCGGAAGTAACTTCCAGAACCGGAAGTTAGGAACCGGTTCCTAATTAGAACCGGTTTTCGGTGACCAACCCTAGTAATGAGGGATTTAAAATTAGCCTATAGATTATGCATTTAATTTGTCGGCGAGGCTATTGAGCCTTACTGTATTGTACCCATTCTGCAATCTGTTAATACAATTTTAAATCAATCAATCAATCAATGCCGTTAGAAAATCAGGATTTCTGCGATCGACACCTGCTGTCTTTTCAGCTGAGGCGGCGGCACGCACTTATCCTGAGTATCAAGTCTGGTTCGAATTAACGAGACTGAATCAGCGTTCGAGGAACAGGGAAATCCCGGATTCAAACATCGGGTTAATTGAATCTGGATAATGGGACTTTTGATTGACTTAGTTGAACCAGGTACGGGGAATAGGGCCCAGTTGTCCATGAGAATATCATTCAATATGAAGCCATTATAAAAAGAGTGAAATTGGAATGTTATCAATAAAATTGACATATTGTTTGTTACCACATCGAACACTTACAATAAACAGGTAATTGTCTGTTGTATTTTAATTACCAATAGGAATCTATCATTAGGCATTGGGCTGTGCTTTGTTAAGACCTGTAGTGGCTTGCAGGCACATTTTTGGCAAGATCACGAAAAAGGGACAGGAACCAGTGATGCTTTTTCTGTTCAATAATGTTTTAGTTTTTTATTTGAATACTGGAATTCATTCCGACAGCCCTAATGTGTGTGTTGGGGGCAGGAACCACCACACTAGCTCCTACGGTCCCATGAGACAATAAGATTGCAATTATTTTTGTGAAAAATATAACAAAGTATCACAAAGTATTTGTATTTTTTCCGCAGATGTGCAATATTTTTTTTCTACTGTGATGATTTTGCAATGCTTTTTTTCTTTTTTTTGTTAAACCTTTGAATGTTCCTGTGAATAAATGCATATGCAGCAGAGGGTATGAGTGGGTACATGGATGTGTGGTGTGTCAGCAAGTATGGATACAACACATGTATGTATGGTAGTGCGTCTATAGGTACATCATGGATGTGTTGTGTGGTAGAGTGGGTATGTAGGTATCGTTGTTTTAGGTGCTGCATAAACCAATCTCATTGTACTGTTTTGTGCAATGACAATAAAGCTTTCTACTTCTACTTTCTACTTTCTACTTCTAACAAGCATTTGAATGGATAGAGAAAATCTGTAAACATGGGCTACATCCGTGTGCGTCATGCTTCCCACTGGAAAAAAACAGGATAAATATTTTGTTCCGCCTGGCTACTTTGCCGTGGCAATCCAGTGAGGTTAAATATCGATTTGGAAATCCACGTGGCGATTTATAAAATCGTAAATAAAAGAATCCCGATACTTAAGTGAATCTATTTATTTCCCCACCCATAATTATTGGCTATTAGCTGCGCTACCCCTCACTGGTACTGAAGAAAAGAAGCTCTTGGGAGTCGGGACATCATTTGATCGACGAGTTATAATGCAGTCTTCTCCCAAAGGGTCCCGTCTAGCTTTACAGAGAATTCACCCTACGGAAGTCGGAAAAGTCTATAAACAAAGAAAAAACAAAGAATTTCACTTACCCAAACGGATGTCTAAAATATTTTACTCTCTGGATGGTGACAGGCGTTACATCTCCTATGTACAAATACACTTTTAGATGTAGTTAGAGAGAAGTATACTCCCGGCTCAGAAGCACGGCACAACGTTTGAATTTTTTTTAGTCAGGGACTCTGGGTATACGTATCTAAACATGTATTTGTGCGTAGGCGATGAAGCACCAGTCACCACCCAGTAGACGAGTAAAATATGATCTGTATGAGTAAGTGAGATTCCACACAGTTTGACCTTTATGGGGTGAGTGCTCTGCAGAGGTGGACTGGACTAGGTACGTCACAGCCGGCTGAAGCTAGTCTGCTCAATACTGGATCAATTCAAATGATGTTGGTGCCCATCATGGGGTTAGATTACAGATGATAGGGTCCTGATCCTCCCCCCTCTCCTTACCTCAGTGTTTAAAACTAATTTGTAAAGTAAGTAAACATTTAGCAACTTTGTCAGGTTTGCCCATCCATACTTTCCCTTCATAAGGGAATGTGTGAATGTGAGTGTGTGCATGTGCGTGTGCGTGTGTGTGTGTGCGCGCGTGTGTGCATGCATGCATGCGTGTGTCCCTCTGTGGTATTTTAAGCTCCCGTCATCTATTCTTGGCTACTGGCAGTCATCCAGTTGTTTTGATGTAATTGTTCCCCCCTGTATCAGACGTAGCTGCTGTGTATACCAGCCTGACATCTGGAATGTGAACACCCCCAACACCTTACCTAAAATATCTGGTGGCGGACCAGGTGGACAGGTATTCTCAGGGCACACACACACACACACACACGGTATATCGAGTCTATCTCCATGCAAATGGATTCAAAATAGGGAAATTGGGCTGAAATAAATCACATTGGCACAGCATGTGCCAAGCTATAAAACTCTGTGCCAGGGAGCTTGGTATGATGGGGAGCTGATAAGATGGGCACAGTGTCAGGGCTGGGCTGGATGAGAGTTAGTTGGCATGGTGGAGCAGGAGAGAGAGAGGCGGCCTATGATGGAAGTTACCGATGGAAGGGTGAGGGATGCAGGGCAAGGCAGCCATGTGAAAATCCAACTGCGTCAATCTGGAAAACTCATCCAGCAAAATGAACGTGCATCATTTCATTAATCTATAACGATAATTGTGAGAGCCGGTGGTGTTAAAGAGTTTAACTGCATTAATTAAATCGTTGCTAACGGAATCTGCCCCATCGTATATGTATTCCTATTAGGGCTGCACGATTAATCAGAAATAATTATTCATAGACCTATACGATCTTATTTCTAAATGACGAATTTTTTATTTCTTTAAACTTTTTCACATTTGAGCAAGAATCGTGCAGCCCTAATTCCTATTAACATTTAAAGAAAAACTAAATGAAATCAAACCGTAGTCAAAATGTGAGATTATTTTATGATGTGTTGAATATTTGCCTCAAGAATTTGATATTAGAATCATTGTTCAGTTGAACGGTTAAATCAACAGAGATTCCAGCCCTTAGGAGGAGAGAGGAGCAAACTAGCTAAATGAAGAGGCAGAGGTTTCAGCCCTTAGAGAGGAGCAAACTAGCTAAATGAAGAGGCAGAGGTTTCAGCCCTTAGAGAGGGGCAAACTAGCTAAATGAAGAGGCAGAGGTTTCAGCCCTTAGAGAGGGGCAAACTAGCTAAATGAAGAGGCAGAGGTTTCAGCCCTTAGAGAGGGGCAAACTAGCTAAATGAAGAGGCAGAGGTTTCAGCCCTTAGAGAGGGGCAAACTAGCTAAATGAAGAGGCAGAGGTTTCAGCCCTTAGAGAGGGGCAAACTAGCTAAATGAAGAGGCAGAGGTTTCAGCCCTTAGAGAGGGGCAAACTAGCTAAATGAAGAGGCAGAGGTTTCAGCCCTTAGAGAGGGGCAAACTAGCTAAATGAACGAAGCAGCAGAGGTGTCAGCCCTTAGAGAGGGGCAAACTAGCTAAATGAAGAGGCAGAGGTTTCAGCCCTTAGAGAGGGGCAAACTAGCTAAATGAAGAGGCAGAGGTTTCAGCCCTTAGAGAGGGGCAACCTAGCTAAATGAAGCAGCAGGGGTTTCAGCCCTTAGAGAGGGGCAAACTAGCTAAATGAAGAGGCAGAGGTTTCAGCCCTTAGAGAGGGGCAAACTAGCTAAATGAAGCAGCAGGGGTTTCAGCCCTTAGAGAGGGGCAAACTAGCTAAATGAAGCAGCAGGGGTTTCAGCCCTTAGAGAGGGGCAACCTAGCTAAATGAAGCAGCAGGGGTTTCAGCCCTTAGGGGAGGAGAGAGAGGCAAACTGAATGAAGCAGCCATGTTCACCACACCAGTGGTAGGAGGTGGAGATAAGTCATAAGGAATGTTTCTCATCATGCTTCTGCGGGTGTTATGGTGGATCAGTGGACAGGAGAGCACATCATGTACTTACTACCTCGCTGGTTTGAATCCAGCTCATGACCTTTATCGAAGGTCATCCCCTCTCTTTCTTCCATCTTTCCTCTCCACTGTGTGAAGTCTATTTTTAAAGGAATGTACACTTATTAATCAATCTTTACCAAAAATAAAAGTATACATTTTTATTTTAACTTTTATTAAGGCCGTTAGGCCCCATTTCTAAATCTACTTTTGGTACCTGAACAATTTGAAGTCTTCACACTACAAGTGGACCCGATAGGAGTCGAGAGGACTTCATGTTCCAAATTCGGAGTATTACGGTCGTGTTCCTCCGACTGGAAGGAGAAAAAGGTTCTATATACTGGCGTGGTGAGAAGGGATATGGGCAGACCAGTAGCCTCAGCTGAAGTACCATAAATCTGCTTTCTGAGACCCAGTGTGTGCTTTCGCTCCCTCAGGGTGCCCTGTCTGTCAGCCTGTCTCTGGAATTTTCCGTTGAAAGATCTGAGTTCACACACACACACACTCACACACCTCCTGAGAGGGCGTGTTGAGCTGAAGTGTCACATAGCCCCTCCGATCACAAGACAGTGACCTCAACTGGGCACCATGCTGTAGCAGCTGATTCCTCACAACATTCACCAGGCTCCGAGGACGCTTCAACACCACACGCTTCAACAGGACAACCACCACACACGCTTCAACAGCACAACCACCACACGCTTCAACAGCACAACCACCACACGCTTCAACAGCACAACCACCACACGCTTCAACAGCACAACCACCACACGCTTCAACAGCACAACCACCACACGCTTCAACACCACAACACGCTTCAACAGCACAACCACCACACGCTTCAACAGCACAACCACCACACGCTTCAACACCACAACCACCACACGCTTCAACACCACAACCTAGGGCTGGGCGATATGGCCAAAAATTATATTGCGATAACGATATGATAATGTTATCATATCACACGATATCGATAATTATCGAAATTGTTATAAGTATAAAAAGAAATTAAACAACAGATGTATGTTTATTTTGCAGCAATTCTTTGTCGTTGCCGCCATCTTTAGTGTTACATCCCCTCACACCCCAGTTCTCAGGCTGCAGCTGGTTTAAAAGCTAAAGTAAACCGGCTTCTCTGCTGGCTATGGCTCCAGGGGAGTTGAACAGTTCTGGCTCTGCTAGTTTCTTTTCTATCGTTTGGCGCTTTTTTGGTGGACAAACCACCGCACATGTGCACCGTGACTCGTGACTGGAGTCTAGCTCTGCTAGCACACATAGCCTACTGTACAGACGGTTTCAAACTGTATTTTAAATTAGAAAGCAAACTAAATAAATGGACAAGAGAAAAATAAATCTCAATTTGGTCAGTATTGTCATTTGGACAAGCAAAGCCATTACTTTAAGTTGCAGGCAAGAAAGACAAGTCTGTCCACTGTCACAAAAAAAAGTTTTAAAAAAAATCGTTTTTTCCCCCCGATATCGATTATTAAAATATATCGCGATAATTATCGTTATCGTTATATCGCCCAGCCCTACCACAACCACCACACGCTTCAACACCACAACCACCACACGCTTCAACACAAACACCACACGCTTCAACAGCACAACCACCACACGCTAGGGCTGGGCGATATGGCTTAAAAATAAAATCTCAGATTCTTTCACACCACATCCGATTTTAATCGATTTTTTTCTCTTAACTAGAAACGCCAAGGAAATCATTCAAATAAGCTTTGTTTTTATTTGACACAAAAATATTATCAAACCAAGATGAATTGCAAACCTAATTTACACCAATCTTCACTTAATCTTTTTGAATAATATATATATATAAAAGGTTACTCTTGATCAAACAAAGATGAATGTCCCTATTGGGATTAATAGTGCAATAACTTGCTTTTTCACCAAACTTCACTTAACACATTAATTGCCAAAAATTTGAATTCTCGTTTCTGTGCCCCAACCGTTCAGTGCTATAAACGAAGACTAGTTTCTGGGTCGTTTATCCTTTTTTTTCTCGATTTTAATACCCTATTCAATCTCAGGGAGCTGTGTGTTGCCTGAAAAATGCATAGTGGGAATCCGAAGGTGCAGTACCGGCCGCATCCTACCAGACGGCAGTATCGAGCACCATTTCTAACATTGTATCCTGGGCTGTGGAATGACCCCAGGTCTCGGATTTCATTTTCTCTTCTCGGGGAGGCGCACAGTTCTGCCGGTTACATCGAAGCCTGTCAACTATGCCCGATCCATATGTTATGGTCGTTTATGCCCTCGAGCAAATGGGGATTGGATCTACCAGATGGCGATCAAGAAATTGGAATATTCTTTTTGGATTACTCCCGGCCAAAGGTAAGGGCGATTTGACGTAAATTCTAGCTTGATCCTGCAATGCTTTCATAGCAATCGGGCTGATAACCGTTTTTAGTGTTCAATGCGAATGCCGTTACTGACGATCGAATAATCAGAAACGACCCCCCCCCCCCCCCCCCACCTTTCATGCATTCATGATGGAACATAATACCTATAATATGGATTTTAATCCGGAACAATAGCGGGTTCAGGCAAGGAATGCTAGCGTCTACAATGTAATCGATGTGTAGGGCTATAACCCAGCATTTCATGAATTACGCCAGACCGCTCTAAAACCACTTTTTTTTTGTATCCACTTTTTTCTCCCATTTTCTATATTTTCTCCCATCCCAATTTCGTAACATCCAATTCAACCCTCCCCTGTCACGAACGCTGTTTCTTGCCTCCCACAAGCCGGCTGCAATGTGGACTAAGTCATACATAGCACAAGTCCCCTCCGGTACTTGAGGTAACAGCAGTCGCATCTTTTCACCTGCGCAGCTCGATCTCTCAGTGGCGAGGAGTAACGCGTGGGAGGCTCACGCTGCCCCCGACACTTCCTGATTCGACTGCGCAGGCGCACCAACCGACCTGTAGGAGTCGCTGTCCACAACGCCCGATCCCCACCCATCAGTTTCCCACCCCCTAATACGGCCAATGTGTATTAGTAAGGACGACCAGCTAAACTGAAAGCAAATGTGGAGCGCTGGGCTTGAACAGGCAAGCCCAGCGTCTCCAGATTTCGTGGCGAGCGCCTTGCCCACTACGCCACGTAGCCGCCCTCTAAAACCATACTTATATTCACCACGGTATAACACGGGAACGTATGGATGGAACATTTTTAATTTTTTTCATCTCGACAGGAAACCCAGTGTCAAATGACTATAGTACTGTATCCATAGCTATAATATAGAACAGGGCTATTCAACTAAATTGTTCAGGGGGCCACATTGTCAGAAACCCAAGGGGCCAGGGGCCGGACTGCCACGGCGCCTCCCCGTGCTATGAATATATGTACACTTGACACAACACGCAACCACATTTTCACAACTTTTATTTAACTACATTGCAAAAGTAGTATACTTTTCAAAAAAAGTGTTTCATTTATGTGCCACATCTGCAACATCTCCTGCAAAAAGTGCTTCATTTATGACTGTGCAACAACTGCAACATCTCCTCTTCAACATTTCAATATAAAAATAAAATAAAAAACAAACAAGTGCATGATGTGCATCTGAACATTCTAACATCAACACTTGAACAAAAAAACACATTTATAGTGCAGCTGAGCTTATGAAAAAGTGCTTCATGTCTGTGCAACAACAGAAAATCACAGCATCTTATCAGCACTTATTGTCCACTCTTAACTCTCAAACATCAGGGGGTGGGGGGCAGACAGGCCTAGCCTACATACACACATCTAATGAGAGCGATTGCACTTCTTTGACTGGGCAATGGCAGAGAAAGAGGGTTCATAGGAAGTGAGGGCTACCCGCAAACAGTGATGCAAATGCTCATTTGTCAAGGAGGCACGGTTGCTTGTTTTACTGGCATTCATGTGAGAGAAACTGGATTCACAGGTGTATGTTGAGCCAAACATTGTTAGCACAGATATTGCCAGCGTTTTTATTTTGGGGAATGTCTTGACATGAATACACTTTATCCAAAATGTTGTGGTGGATTCATTCTCAAGTGCCTGCTTCAGAGCAGATGATGCTTGCATGTCAATTATTTCAAGTTGCAGGAGACCTTCATCAATGTGAAGTGATGCAAGGAACTCTTGTCCTTTTGTGGAAATAGCAGCTACATTGGCAAATGGGTTGCTCACAAAATGCATCAATTCTCTGGACATGTCAAATTCATCAAATCGACTTGCAAAGTTTTCCCTCAATTTATCAATTAATTGAGTGACTTTTGGCTCAATTGTGCGTGTTAACGTTGACATGAAAAAAAAAAAGTAAAAAAAATAAATAAAAAAAAAATAAATAAAAAAAATTATCATGTAATCTTTGGCGGGCCGGTCAGAATCATCCCGCGGGCCGGATATGGCCCGCGGGCCGCCAGTTGAATAGCCCTGATATAGAATATGGTTATAGCTCTACAAACAAGGTGACCGATTACATTGGTTTAATGGGTGGCATGAGGCAATGACTTCGCGGAAGAGGCGTGGCACTGAAAGTGTTAAAACAAATAAAAAGGTGCCTCTCTTGATCATCAAACAAGAATGCATTTAATAAAGTGCAAATCTAACTTTCACCAAACATCACTTTGTCAAATTCACTTTTTGTTGTGAAAAATCAGTTTCATTTAAAAAAAATCTTTAATTAATCGCCCAGCCCTACCACACGCTTCAACACAACCACCACGCGCTTCAACACAACCACCACACGCTTCAACACAAACACCACACGCTTCAACACAAACACCACGCGCTTCAACACAAACACCACGCGCTTCAACACAACCACCACGCGCTTCAACACAACCACCACGCGCTTCAACACAACCACCACACGCTTCAACACAAACACCACGCGCTTCAACACAAACACCACGCGCTTCAACACAACCACCACACGCTTCAACACAAACACCACGCGCTTCAACACAACCACCACACGCTTCAACACAAACACCACGCGCTTCAACACAAACACCACGCGCTTCAACACAACCACCACACGCTTCAACACAAACACCACGCGCTTCAACACAACCACCACACGCTTCAACACAACCACCACACGCTTCAACACAAACACCACACGCTTCAACACAACCACCACACGCTTCAACACAAACACCACGCGCTTCAACACAACCACCACACGCTTCAACACAACCACCACGCGCTTCAACACAACCACCACGCGCTTCAGCACAACCACCACGCGCTTCAACACAACCACCACACGCTTCAACACAAACACCACGCGCTTCAACACAACCACCACGCGCTTCAACACAACCACCACACGCTTCAACACAACCACCACGCGCTTCAACACAACCACCACACGCTTCAACACAACCACCACACGCTTCAACACAAACACCACACGCTTCAACACAAACACCACGCGCTTCAACAGCACAACCACCACACGCTTCAACACAAACACCACACGCTTCAACACAAACACCACACGCTTCAACACAAACACCACACGCTTCAACACAAACACCACACGCTTCAACACAAACACCACACGCTTCAACACAAACACCACACGCTTCAACACAAACACCACACGCTTCAACACAAACACCACACGCTTCAACACAAACACCACACGCTTCAACACAAACACCACACGCTTCAACACAAACACCACACGCTTCAACAGCACAACCACCACACGCTTCAACACAAACACCACACGCTTCAACAACACAACATGCTTCAACACAAACACCACACGCTTCAACAGCACAACCACCACACGCTTCAACACAACCACCACACGCTTCAACAGCACAACCACCACACGCTTCAACACAAACACCACACGCTTCAACACAAACACCACACGCTTCAACACAAACACTGCACGCTTCAACACAAATACCACACGCTTCAACAGCACAACCACCACACGCTTCAACACAACCACCACACGCTTCAACACAACCACCACACGCTTCAACACAAACACCACACGCTTCAACACAAACACCACACGCTTCAACACAAACACCACACGCTTCAACACAAACACCACACGCTTCAACACAAACACCACACGCTTCAACACAAACACCACACGCTTCAACACAAACACCACACGCTTCAACACAAACACCACACGCTTCAACACAAACACCACACGCTTCAACACCACAAACACCACACGCTTCAACACAAACACCACACGCTTCAACACAAACACCACACGCTTCAACACAAACACCACACGCTTCAACACAAACACCACACGCTTCAACACCACAACCACCACATGCTTCAACACAAACACCACACGCTTCAACACCACCACACACTTCAACACCACATGCTTCAACACAAACACCACACGCTTCAACACCACAACATGCTTCAACAACCACCACATGCTTCAACAGCACACAGATTAGTATTGGGGCTTAAAAGCAACAAAGGGGAACCCGAGTGGCGCACCGCATACAGCACTATGATGATACACGGCCGACCCAGGTTCGACTCCCGGTGTTCTTTGCCGAATGTCTTCCCCGCTCTATCTCCCATTCCTCCTCTCTCCCTCTCTCTCTCTCTACCGGACTGCCCGGTAGCAAAAATCAATAAAAAAAAACTACAAAAACATACCTTGTCCGAAAGGACAAGTAACATTTAAAAGCAACAAAGAATATTAGGCCTTTATGGATAGTCTGTTTAAGATTACATTTGAAAACTTGTATTATTAGATTTTAAGTAGCAGACAGTGTGGCCTAATTTAACACTAGAACAGGTGGGCCGGTCATATGATTTGTGTTTAGATTTTCAATTCCAGAAATGCCCTCCCTCCTAGACTTGTCCTGCAAATGTGTTATTTAGGCATCTGCCGTGTTAAAATTGAGAAAAATACAAATAAAAACATGCAGAAAAAAGTTAGATGCTGTTTAGACCTTGGGTCACATGACCACATCCCCACCCTCTCCTCTCCCTCATTCGCTGAGAGCTCAGAGGACAGGACAGCTGTGCCTTAGATTGATGTGCTGATGGTGACAAATCAACTGAGCCTGTGTCTCTGGATTGCCCACTCTGTGGCTTTTTGTCCCTGGAACTAAAGGTTTGCAAATTGTTTGTGGATTAAAAACAATGCAAAGTAACTTACTGTGATACAGGAATGTGTAAATGTGCTCTTAGTAAACAGCTGTTTGCTCCACACCTCCGCCGTCCTCTGCTCCCCCGTTCATCCACTGAGGGGATGCCTTCACTGACGCGCCAATTCCAGGAATATGATTTATGGGTTTAACTTATCTGTTAAATTGTCATGAGTTGTCATGGTATGACAAATAAAAATGGTAACTTGCGGGCGTTGCGGAGATATTGAGGACAAATGCAGAGATTTTTTCTATCTCACTTTTCTCCAGATGCACACCGATCCAAGGAAATATTTCCACTGGGCGGCTTGGTTGTGTAGCAGTCGCCTACCAATGCAGAGACCCGGGTTAAATTCCTGGTAGTGGTACCTCCTCCCACGGTTGGCAGGTGGGAGTATGAGTCCTGGTCATTGCAACAGCGACTCCTACTGGTCGGTCATCGCGCTTGGTCAGCAGGGAGGGGATCTGGGGTTGATAGCGTGAACCTCCACACGGGGTACGCTCTCCCAGTGGAAGTCCTTGGGAGCATTGAAGGAGGCATGAGATATCTACACCAGGGGTGGCCAACCTTTTTTGAACCAAGATCTACTTTTTTATTTACCACCTAGCCCGAGAGCTACCAGCCTGAAATTGTATATTGTAAGCAGTCATTTGAGGCTTTATAAAAGCAGCATATTGAACCCAAATCTGTCAGTGCCGAGTCCGACCTCATCTTAAATAACAAACAGCATTGCTTGTTGTAGTTAACAAGGAGAGGAAGAGTTGATTTAGCAAAAAAAAAAAAAAAAAAAATTTAATAATCACATTTTATTAATCGAGATCTACTTGAAATCAGCCCGCGATCTACCTGTCGATAGCGATCGACTGGTTGGGCACCACTGGTCTACACCCTATCCAGACCAACAGTAGGACAGCATATGATAGTAGGGCTGTCTTAAAAACTGGTTGCACGCATGCTAATGGCGCCACATGCACGCGCGCTCCCGGGTGCGTGCGCGCACTCCCGCGCATGCGCATAAATGTTCCCTCGCATAAGCACAGACTAAAGACAGTGCCTAATTGCCTCTAGGAATGGAATGTAACACATTTCATTCACAAGTTGTGTGAATGTATGGGGGACACACCTGACGACCAGCGCTATTGATATGTAAAGTAGCCAGGTGGGTACTTAACGAGTTGGCGCATCAGTCGAGTGCAGTGCATTCCTGTGTGCACATCCGTGCATGTGCGTGCACGCGCTTCTGC
Source organism: Notolepis coatsorum (assembly GCF_963971535.1). NCBI lineage: Eukaryota > Metazoa > Chordata > Actinopteri > Aulopiformes > Paralepididae > Notolepis > Notolepis coatsorum. The sequence continues at coordinate 205,534,958 of NC_140165.1, forward strand.
TCACAAAAGCATGGTTGCACGTTATGCAACCCCGTCCCATGAGCAACGCATCGCTGGTCTACACCCTCTCCAGACCAACAGTGTAGGACAGCATGTGATATGGAGGTTTGGTAGGACATCTGACTGTACCATAACCCAATATAAGTCCATATACGGACACTTAATTTCACCAGTAGCTCCCGAGGTCGCTGTGTGGAGGATGTAGATTTCCTTTTCCCCCCTCTCCATTCAAGTCCATGTGTTTCACAAACAGAGTCTCAAAAACTCACTTCTAACTCAAATATGAAGGATCGAAACGGAACACGGAAGGATGTCAAAAAAGGAGTCTGTGGTACAAGAGGTTTTTAGCTCTATTTACATTATATTTGCAAAAGAGAAGTCATAAAATGTTGTGGCGCCGTTTCCTGGTTTCAATAAGCACAAAATAAATCTATGCACCTGCTTTACAATCTCAGAGGCTTGTGGTTTTATATGGTGCATGGTAAAATGATCAATTTAAAATAATGAATTAGTCTGGAGCCAGAGAGGGGGCTAATAATAATAATAATAATAATAATAATAATAATAATAATGTGACACATCCATCGTCAGTAAGTAATTAAATCGATACAAGACCATACCAAACCCCTTGTCCAATGGGAAAATCCACACAAAGTAGATTGAAGTCAGGCATGGGACAGTGGCTAGGCCATAGACAAAGTACACTTTTACTTTTATCATCACTAAGGGCCAATCCCAATACCTCCCCTTGGCCCTACTCGGGTTTGCATGTGGCCACGTAGTGTAGGGTGTTGATTATTCTGTGGGTCTAGGGGTGTGGTCATCTAGCCCAGGCTCCGACTGGCCCTCCGTTTGTAGTTGGTTTCGGTTTTACAGCAGCTACCTTTGGGTGAGGCATGATGGGAAACTTGACAATCCTTTCATATGAATGTAAGCAACACAGATCATAAAGAGGCAGGTGGTTGGTAAATATACTAGGTGTCAAGGTGTCAACATCCAGTATGTCCTGCTGGTGCCTGGTGTGAGAAAGTCCTTCAGTAGTCAAGACAAATATGTATTGTAAACAGTCTGAAAGGGCCAGATGAAAGACTCTGGTGTACTGTATATACTACAACTACACTACCACATGTAGCCGTGAGTCAAAGGGCCACATTCAGCATACAGTAGAACACGAGAATGTGTTCAATTAAATGTACCAGTCAGTCAGTCAGTGACTGAGCGAGCAAATTGAATGACCGAATGAATGAATGAATGAATGAATGGACAAACAACTATGCAAACAAAACAACTGTTGCTTCCCTCTGACAAACTTCAAAGTTGTAATTGGAGGATCAAGAAAAGAGGGCAGGGCTTGATGGGTCAATTAACCCTTCCAGTGCCATTCACTGATTTACACGTTTCTGATGGCCAACCGTTGAGTGCCATTCACGTGTTAACACTTTCTGGATAGTTAGAAGAAAAAAAATGTAATACCCGATTCATTCTCAGGGTGATGTGTGTTGGCTGAAAATGCATAGTGGGAATCCGAAGGTGCAGTACCGGCCGCATCCTATCAGGCGGCGGTATCGAGCTACATTTCTAACACTGTATCCTCTGCTGTGAAAAATCTCCAGGTCTCAGATTTCATTCTTTGTTCTCGGGAAGCGGCACAGTTCAGCTGGTCACATCGAAGCCCGTCAATTATGTATGTTATAGTAATTTATAACGTCGATCAAATGGGGATTGGATCTACCAGATGGCAATCAAGAAATTTGAATATTATTTTTAGATTACTTTCGGCCGAAGGTAAGAGCGATTCGACTTCAATTCTAGCCTGATCCTGCAATGCTTTCAGACCGATCGGGCTGGTAACCGTGTCTAGTGTTCAATGCGAATGCAGTTACCGACGCTAGAATAATCATAAACGACCCCCCCCCCCCTTTCATGCGTCCATGATGGAACATAATACCAATAAAGGCAAGGAACATTTACATTTACATTTAGTCATTTAGCTGACTCTTTTATCCAAAGCGACTTACAAGTTCTGTACGACAAGTCATCAGGAAGGGCACAACTATATCAGCTGAGTAACAATGTTTATCAAAGTGTTGAGTGTTACAGTGTAGGTTAGTTTATTAGGACAAATGCATGACAGTAAGGTTAGTTGGGGTTAGATTAGTTGGGGTTAGATTTTTATTTTATTTTATTTTTATTTTTTTTACGAACAGTAGAACGGTAGAGTCCACAATGTAATACATGTTGCATGCTATTACTCAGCATTTCATGAACTACCCTAGACGGCTCTAAAACCATTTATATTCACCACGGTATAACACGGGAACGTATGGATGGAAAAAATATAAATTTTTTGCATCTTGACCAGAAGAAACCCAGTGTGAAATGACTATAGTATTGAATCTATGGCTATAATATAGAATATAGATTTAGCTCTACAAACAAGGTGACCGTTTACATGGGGTTAATAGGTGGCATCAGGGGTTAACGATGCGTACGAGGCGTGGCATCCAATGTGTTAAGGGAGAGGAGGAGACAAATTAGGCTTTTCTTATCCTGGTTCACTTCTGCCATCCATGAAGAATGATCTGGGTGCCACCATGCCAACCCAAGGGCAGTAGGTTCTAGACTAGAGTCTGGGCTGAGGAGCTAAAGGTGGGTCTGATAAAGATTAAACTGGGTCCTAATTATTTGTTCTGTCTAGTTTGTTTACCTGAATGAATGAATGAATGAATGAATGAATGAATGAATAGATTGCAGAATGGGTACAATACAGTACGGCTCAATACATACAATTGTTAAGGGGATGCAGACCAGAGAAAGACGTTTGTCTTGTTTACATCAGGGTCCCCCATTTTCAATTCATAGTGACATTTATGACATACCCAACATATATGACATCATGACATTTATGGCATAGGGACATACATGACATACAGGTATATAGTACTGTTACATTTGTGACATATACGATATGCAAATATACAGTACTGTTACCCATAGATCCTGACAGAGTATATGATGGCGAGGGGACTTTACATTAGGAGGGGGTGGGTGGGAGAGAAATATACATACGGTGGGGAGAGAGAATATATACATACGGTGGGGAGGAGACTGTACATTAGGAGGGGGAGGGTGGGAGAGAAATATACATACGGTGGGGAGAGAGAATATATACATACGGTGGGGAGGAGACTGTACATTAGGAGGGGGTGGGTGGGAGAGAAATATACATACGGTGGGGAGAGAGAATATATACATACGGTGGGGAGGAGACTGTACATTAGGAGGGGGAGGGTGGGAGAGAAATATACATACGGTGGGGAGAGAAATATACATACGGTGGAGAGACAAATATACATACGGTGGGGATGGAATATATACATACGGTGGGGAGGAGGCCGACTATTAGGAGGGGGTGGGGGGGGGGTTTGGACATTTACGGTGGCCAGTTTCGAATTGCAGCCTCCCGTAGGTGCTCTTTAAAAGAGCGGTTTTGAATGTGGGTAGGGATTCACATTCCTTTACAGCTTTGGGTAGGGCGTTCCACATTGATGTGGCATAATTGCGAAACGTGTTTAGTTCCTTGTTTGAGCCGAATCTGGGTTTAACATGATTTGTTGAGCTTCCTCTGGTGTTGTGGTCGTGGTATTCACTGACCTTTGGGAAGTATTTTGACATGTACATGGGTACCTTAGTCGTATAGTGTATCTTGTAGACCAGGCCCATTGCACCTACTGCTGGTCCCACTTAAAAAAAACATTGTATGGGTTACAACCGTTAGAACCGTGAGCAGACTCGCTACATCCAAGCCATAGTAGTGTTGTAGTTCTGTTGCTCATGGTACCCCGGTAAGCACTCTACAAGAAGGGCCAGATCCGACTCTACTCCCTCAGAAGGCTGAGATCCTTCAACGTCTGTACAAGGATGTTCTACAAGTCTGTGTGGCGGGCGCCTTCTTGTACGCTGTGACCTGCTGGGGCAGACTGAGAGCGGGGGATGCAAACGGGCTGGATAAGCTGGTCAGGAAGGCCAGTAACCTGGTAAGGGTGGAGCTGGACTCTCTAGCGGTGGTGTTGGTGGAGAGGAGGAGCCTTGCTAAGCTCCATGCCATCAGGGACAACCCCTCCCACCCACTACACACGGACTTGGCTGACAGGAGCATGTTCAGTGTTAGACTAAGACTCCCAAGATGTAGCACTGAACGGCACAGGAAGTCCTTCAGTCCATCAGATTTTATAATGCATCACTGTGCCTCACTGCATCACTGAGCACAGGGTGACAGTACTATCTTCCTGGACTTTTACTTTACTTTTAAACCGACATAGTACAAATTTACACTTACTGTATATTTCTGGATAGTTTTACAGTATATTTTTTTATATTAGAATGTAACATAGGAAATGTATCCCGGACTGTATTTTATTCTTTATTCTTTTTTTTGTATTTTATTTTTTTATTATTTTTTAAACAAACACATAAACAAACATGACAACACACAATAGGATATACAAATACACATATGCTCCAGCTCGTACCCCCCTCTCCCGGAACCCCATTGGATAATCCAACCATTATAATTTGTTCCTAACCAGACACTACCATTATATGCTGGCTTTTATTCTCTCCACCACTTCTAACCACATTGCCATTTTGGATTCATTGAGACCCAAAATTCTAGCTGTTGATATTTCTTGATAAATCACATCGAGATATGTAAGAATCCAGACCTTACGGCAAATTTTTTCCGGTTGAAACCATCGTGATGCTATCAGCTTTTTAGCCACTGTGATACCGGATAAAACCAATCTCTTTAGCTGTGGAGGTACTGCATGCTCAAAGACATCATTCAGCAGTAATACAGAGGGGTGTACAGGTATATCCAGAGTTAAGAGATTTGACAATTGCTGGGTCACTTCTTTCCAAAATATCTTAACTGGTGGGCAGTCCCAGTACATGTGCATAAATGTCCCTTCGTCCCCATTTGTACATAAGGAGCATTTGGAGTCTTGTTTAAGACCCATTTTGTTCAGTCTTATAAGAGTTAAGTATGTCCTGTGAATATAGTTAAGATTGATTTGTTGATGGTCCGGGTTCCTTGATGCAAGGCGTACATTTGCCCAGGCTTCTTGCCAGTCAAAGTCTATCTCCAGGTCTGGTATATCCCTCCTCCAGACTGAGTCTAGATGTAGGGTTTCATACGAGGCCGTTAGTAATTGATGATAAAAATCTGAAACAAAACCTCTCGATGTCTCTCTTTCATAGAAGAATTTGTGGTATCTGTGGTGTACAATTGGTATCCTTAATGGAACACCGTGAGCCTTCAAACATGCCAATAACTGTGCGTAAAAATAATATGAGGATTTGGTGAGATTAAATTTTTTGCATATCTCATCAAAACTACAAAAACCCTGTTTGTTGAAAACGTCTCCTAATGTGTGTATGCCTTGCTTTTCCCATCTAGGGAATCTTATAGGTTGTTTTCCAATCAAGAGTGCATTGTTATTGAATAAGGGAGTATGATTATGCCATTTATGTGGGATAGAGTCTTTTTTTTGTGTTTCACGCCATATCCGGATTGCATGAGTGATTATGGGGCCAAATTTCCGTTCGCATTGCTTAATTGATAATTTGGTGTACACTATGTCCTTCAGCCTATGTGGAGCTACTATATTTTCTTCTAAATTTCTCCAGGATACTGATGCTTGGGGATCAAACCATGTTGTCAGTGGTCTTAAAGTGTATGCCTTAAAATAGTGGTGGAAATCTGGAAATGCCATACCACCGTCTGCTTTGTTTCTCTGTGCAGTGGATCTTTTTATACGTGGTGGTTTGTTATTCCAAATAAATTTGTATGTGGAGGAGTGTAATTCTTTCCAGTAACCCTTTGGAGGGGGTAACGGTAGCATTGAGCTGAAGAAGTTGATTCTAGGTAGGACGTCCATCTTAATTATTGATATCCGTGCTTGTACTGAGTTTTTAAGTTTTGACCACCTGACAAGGTCGTATTTGATTTTGTTTTGGATTTTTATGTAATTGTGCTTCACCGTTTGGCTTATGGTAGGGAATATTTCAACTCCCAAACATCTAAAGTGTTTTACCATCACCACCATTTATTCTTTATTCTTATTGTTATTCTTATTTGTGACTTTTGTTTTGTCTACCTAAATGTTTACCGTTTACTGTGAGTGATTAGTGCCAAATTTAAGTATTTATATTCTATTCTATTATAATTATAAACTTTGGATTGGAGTAGTGAGTTACAGTACGTTTTCACCAATTGCATTGTAGTCCTTGACTTGTGTCTCCAGTTTTCAAAACAGGAAAAACATGGCAGCTTATTCAGAAATGTTCTCTTATTCCACCTAAACACATAAATGACCCGTTAGTCATACAGTTCTATAGTACTACAGTCCGTTTAATTGTAATGCTAGAGGGAAAATTATGGTTTCATATGACAGTAGAGATCACAGGGAATCCATTGACACCATGATTTATACCATAAATAGGGCTCCAAAGTTCACATAATGTATACACACAGAAATGTTTTATATCCAAGGGTTAGTAATAAATATTGTCAGGCTATATTTAAGCTAATCCCATGATTATTTAGGCTAAAGTTAGCAAGTGCAAACCTAGCTGTCATCAAGCAACTAAGCTAGCTAGCTAATATAGCTAAGGTTAGTGAACTTTTAAAAAGGTGCTGTAAGTGATATTATTTGTTAAGATTAGAGTTGTTCCGATACCGATACCAGTATCGGAAATGCCGCCGATACTGCCTAAAATGCTGGTATCGGTATCGGCGAGTACCCTCTAATGTTGCGCTCCGATACCATATGACGTAATTTATCAACAACACTGCGGACGTTGGGCTCTGTAGATATACCCTACTCGCTGAGTGAGCATTATAAAACAAACGTGTGCTTAATCGACCGTGAATTAAAGTGTCAATTGCCATTTGTCATTTTAACAGCAGAGCAGATACTTTCTTAAAATGCCATCGTCCCGACAGAGCGCTGTTGACAGGGAGCTCTGATGAGTTCGCTTGGTGGCTGGTGTTATTAGCATTGAACAGCTAACTGAAAGCTAGCTTTGACGTTACCTTGGCTAAAGTTGGGGCTATTCATAATCCAGCAATAATGGCTGCAGACCTGCAAGCAAAGTACAGCAAGTTGGCAAAGGAGTATTCAAAGTTAAATCACAATGTCACCAGTAACGTTACAGTCTTCTATGGTCTTTCCGTATACCGGTAGCTCATGCTAGCTAACCTACAGTAGCTCACGTTAATGTCGTCATTGCACAATTGCACGTCGCATACACAATTAATGACATGTTGCGGACAGCCATATCGGCGACAATGTTTAGCTTTTAGTGCCAAATGATAAGAGTCTGAGGCGGAGTCTCAAAAGAGAATGTTGAATATTTATTGTGCAAAAATCACAACAGTTCCTCTGCTACTTCAACAGAGCTTGTAGACTGAGTAGGGTATATCTGCAGAGCCACTGGGTAGCGAGTGCAAAGCGAGTGGATCTAGAGTAGGGTATATCTGCAGTGCTGCAGCCCCATACTCATTGATTAATGATACTAATACAAATCTATACAATCACCTGTTGAATAAATACCATTACTTTCTAGTTATTACTAAAAAAAACAGTACATATAAAACAGTATCTGTAAATATATAATTTTTATACTTTTTTTTTTTTAATATATGCACTGGTATCGGATAAGTATCGGTATCGGCCGATACCCAAAGCTTAGGTATCGGAATCGGATCGGAAAGGAAAAAATGGTATCGGAACATCTCTAGTTAAGATAACGTGTTAAGTAGCTCTACATTCCGACAGCAATCACTGATAAAGAGTGTTTGGTCAAGAGATTTTGCCATGCCAAATTTGCTTACTGCACTGGTCGATTATTTATTTATTTTACTTGTTGCAAGCACATATTTGCTTAAAAACTAGTTTCTACTTCTTATTTTTGTCAGACCATTTTTGCAGTGTGACGTTCTCTCTCCTGATTGGATAAAGTGGGAACAGGATACCAGAAAAAGTATTTTGTGTGAGTGGAGGGACTGAGAGACCCATGTTACTCAACAAACTCTATATCAGTGATGACTTTCAGAATGTAGAGCTATTAATTATGTCGACTTACAGACTACAGCAAGTTCTGCAATTGTATGTCTCATTTGCTGTTATATAATTGTTGTATTTTATCAGATTAAAAAAGAGAATCATATCAGCATTATACCGGCCACCGTGCCCTCGAAATATAGGCTATTGAAAAATCAGTCGACCACTACTGAATACATTCCAATTAATTAATTCATTAGACCCATTTGTGCTTTATTAAAAAAGACATGATACTAAACAATGGGGGGGAAAGAACACTAGCACAGCTGTGTTTTGCGTTTGTTGATATGCCTAGTAGTGCCTGCCTGCATCAGTGTCTGTTTCAGACAAAGAGATGACACAGAAGTTGCAGAACATATGCAGTTATGCACATAGACCACAATGTGTCGTCATACCACAGGTCAACGTGGGTCAGCAGCACAGGCTGTACCATCCTATGGCTGGATGATGTACGTGGGCACACAACCACACACACACACAGATGAAAGCATATGACAGCCAGTATGAGTCAGTATAATTACTTTCCAAGATGATCTGTATGTATGTGTGCAGTGGCAAATCAATGTGTCATAATTTAAGAAGAGAGAGAGAGAGAGAGAGAGAGAGAGAGAGAGAGAGAGAGAGAGAGAGAGAGAGAGAGAGAGAGAGAGAGAGAGAGAGAGATGGACATCTATGTGATGTTTCCATTGTTTGTTCTAGTCCTTTACAGAATCAAAACCAACTGACTGTCACTCAGACACCGAATGACCATCAATGCAATGCAACACAAGCCCACACACACACAGCATAGTGACTGAGTCAGGATTTAGGTTGGGGGCTGAACACAGAAAGTTGTTCATATTCTGCTGAAGCAACACTTTGTGACACACACACAAAAGTATGTGACCCTGTCCTTCAGCTACAGCAGAGCTACAGATTTTACATACCTCCAGCAAGACACTTCAGAGTGAGTGTGTGTGTGTGTGTGTGTGTGTGTGTGTCTGTGTGTGTGTGTGTGTGTGTAGTAGGGCTGCACGATTCATTGAAAAAAATTCACGAGCTCGATTCATAGACCCATGCGTTTTCATTTCTAAATTACGACGATGTTTTAAAATAAAATCTTTATTTTAATTTTTTACTTTTTACTTAACTTTTTTTAAATGATGACGATTCTGACTTTGAGTTATTTTGTATGTTACAAGACACTTAAGTTTAAGTCAAGCACTTTCATATATATGTTTAAGTTTAAGTCAGGCACTTTGATATATGTTATGTTTAAGTCAAGCACTTTGATATGTTATGTTTAAGTTTAAAGGAAAACTCCAACATTTTGGGAAATTAGCTTATTTAACATCTTCCCTGGAGTTAGACAAGAAGATACATACCTTTTTTGTCTCTCTGCATGCATTAGGCTTAGGGATCGCCCGCACCGTTAGCGTAGCTTAGCTTCATCACTGGAAGTGGCTCAGACCTTTACCCTGGCCTGAAGTTCCCTACAGTCCCCTACAGTCACGAAATACACTCCAAATACAACTCCAAAACTTTCCTATAAACATGTTGTGACCTGTGTATTTACCACGTGGAGAAATAAAAAATAATTGAATTCGACATTTACGTTTTCTAAGCAAATATACTCGGACATTTTTTTTGCCGAACCACTCCTCTCTGGGCTCAGTGATTTCACGTCACCAGTGCTACTTTCTAACGTGAGACCAGTGTTTGTTTACATTTTCATTTCATTCAAAGGATCCGAACCGATTGAAGTTTATGGATACCATCACTGTGGTAAGTTTTCATTTATGTTTTTAGATGGAAGGCTGTATTCCATCTAACGTTAGCGAATATTGTGAGATTGATGAATAGGACAGTCACAACGTTGCTGGACTATCGACCTAGTTAGCCCCTTTCATGACTGCGATGCACGGCTACAGGGTTTGGGCGAGTGAATCCACACTCGTGGTATTATTATAACTCATTTATTGTGTAACGCTAGCCCCTTAAAACTTACCACAGTCATGGTATCCATAAACTTCAATCGGTTCGGATCCTTTGAATGAAATGAAAATGTAAACAAACACTGGCCTCACGTTAGAAAGTAGCACTGGTGACTAGGGATGGGTACCGAATTCGGTACTTTTGAGGTACCGAACCGAAACACGTCGGTACTACCGAGTATCGAATCAAGTGAGAACCAAAGAAAAAAAAAAAAAAAAAAATTTAATTTTTTTCTCCTTTTTTTTCCTTTTTTCTTTTCATGTCAACGTTCACACGCACAATATATGCTTACCTAGGATTTGACTTGATTCAACAACAAAGCAGTCGGAGCAATGACAAGCCGAAAACTGTCAAAATTGTAGTTATTTGAAGTTTGGATATTTTTTTTTACGACTGAGGTAGGTAAATTAAATTTCTTGAGACTAAAGTACCGAAAAAAGGTACCGTTGGGTACCGGTATCGATTCACAGGTACCGGTACCGGTATCGGTTCAAATGTGAAAGGTACCCATCCCTACTGGTGACGTGAAATCACTGAGCCCAGAGAGGAGTGGTTCTGCAAAAAATAGTTCAGAGTATATTTGCTTAGAAAACGTAAATGTCGAATTCAATTATTTTTTATTTCTCCACGTGGTAAATACACAGGTCACAACATGTTTACAGGAATGTTTTGGAGTTGTATTTGGAGTGTATTTCGTGACTGTAGGGAACTTCAGGGTAAAGGTCTGACCCACTTCCAGTGATGAAGCTAAGCTACGCTAACGGTGCGGGCGTTCCCTAAGCCTAATGCATGCAGAGAGACAAAAGAGGTATGCATCTTCTTGTCTAACTCCAGGGAAGATGTTAAATAAGCTAATTTCCCAAAATGTTGGAGTTTTCCTTTAAGTCAAGCACTTTGATATATGTTATGTTTAAGTTTAACACATTGGGCGTCAGCCATTAGCCGGGTCCCGTTGTAGCTATGCCACGCTTTAAAGATAGGAGTGCGTCACCTTGTTTGTAGAGCTATATCTATATTCTATATTATAGCTATGGGGACAATACTATGGTAATTTGACAGTGACTTTCTTCCAGCCAAGATGCAAAAAAGAGATAATTTTTCCATGCATACGTTCGAGCGTTATCCAGTGGTGAATATAAGTATAATTTCAGAGTGGTCTGGGGTAATTCCCGAAAGGCTGAGTTATAGCCTTATACGTGAATTCTACTAAGCTTTGGCGTTTCTTGGCATGAAAAGGGGGGGGGGGGTCATTTCTGATTTTGATTGCCAGTAACGGCATTCATATTGAACACTAAAAACACTGATCAGCTGGATCGGTATAAAAACATTGCATGATCAAGCTAGAATTGACGTCAGATAGCCCTTACCTGTGATCGAGGGTATTCCAAAAATAATATTCCAATTGTTTGATCGCCATCTGATCTCCATCTGGTCCATGACATAACCCACCACAACATATGGATCGGGGGTATTTGACGCGCTTCAATGCAATCGGCTCGCCCGACCCAGAAAAGTGCGCCCGGAGACATTTGACCATTGCACAGGCCTAGATATAAGGTTACAAAGGGTGCTCGATACTGCCGCCTGGGATTGCACTTTGGCATTCTCAGGATGATTCCCCATGTTAACCCCGAGTCCGTGTGCCTGTAATGAATAGAAATATCGAATAAAAGAAATAACGATCAAATAACGAGTATACTCGTTGTTGGCGTTCAAGCGATGGCGCCCAATAACAAGTATAATCGTTGTTGGCGGGGAATGAGTTAAGAAAGAGTGCAATAAATTATTTAATTGAAAAAATAAGAATCGTGTGAGAGAATCGTGATCTCAATTCTTAGAGAGAGAAATCGTGGTTCACATTTTAGCAAGAATCGTGCAGCCCTAGACAGTGTGTAGTAATGATAACTGGGTGAGTGTGTGTCCAGCAGACAGTGGTTCCAGTAGGCATGTTGCACCTGGGCTGCTGTACGTGAGGCACATGTTCTCCAATCTCCACACTGTGTTGCCTGTACAGTAGCTCTCCTGGTGCAGTCAAACCAAAGCCCTGCCTCCTGGGCCACTATGGTAGAAAAGCCAAGCTGAAACCCACCCATACCAGGGGGGAGCACAGCACTGTCTTCATGATAAGACACAGAGACCAGCTCCATTCAAGGAAGGAAAAGGAAAAACAACCTTTCTTCGACTAGGGCCCTTGACAACACAGTGACACACCATCATCACAGACAGTCAACAAGCAATGCCATTAATGATGACATCACTGTCACAGACCACTTTGTTCACAGTCAGGCTGACTGTGACAATTACAAACAAATGGACTTTTCTTTGACATAAACTTTAAAGCCATATCCTCATCATGGGACAGACAGGCCTACCATCAGGTACAAGTACATATCCTCATCATGGGACAGGCAGGCCTACCTTCAGGTACAAACTAAAACCCCCTCTTTAGCGGTCATCAGTGACCAGCTCTCGCTGTAGATATCACACTTCATCGGCATACAGGTTTCAAATTTAACATGAAAGCGACAAGACATAAAAACTGGATTCGAGACCAAAGTAATGATAAATTAATGCAGACTTCATCCCCCTCCCATCAACGCTTTCTTCTTCACTTTGTCTACAGGGTCAGAAAGGCTGGTCCATAACGATAACAGTCACGCACATTCAGACTACAGTGGTTTTTGATTTCCACAGTGTGTGTGCTGGTAAGCATTGACTAGGAGAACGATTCTCAAGGAGGCTGTAAGGGCACAAACATATTAATGACTAGGGATACATCCATACTAGAGGTTCAGCGATTCTGGAATCCCATGATTCGATTTCAATTAAAAATCGATTCTCAATTCAATACATGCCTACATTTGGTCCTAGATTGCTGTTTTGAGTTAATTTTCCCATTTGATTGAAAAAGAAAGTAATGTCAATTACAGAACATGTTAATGAATGGAACATAATAATAATAATAATAATTTAGGACCTGCTCCGAGGTCATCATTTGGCACACATGCGAACCATGCATACAATGCGTATCTGCGATTAACCCATCCCGTCGTCCTTCCCCCCCAAGGGCAGCCGGGAGCAGACAGGCGCCACGTGAGCCGCGCCAGGGGACCAATCCAAGTGCTCCTGTCCGTCTTCGTCAAGGACGCCACAGCGTTAGCGATCTTGTTGTTGTGCATGTTTTTCCATTGGGTTTATCTTATCGGGGGGGGAAACCCTTGCGAGCACGGGGAGAACATGCAAACTCCACACAGAAAGGCCTGGGAGATACCCCACCTGGGTAACTGGCATCATGGAAACCTGGTCCCCAAGCGGGATTCGAACCCTGGACCTTCTTGCTGTGAGGCGACAGTGTTAACCACTACACCACCGTGCCGCTTGTAGGCTAATCAATTACAGAACATGTTAATGAATGGAACATGTAGGCTAATCAACTACAGAACTTGTTAATGAATGGAACATGTAGGCTAATCAATAACATGTTAAGGAATGAAACATGCATTGCAGATCAATAACATAATATGTTAACCTCTTAAGCCCGATTGGCCCGGTACCACGCCGAGATTGATTTCATGTCACAAATAGAATACAGTAAAGACCATAACCCCATCAAAACAGCAGTCAAAGTGTATATCTTCACACGCTTGACGTGAAAAGAAAATATTGATGTGAAAATCTAATCTCATTGCATTAAAGTCAAGTGCATTTTCTTTTCTCTGTAGGATAACTACAATAAAGTGCATTCAGAACAAAGCCAAGGTGCTTTAAAACTGCATAAAGATCTGCATAAAGACACACACACGAGAGGGATAATAGCTTATAGCAGACTTAATGATGTTACTGTAGTGGCTACTGTCATAATTCATGGAATTATGGAAGGACTGTTGTATTTACTACATCTCCCGTAGCGGGGGATGACGTAGCTTACGAGAGACGAGTGAAAGAGGACCGGAAGCGTTGTTAGCTAGCTTAACGCTAACGTTGGTTTAAAGTAATGGCGAGGATATAAAGCATGTTAAAGACGCATTTATTGGATGCGTTGCTTGCGGAGTTTACATAGAAACAGCGCAACTCCCAAGAGGAGTTAGTTATCACAGGCTGCAGAACGCAGGAAGAGCTGCCAAGCTGCTCACGTTATACGTTGCGCAAAGTCTGTAGCCGCGTTTTGATTACATCATCACAACAACACTTTAGGTTACGAACGTTACATAACCCTGTTCTTTGACATTCAGTGATAGATTTTCGGTGCTAAAACCCTTTCGGCCGAAAGCCGAAAATGGCTTTTTAACCATTTTCGACCGATAATTTTCGGTGGCCAAATATTCGGTGCATCCTATAATGCTAACAGAAAAGGCTTGTGTTAGGTGTACTGAAGTGACTGAGTGATGAGGTGACAGCTAGCAGATCTCACATCAAGAGTTTGACAATTTTCCAGCCGGTTAATAAACTCCCCCCGTTACCGGCGACACCGGACATTTTACAAGATAACGCTCAATATCTGTAGAGCGCTTACTTTTTTATCTTTAACATTATGCGGCTACATTGATCCGATGCGTCTGTCCATCAACATCTGTTTTTAATTCATTTTCAATTAGGCGTATCCATTTGTTGGACAGACAGAGTTGACACTAACTTATAATTAAAAAAATAATCCAACAGAGTTGAACGGACGGTAATACCTTCTGTCAATATTATATCTGTTTATTGGTGGATCAAAGAGGCTGCAGTGGATAGAAAATTTACGGGAGGTATTGCCGTCCATAGGTTTATTTTAGAATTAGAACATAGCGTAATTGTGCCTTTGCATAAACAGCTTTGCGGATGGTAACCGTATCCGTCAGTTCCATAAATTCACCATCTCCAAACTTTTCTGTCCGTCAAAAAGGATACAAATCATCAGCCCTGTCCCACAAACAGATAATCTACACTGAATTTTCTTTTTAAACAGATGTTGACGGACAGACAAAACGGATCAATGTAGCTGCAGCCTTAGATCTTTAGATCTCGCCCTTCCTTTGAACAACACAAATGCTCACACTGTCCCTCTTATATTTAGTGCATCACGCAAACACACTTTGCTGGTCTGGTCCAGTCGAGTCTTCCCTGCTGCAGGGCTCAGCAGCCTCACTCTTGTGGTGCGCTTCCCTCATGATACAACCATTTTTATCAAAAATCCTGGAGTGCATAGTCTACATACAGCTACAATCATTCCTTGAACACAACAACATCCATGACAAATTCCAATCTGGCTTTAAACCACGACACAGCACTGAAACAGCTCTCCTCAGTGTCTTAAACGACCTGATTACAGCTGCTGATGCAGGAAACTCATCCCTACTATTACTCCTTGACCTCTCAGCCGCCTTTGACACGGTAGACCACCACATCCTTATAGCTCGCCTCGAGCATTACGTAGGCCTTAGGGGCCCCGTCTTAGACTGGTTCCGGTCCTACCTGAGTAATAGGACCTTCTCTGTCCAACTCGGTGATCTCACTTCCTCTGTGGCCCCCCTCACCTGCGGGGTGCCCCAGGGCTTGATATTGGGTCCCACTCTCTTCCTCCTATACATACTCCCCCTAGGCCAGATCTTGGCAAAACACAATATCTCATTCCACTGCTTCGCCGATGACGTGCAGGTTTACCTCCCCTTAAAGCCCACCCAAGGGAAGACATCAATAGAACCACTGCTTGACTGCCCGGCAGAGATCTCAAGTGCTGGATGTCCGAAAACTCCCTGACATTGAACGAAGGGAAAACCGAGGTCATTGTTTTTAATAGTGCCCCCCCGCCCCCCCTCATTGACGCACTTGGTCCCCTGGGCCCAAACCTCTCCACCTCTGTCAGGAACCTCGGGGTCATCTTCGACAGTAATTTTAAATTCGATAGACAGGTCAGCGCCGTAGTGAAAAACAGCTTTTACCACCTTAGACTCCTGGCGAAGACAAAGGCATACCTCTCCCAAAGTAACCTGGAGACGGTGATACATGCCTTTGTCACCACCCGCCTCGACTACTGCAATGCTCTGTACACGGGCATCGACAAGTCCCTCCTCCGCCGCCTACAACTGGTGCAGAACGCAGCCGCGCGCCTCCTCACCAAAACAAGAAAACACGAACACATCAGCCCAGTTTTGGCCTCGCTCCACTGGCTGCCTATTAGCTTCAGAAATCATTAAATGGCACGGCTCCCTCCTATCTGTCCGAGCTCCTGCACCGCCACACCCCCCACCGATCCCTCAGATCAGCTGACCAGATGCTATTGGTGGTACCCAGAACCAGGCTCAAGACTAGGGGAGACAGAGCTTTCTCCACCGCAGCGCCTAGACTGTGGAACAGCCTCCCCCTCAGCGTACGGACTGCCCAGACCGTACAGGCTTTTAAATCACTCTTGAAAACCTACCTGTTCTCCTTGGCCTTCCCCCCTACTTAACCACCACTAGACCCCTGGCCCCTCTATCCTCTTTGTTTTACTGTGTCCTACCAGTTTTTATTACTTTCATTGCTTTATTATGTTTTTAGTCCTATATCTTGCACCATATTGTTTTGTTTTTGTTGCTTTGCTATGTTTTTTTTTTTTTCCCTTTCTTTTAATCTTATACCTTGCCTCACACTAATTTGTTTTTATCAACTTGCTTGTGAAGCACTTTGGTGTCAGCTGCCGCTGCCTGGAAATGTGCTATACAAATAAAACTGACTTGACTTGACTTGACAACGTTTAAAGATAGTCTCATGAACGCTAGCAGGTAGTAGCAGGTTCCCGATTAGCATTGGGTTTAAAACCAAAATACTGCCAAATACTCCACTATCGCTGTGTAAGCGGTCGTGTTGTCTAGAGAGCCTTCTTTCTCTCCATCAAGTGAAGTGAAATTTACTCCACTACTCTGTGCTGCGACTCTGCTGTGCACACAAACACTTTGAATTTAAAATGTTGTAGTATTGATAACACGTAGTATTTTACAAATTAAGAGTTGTTTTTATTTGATGAATGTAGGCACCAATGTGTGTTGTGAACATGAACTAAATGGGTTTTATTTCTATACACTGGATGCCACAGATGCTTCAAGTACCTGGGGGTCCACATCTCAGAGGACCTGACATGGACAACACACGTGACACATAGACTCAGTCAGGGTACAAATTAGTCACACGCCCACCGCCACAGGCTTGTAGATTTAATGTTTGGCCGTCATAAATTAAGGCCTGGGCGCCATCTGGCGGCCAACAAAATCCACTGCATGCGTCGGCTAGAGCTGCCGCGATCGCTGTTGCATCACGCTCACCGCAGAGTTAGGCTGAATACCGCGTCACCGCTGTTTTTTATCATAATAATAAAGTTGGCTTGCGGCTCTGCAGATATACCCTACTCGGTTCCAAGCGACCCTATTGGTCCAGCCTGGCTCTGCGGCTCTGCAGATACCCCCTACTCGACGCGTCACACTGTAGCCTCTGAACGAAAACAGAACGCCGCGCCGCCATCTTTACTGCCTCGCTAAGGAATCAAGGATGCATTTCATTCAGGATTTGTTTGCGACAGAACCAAGTGCAATAAACAAAAAAGAATGGATTCACTGTGTATTCTGCCTTATTTATTGATGAAACAAAACCGACATCAACCCAATTTACCACCGAGCGGAGAGTTTAGTGTCACAACAAGATCGCTGATGTGTTAAGTTTGTTGTTGTTATTAGCCTAATACTACAGTCAGCCGATATAGAGAGGTAACGTTAAACCCGGGTTTGCTTGGTAGAATACACAATGAGAGGTAACGTTAGCGTTGGCAGAATAGACGCAACGAGAGTCTGGTTAATGTTGTTATTGATTGATTGATTGAAACTGTGTTAAACTCTGGCTTGCTGCAAGCCCTCGGACATCTATGCCCACGGAGCTTTCAAGCGAGCGGCGGCGGCCCCGCCTGCATCCCCATTCCCCACACGGAGACAAACGGAGTAGTAGTACCTGGCTGCAGTGGAAAAGGAACGAAGTACCAGGTGCCTAAAGCGGGTCGAGTCGAGTAGGTACTATGCAGTGGAAAAGCGCCATTAGACTAGAGGCAGGCTATAAGAGTAGACTACTAAAAAAAAAAAAATGCATTCAAACTTTTTTTTTTTTTTTTTGCGCACTGTGCGGTAATTAGAGTATTATATAGTAATAATAACACATGGCGATATACTAAAAAGCTATTTATAATTTTTGGCTGGTAAAACATCTGGATGGCTGGTAGTTTTTAAAATCTAC
The DNA here is from genome assembly GCF_963971535.1 of Notolepis coatsorum. Taxonomy (NCBI): domain Eukaryota; kingdom Metazoa; phylum Chordata; class Actinopteri; order Aulopiformes; family Paralepididae; genus Notolepis; species Notolepis coatsorum. The sequence goes on from NC_140165.1 coordinate 205,553,293, forward strand.
CAGCCAAATGGCTGGTAAGTCAAAAAGTTAAGTTTGTTCCCTGGACTCAGTCGTAAAAAGGCGAAGCAGCGCCTCTACCACCTGAGACAGTTAAGGAAGTTCAGAGTATCTGGGAAGATACTCCAGTCCTTCTACTCCGGAGCTGTAGAGAGCATCTTGACTGGAAACATCACTGCCTGGTATGGAAACAGCACGGCACAGCCAGGACAAGAAGGCCCTACAGAGAGTGGTGCACTCAGCTGAGCGTACTACGGGTATTGCACTACCACCCCTGCAGGTCCTATACAACAAGAGGTGCAAATCCAGAGCCTGCAGAATAATGAAAGACCCTCACCACCCCAACAACAGCCTGTTCAAGCTGCTGCGGTCAGGCAGACGCATGCGAACACCAGCAACTAGGACAGAGAGACTTCGGCTCAGCTTCTTCCCCCAAGCCAGAGCCTTGAACACTGAACTCTCCACACACAAGCACACACACAACACACACACTGTACACGCTCACACACTAGCAGCCACTTTAACATGAGCACACACACTCATGCTGCACACGCTCACACTTATGGTCACTTTACAAAAGGAAAGGTCACTTTAAGAATAGTATAGTATGGGGGGGCAGGTGGCGCACGGAGATTACGTTCGTCACCAACACCGGGAGACACTAGGATTCGCCTGTTCGAATCCAGCTCCCGGCGTTGCTATCAGCTTGGCTGTCCTCTCACGCTGATACAATTGGCTGTATCAGGGGGTGGGAAGCTGAAGGGTGGGTCCTGGGCGTTGTGGACAGCGACCCCTACAGTTCGGTCGGGGCGCCTGCTCAGCGAGGGTTGGATCTGAGGAGAGATAGTGTGGCCTCCCACACGCTACTCTCTCCCCGGTGAGAACCTGCGCGGCCAGGTTGGCCTGCCCCAGGCTGCACATGCGTCGGAGGAAAGCATGCGACAGTCTCCGGTCTCCCGGACCAACAGTAGGGGAAAGTACGCAACAACCAGGAAGGGTGGGATGGGAGAAAAATCGGGAAAAAGGAGGGGAAGAAAGATAATAAAAAAAAAAAAAAAAGTATAGTATAACTTGAGATTGTATAATATAGCATTGTATAGCAGTGTACATAAAGACCCAGTGCCTCATCCGTAGCTAACAGTGTATTGCACTACCACAGGACCTAGCATGTCCTACCATGCTCTGTAAATAACTCATGTACATATACCGATATGCCCTACTTTGATTACTTGTATTATTGCACAATGTCGTTCTATTGGATTCTTATTATATTATTATATATTACTATTGTATTATGCACAATCGTTGCGGGCAAGACGCCCCGCATTTCATTGTATACTTGTATGCCGTGACAAATAAAACTCTTGACTTGACTTGCCAGAACACTGAGTAACACCGGTATCACAGACTACCATGACAAAGCCTAATAAAGAGTATTAACAAGATGTTCAAATGGGCTGATTGGCCTGGACAAGCCTTTGAGTCTGTAGTAAGGCTCGAGTGGTTGACCAATCATTTGTTACATTCTTAGTTGACAAGAGATTCTGTTTGAGTCTATCCCCCCCACACTGAATAATTTCAAATTCTCGATTAGTCACCACAATCCTATGTGACGACTAGGCTAGTGCACCAAGATCTTATTCAGTCCAGGACAGCTGTAGTCCGTAGCCATTTGTTCTCGCTTCATAATTTGAATGAGTTGGATTAGGTTCCTTCGTCTCTCAAAAGACCGCAATGTAAAAATATGGATAGTAGACTAATCAATGTGACTCTGCAGAATAAAGGGCACAGAGGTTAGCGCACAGTGGTTACTGGTTAGCGCACAGAGGTTAGCACACAGTGGTTAGCGCACAGTGGTTACTGGTTAGCGCACAGAGGTTAGCACACAGAGGTTAGCGCACAGAGGTTAGCGCACAGAGGTCAGCACACAGAGGTTAGCACACAGTGGTTAGCGCACAGTGGTTAGCGCACAGAAGTTAGCACACAGTGGTTAGCGCACAGAGGTTAGCGCACAGAGGTTAGCACACAGAGGTCAGCACACAGAGGTTAGCACACAGTGGTTAGCGCACAGTGGTTAGCGCACAGAAGTTAGCACACAGAAGTTAGCACACAGTGGTTAGCGCACAGAGGTTAGCGCACAGAGGTTAGCGCACAGAGGTTAGCACACAGAGGTTAGCGCACAGAGGTTAGCGCACAGAAGTATTACTTCTTCTATTGGTTTTGTTGGCGAATAGTGTCGTTAACCCCTTGACTGTCAATGTTAAATAGTTTTCTCTGGTGATGTGCTGTCCTGTGACATACTAATAATTTTCTCCATCATGTATGTCGGCCTTGTCGTCAGCCTGGTATCAAATCAAATATACCTCCTTAGCCAGGCCTTCTGGGCTCCGGTAGAAACAAGTGCACAGGAAGAAATGAAAGCCACTGAAGAGTAATGTTATTATGTCAACACTACAGTGTGTGCATTATGCTCAATAAAATGATCCTACATTATCATTTTCAGCCTTCTTTGAGTGTAGAGTTAGAGACTATTTCGAAATTCCTAATCCGAACGGGTAGATATTTCTGTCAGTCATTACCCATCACCAAGGTTGTGCAGGATTTGCGTGTAGCCAAGTCATACACAATAAAAGAGCTGTCCAACTGACCTATCTCAAACCCCGCCCTCCCTTTCTTGATCCTCAAATCACAACTGTTGCTTCCCTCAGAAGAAAGCAAACAGATGACAGTTCAATGTACTGTGGTTGGCGTAGTGGGTGACAGTTTTATTAATTGTCGTCAGTGAAATTTGTTGAAATCCTTATCCCTAGTCAACAGGCTGCCCTGATATTCAAGTTTCAAGTTCAAGTTCAAGTTTGTTTATTAGTTGTCACAATAAAATACTACTTAGTACTTTATGGTGAAATTTGAACAGTTATAGAGAAAAATATGTGGAATGCTATCTGAAGTGACTTGAGTGCAAAGTGAGTAGGGGAAATTAGGCCTAATTAAATATCTATCAAACTGTAGCATGTGGCTAACAGGTAAATAGTAGGAGCAAGATATGATCAGGACAAGAGACAACATTTGGGACCGGAATTGTCAGAATGTAATTGGCTAATTAACCTAATGAATTTGTTAAACATTATAACCAATAAAAGGAAGACTGAGGACTGAGCGATAAAATTAGATCAAAGCTCTGTGCATTTCTGTTTTGATTAATAGAAAGAGTGATTAATCAGGCCCACGATCCCTACAGACTTAAATCGCATCTGCACACCAAGTCAAGTGAGCACTAGGTTGAGTCTCTGTCGCGTTTATCTAGCGACACCCAATGTTGTAGCCGAATTCCAGTAGCTTCATAACCTATTAAAGGTGCTTTAAGACTTGGTATTTTCTAAAACAAGTGGTATTATGTTAAAATAGTAGCTCTACATTCCAACAGTCATTAAGAGTGTCTGGTCAGTAACATGGGTCTCTTAGTCCCTCTGCTCTGCAGTATACAGAAAATACATTGATATCCCTTCCCACTTTAAAAAATTGCCTGACAAAAATAAGAAATATAAACAAATATGTGCTTGAAACAAGTTAAATAATCTGCCATCAAATTTGGCTTGGCAAGATTTCTTGAAATAAATAAACATATCTAGGGTTCTCTCTCCTGATTGGATAAAGTGGGAAGGGATACCAGAACATTTATTTTGTGTTGTTTACTGCAGAGTGGAGGGACTGGGAGACCCATGTTACTGACCACACACACTATAATCAGTGATGGGTGATGGCTGTGAGAATGTAGAGCTATTTAACACTTTTTTTTTAAACTAAATAAATACCACCTACAGCACCTTTAAATGCTGAAAATGAACTAAAGGGAAAGAGCAGCTTTTGAATGCTGGTGTTGCGGTTATTGAAAATAACAATATTTGACGTGGCCATGGCCAGGATCTAAGCATATCCAGTCCCGGAAGTACTGCAACAAAACAGCATCGGGACGGACTACCGCCTGCACACAGCAGGTCGGGTCACAGTGTCCACAAAAACCTACAGTCTTAACCCTAAGAGAAAAGTAAAGAGAGGGAAAAGGAGAAATACTCTGTTGTTGCAAGTAATGTGTCACGGCCAACAGTAGGCGAGGGAGAGGCTGCACAGTCAACTCCACATCTGTCATCATCACCTATGTGGCAACCAAGCTATTCTAACAACACAGCCAGCCCCGAGTCCTACTTTGACAACCACTGACTGACCTTTGCTTGCAGTAGATGAACTTTCACAGCATCTAGTGGCTGCATGAAGACTGTCAGCCACTGAGTTTCTGTCTGTGTGCTTAGTCTACATCTCTGTTTGTATGTATCTCTGACTATCTTTATGTCCATCTGTCTGTCTGTATCTATCTCTGTCTGTCTATAATCTCTGCCTGTATCCATCAGTCTCTATATCCATTTGTATCTCTGTCAGTCTGTGTCTGTCTCTCTGTCTGCGTCTCTGTCAGTCTGTATCTCTCTGTCCGTGTCTGTCTGTGCAGCAAAAGTCTTTCTTCCTCTAGAGCTGGCATGACACACTTGAAATTACGCCACATATTTGAATATCTTGAGGTATGCCATATTTGGGTCAGGCCTACATTTGAAGATTTGCCTTTTTCAGTTCATCACATTGACAATTAGTGACTAGCCATAACAAAGAGGAATATTAGGTCTAGAAGTAGGCCAGGTGGTTTTATTCTAAGGTGTATATGTTACCTAGCATACATCTGAAAGTCCCTTCCTGTGCGAATGCTCTGCATGATATCACAAATGTTTTAATAGTCAGCATTTACCATTGCATTATTGCCTAATGCCTACAGTATGTCATCCAACAATTGACTCCCATAGTCCATATACACATATTCATATTTGCACAGGCTTAGCATAAATTACACATTTATTCTTGTGATCATATATGTGAGCAACCGAGTGATACTGAAATCGCCACACTGGCCTGAAAAGAATCATTAACTAGTTGTCAGTCACCACACTGTCGACAGATGACAAGAACCCTTGTTTTGTCTCACCCCCTTTTTCTGCATTTGTCCTTCTCCATCTCACTTTCTCCACAGTTAGTCAAGCAAACATAACACACACAAACACATGCCATCAGGAATGCTGTGCACTGTGACTGGACCCCAGACAGCTTCACCACTGAGTGTCACATTTACGCCCCACTGCCTTTGTAAAATGTTTGTAGAAAACACGTCGCACACGCACAGAAACACGCACAGCAAAACAAGACAATAACATCATTATTAACCCCCCCCCCCCCTAGACACACACACTAGCTGATTTGTAAATTACCAGACATTGATGGACCATCACTGTGTGTGGAAGAGTTGAAAGACACTCCATGACATGTCAGTGACACACACAAGTTTATTTTGGCTTCACAAACCACCATGAAACTAAATGGCACATTTTCCGGTCCGTGTGGCACAAAGCAGCCAATTGACCATGTCTGTGTGTATATTGTCAACATAGAAATAAAGCTTGCACGCTCAACCACTCTGGCACACATTTCTTGATATAGCGGGCTCTAGCTACATGTGCCCATTATGTGTTTTCAGCCAAGCACCTACCAGATATGTGCATAATGTAGATACTGAGTGACCACCACAAACAAGTAAAACACATGTCAACAGAAGGCCCAGCACAGCCCTAACCTCATGTGTGCCAATATCAGAAATCCGACTGGCAGTGCTCTTGAATGCCTGAGATGGTTAATTGAGTGTGCCCAGCTTGTCCGGTCCATCTTAGGATAAGGCCAGTGGCACTGTTCCAGCCAACTTAAACATCACAAATTAGCCTACATGGAATGATTAAAATGCTATCAGAAAATATGACTAAATATAAAAAATTACTACAAGTGTTAGCCTAGTTGCCAACTTGCCATAGGACAAGTTATAAGACTAGCCTGCATCATGACAAACACCAATGGAAAGTGTCACTAATAATGACTAATGTTTGATTGTGATTGAATGTGCATTAATACAAACTATTAACCTACACTATAGTGTTAATCACTCACTGTGTCAAATCAATCAACTCACATTAACTGGCTACAGAAAACCACAATAGCCATGCACACTCGTCTTGCATTCGTTCTCTGGATTCTGGAATCACATATGTTGCCTGGTGTAAAAGCATCCTGCTAGACTTCTTTTCGAAAATGATACCACAGCAGAGACGGCCAATCAAACCAAAACACAGCTATGATCTATAAAAAAAAAAATAGCTCACTTATTGTAATAAAAAAGCAATAATATATCACCATCATGGTGTAGAGGGTAATCCCTCCAATGACGAAATGGCAAAAGTATCCTCGTCCCTTCCTTCCAGAAGTTCCATGTAATCATTCCTTCCCCTCACTGCATTTACGATAATGCAATACTTGGTAGCAGCAGCAGCAAACCTCCTGTGACATGAACTCTCAACATCTACTGTTGATGTAACATTAGCCTAGTGGTCAAGAGTGTGTTGGCTGGCTCTAAAACACTGATGCCACTGTTTTGATGAGTCTTGAAAATGTGTCTGAAGTGAATGTTAGCGAAATAGCTACCATGAGCGTGGAAGAAGCTAAGCTATAGCTCTCACAGACTTGGTTCCTCGGAACCCCCCTCTCTCCTCTCCTCCATCTCCGCCAGTACCCTTCTCTCCGTCCTCTGCGCTTTGCCACATATCATCAACCTCAGGCCTCTCTGGCTATCGCTCACTAACTAGCTAGCTAACATTCTCGTTTTACACTCTAGAGGAAAGTATTATGGACAAACAGTTGGTGTACTGGTGACGGCCCGAGTGGACTGACACCCCCGCACTGAGCAGCAGTGTGATCCAGAGGAGCAGCGGGCTGGCCGCCGCGGTGTGTCTCTCTCTCCCTCCCCGAGGCCCGAGCGTCAGCCTGGGCAGCGGGTGGAGAGACCCGCCGCTACGATCGAAAGGCTTGAACCGGAACGATGACAACTTCTAACCGGTTGCCCGCATTCGCCACACGGCAGTCGTCTTACCTTTGCTTTGGTGATGATGTGCGTGGCTAGTTTTACAACGGCGAAATTTCCCTTTCCGATGGTCCGCTCAATTTCGTAGTAGCCCACTCGGGCTGGGGGGGGCCTGGTGGTAGCCGCGGGGTGGCCGGGATTGGTGATGCACGGCGCGGCCGGGGTCGCTCGGCCGGAGTGGGTGATCCCGGAGGACGGCTGCTGCGCTCGGTTCTGGGAGCCCATGCCTGCTGCGTGGGCCGGTCGGGTAGAAGAGTGCGTGATCCCGGCCGCGGCGGACCCAGCTGCACCTCCGCTCGACACGGCCGCCATCTTCTCGCCTCTCTGCGGGAACAACAAGCAGCCTTGCGCAGCGCGCGTCGCGGGCACGCCCCCGCCCTGCGTCATTTTACGTGAAAAACGCTCCTCCGCAGCGCCCTCTCTAGGTTGTTACCGTGGCAACCGTGAGCGTAACAAATGACTTCATCCACAGAAACGTGCTGTGGTGGTTGCCTTGGTGACACAGAACTGCGCATTATCACTCTCTTGTTATTGTTGTTTCCCATGATTCGGTGATTCCTTGCAAACTGCCGCACTATTCATGAAAGACCATTTTGAAAGCTGGCATATGTTTTAAATTATATGTAAAACTATGACATAATAAAGCATGTAACGTGATGAGAAGAAAATGCAAGTCATATAACTTAGGCTACTTCTGCATTTGTTGAATTTTCACTATTTAGGCCTACTCGCTACAGCACAGTACACGCATTCGTTCTTGGCTAGAGTGGTTCTATCTATCAAAATCTATGATTAAGCACTTGATATGACAAAACAGGAAGAATGCTGTTTATGTTGATACTCTGTGGGGAGGGGGGCTTTGATTATGTATGTCTTTGCTATTACTGCATTCCACAATCTTGAACATAATAGCTTAGCGCAATTGCTCAAGGAAATTGTTTATATAGCACATTTCATACACAGAAGCAATTCAAAGCGGTTTACATAAAATAGATACAAAGAAATACAAGGAGATCTTAAGAGAATAAAAAGGTTTAAGCATAAAATAATAATAAAAGCCAAATGATCAGTGGGCTGCACTCACGTGAATTATATTTTAATTAAATACAACAGTGGACATTTCTTATATAGGTTCTCATGTTTTATATATATATTAGTGCTGTCAGGCGATTAAAAAAATTAATCTAATTAATTACAGGATTTGTAATTAATTAATCTAATTAATCGCATTTTAATCGCATAACCATTTTATGCCTGATATTCTATATTCTATAATCATATTTCAAATTGCATGTGGCCAGATGGCAGAATTCAGTACTGTATCTACAAAACCTTCTGTTTAATCATCTTCCATCTATTAATTTGCTTAGATTTTTCAGGTCTGGTCAATTTGAGCATGGTGTTATTCACAGTCAAAGATAAAAAAATAATTATTGATATTCTCATTTGGTTCATTACAATTGACTCAAAATAAGATTTTCATTCAATCAATCACCGCGCAGATTGATTGATTGAATGAAAATGTTATTAACAGATTGCAGAATGGGTACAATACAGTACGGCTCAATACACACAATTGTTAAGGGCATGCAGACCAGAGGGCGGCTAGGTGGTGTAGTGGGCAAGGCACTCGCCACCAGTGTGGAGACGCTAGGATTCGCGTGTTCGAATCCAGCTCTCCACATTGTTTTCAGTTTAGCTGGTCGTCCGCAGTAATACACATTGGCCGTATTACGGGGAGGGAAAACTGAAGGGTGGGGATCGAACGTTGTGAACAAGCGACTCCTACAAGTCGGTTGGTGCGCCTGCGCAGTAGAATCAGGAAGTGTCGGGGGCAGCGTGAGCCTCCCACGCGTTACTCCTCGACACTGAGAGATCGAGCTGCGCAGGTGAAAAGATGCGACTGCTGTTACCTCAAGTACCGGAGGGGACTTGTGCTATGTATGACTTAGTCCACATTGCAGCCGGCTTGTGGGAGGCAAGAAACAGCGTTCGTGACAGGGGAGGGTTGAATTGGATGATACGAAATTGGGATGGGAGAAAATATAGAAAAATGGGAGAAAAAGTGGATCAAAAAAAAAAAGGGCATGCAGACCAGAGAAAGACTTTCGTCTTGTTTACATCAGGGTCCCCCATTTTCAATTCATAATGAATTGTAAGTAAGGGTGCAACTTGCGATGAAGTATTCATGTCCTTTGCGGAAATATCTACAAAATATGATATTCCGAAACATCACCTTTTTAAATATCTTCAGCTAAGGAGTTTTATATCATCTCAGAACCATTCATTGGATATACCGAACATTTCCATCTTAGAGGTAGCAGTCACTAGACACTGTTATGGTAAAGGTCTAATTTCAATGCTATACGACTTATTTGTATCTGGTTCAGATGAATTATCTGAATCTAAACTGAATCAATGGAACGAAGACATAGAGGAGGAAATATCTTTAGAAGATTGGAGCGTGGCATGTAAAGAGGCACAGAGTCAGACAGTCAGTAGCAACCTAAAACGTATACAATATAAATGGCTGATGCGTACATATATAACTCCTGTTAAATTGCATAAGTTTAATGATAATATTCCAGATACTTGTATTAAGTGTAGTGAGGCAAGGGGGACACTGTTCCACTGCATATGGGAATGTGTGAAAGTGAAAACCTTCTGGTAAGATGTTATTGATCTGATCGATCAAATTTTATCAAAGAAGTTGCCATTGAATCCCAAGCTTTTTATTCTTGGTTTATATCCTACCACCCCACATCTACAACGCAAAGAGTTTAGATTTATAGATATGTGCATATTACAAGCAAAACGTGTAATAGCTCTTAATTGGAAAAATGTTGATGGACCAAGAATTGGTATGTGGATTAAAGAAATGGCTTCAAACATGTCAATGGAAAAGATGGTGTATATTGTTAGACGTAAACAAAACATCTTTGATAATGCCTGGGGACCGTTTGTGTACTTCTTAAAGCATAATACGAATGTTGGGAACTTGCTTCAACAAGAACAGGATTAGGGGGAGTACTGTGGGACAACTCTTATTATTGTGTAAAAACGACAAGAAACACCCTTTACTTAATGTGTAAAACATTTTGGTTGTATTATTATTTATTTATGTTTATTTTTTATTTTTCATTATTTAAATCTGTATCCTTCCTATGTGAACCTGTTTTTGAAGTTAATTATTATTTTGTGGGGTGGGGTTAGGGGAGGGAGAACGGGGTGAAAATGTTTGCTGAATACTGCTCTGCTGATATACATGTTGTAATTTGCAAACTAAAACCCAATAAATATATTGTTAAAAAAAAAAAGAGGGTGCAACTTGCACCGTGCAATCCATTCTTTGTGGATCTAGCCCACAGTATTTCTGACACTGGGAATACATTCCCTGAGATTCATAGATGTCCCTAGAATCAGATACCAAGAACATGCAAATGGACCATATTAAAAAAAAAAGTCTGTAAATGTGCATTCTACATTCTCATGGAATGAATGAGATACAAAAAAAAACTATAAAAAACGTTTTTTTTGTAATTAATTTTGAGTTAATTTTCATAACGCGATAATTTGCTGTGTAATTAATTAATCTAATTAACGCGATAAACTGACAGCCCTAATATATATATAAAAACACATATGCATACAAAGAAGACATGCACCAATTCACGTAGACTCGCATACCAGAGGGAGAGAAGGGGAAGCAAAAACAAAAAAAACTCAAGCCTCTTTTTTTATATATTTTTTTCTTTTCTTTTTCTTTTTTCTTTTTACAAATAGTTTAAATGTAAGTGTCTAGATCAATGGATACGTGTAATGACCCCGCCACAACCAGGCTAGAAAAGAGGAAGAAACTTAGGACAATACTGTAAAGATTTAGAATAGCTTAAACCTATTATATGCACATTAAATATAATAAAATAAAGACCTTGTAGGTAGTAGTTCATTGAAATCACGAGTGAGTGAGTGAGTGAGTGAGTGAGTGAGTGAGTGAGTGAGTGAGTGAGTGAGTGAGTGAGTGAGTGAGTGAGTGAGTGAGTGAGTGAGTGTGTGTGTGCGTGTGTGTGTTGATTGATTGATTGATTGAAAACTTTATTAACAAATTGCAGAATGGGTACAATACAGTACAGCTCAATACACACAATTGTTAAGGGGATGCAGACCAGAGAAAGACTTTTGTCTTGTTTACATCAGGGTCTCCCATTTTCAATTCATCAGGACATATATGACATACATGACATACAGTACTGCTACATCTATACATTTATGACATACCAGATTTGCAAATACAGTACTGTTTGTGATACAAAAAGAGTCCAGAAAAGAGTATATACATTTGACGTAAAAACTGTGCATTGGGGGAGGTTGGGTAGGTGGGGTGAGGGGGGGCTGTACATTGGAGGTGGTTCGGTGGGTGAGGTGGGGGGGGGGGGGGGTTGGGCAGGAGGGGTGGGGGGGGGAACACTGTACAACTGTACAAGCAAAACTGTACATTGGAATATTGACAACCATACTTGGTAATTTACTGTACATTGGAGGGGGTTGGGTTAGGACATTTACATGGGCCAGTTTCGAATTTCAGTCTCCCGTAGGTGTTCTTTGAGAGAGTTTTTGAAAGTGGGTAGTGATTCACATTCCTTTACAGCTTTGGGTAGGGCGTTCCACATTGATGTGGCATAATTGCTAAACGTGTTTAGTCCCTTGTTTGAGCCGAATCTGGGTTTAACATGATTTGTGGCGCTCCCTCTGGTGTTGTGATCGTGGTATTCACTGACCTTTGGGAAATATTTTGACATGTACATGGGTACCTTGGTCGTGTAGTGTATCTTGTAGACCAGGCCCATTGCAAGTTGCTGTACTCTGTTGTCTACTCTAAGCCATCCTAGGTTGTCAAAGTGGGCAGGGGTGAGGTGGGTTCTAGGGGTAAGGTCAAGCAGTAGTCTGACTGCCTTTGAGGTGCTTTGGTACCATGAGGTGCAAGCATAGTCGTTTGTGTGGGTGTGTGTGTGTGTGTGTGTGTGTGTGTGTGTGTGTGTGTGTGTGTGTGTGTGTGTGTGTGTGTGTGTGTGTGTGTGTGTGTGTGTGTGTGTGTGTGTGTGTGTGTGTGTGTGTGTGTGTGTGGGTATGTGTGTGTGTGTGTGTGTGTGTGTGTGTGTGTGTGTGTGTGTGTGTGTGTCTGGCAGGCCTACATCATGAAAATAACATTTCAGAAAAAGACAATTTCACAACCCTCTTAGACAATACAAATATATTCTTCTGAAGCTACTTTGCCTCTCACAGGGTTGTAGACAGTGCCCCTCCATGGTGAAGAAGTGGTCCTGCATCCAGTCTCATACACATGCAATAATAAACCATGTATTAGTAGGAATCTATAGCCCATAACAATACAGACATGTATGCATGAATGCTCAATGATTCTATGGATACTACTGTACGTCCAAGGATCTTCAGCTTCACACCTGAATTGGTGGTGAAGTCAATACCATCACTCACTAGCAACAACTAAGGTAAAGCAACAACTGAGACCAGAGGTGCATGGGAACTTCTCATTGAGGCCAGGGACTGTATAGGACTCTACACAGGTCCGGACCGTCCGTGACAACAAACACTTTCCTGGCAAAGATAGCCTCAAATACATAGATCATAGAATGCACACAGGCCGACATGGATTTGTTCAATGTACCTATGCACATATAGTCTATATCAACTAAGCAGCTTTTGTTCAGTGAGTAACGGGACATTTGACAAACAGACCTTTGCCCAGTGGTTCAGCTGGTGGCATTTGACATTTGATCAAAGGGATATTTGAGATATGGCACATTTGTGATCTAAGCGAGGGGACATTTTAACTAAGGTACATTTTGAGCCTCCAACATTTGAGAAATGGACATTATTGGGCTACACACTTTTAAGATAAGGGACTTTTGAGCAATGGACATTTGACATTTGAAATATGGGACATTTGAGCAATATTATTTAGGAAGAACATTCCAGTGATTGAATTTTGAGCTACAGGACATTTGAGCAACGGGACATACAATACAAGCAACATGCAACAGTACATTTGAGGAAAGTAATTATTTAAATGGCCCAGGCTGAACAATAGCTGTCCAAGATCCCACTTTGGATCCACTGGGCCAGACATCTCACCTGGGATCTGGGAGTACCCAGAGAGCCTTATTATATGGCTCTGGGGGAGTACCGATGGCTAAAACTATGCATTCTATTTCTATGACTAGACTGTAGAAAAATGACGTCATTACGTTGTGCTTCTCGGTTTGTTTACCGACTGTGAGTCGTGGGGAGGGCGGGCGCTAGTGAGTCAGAGTGACTGTAGTGACACCGATTTCATCCAACGAACGTATACTGGTTATCAAGAGAATAACACTTGCACACAGCGATTACGAAAATTGGCGATGACAGTTGATCACATTGATCGAATCAGAAAAACGTTAACGCTAATAACGTCATCGGTTTTGTTATTTCGGGTACCGCAGCCGGAGGACCACCAAACCTCGCTGTTGTCAAGTTGCCTTTCCAGCGTCCTAGCTGCTAACATTAGCTAGCTCGACTAGTACCAACAGCTGGCCATGTTGAACGAAAGGGAGGTTTTGTGAAATCGGTGTGATGAAACTCGAGAATATTTGGACTGGGAAGTGAAACCAATGTAAGCATATAACGCTAAACCAGTCTGACGTTCGCTATAACGTTAGTCATCAAACCACTGCTCGTGTTGGTGCTCGAACTGGACCAGATGAGGGAAGTCAGCCAGCTTGCTACTCGAGCCTTTGTTGTTAGTGAAGTAGGGTGTATTTGGAACGTTAAGTCGTCGATTTAGACAGCTAGCTAGACGTTTTCCAACTATAATATTCAAGGAGATGGTTTTGAGGAGCTGTTGGAAATCTCGACACAAGTCCAGTGATGGACCTGCTGTGCCCTTCTGTCTTCGACCTGGAGCTGCAGCCTTGTTGTGGCTCCTCTGCCTGACCCAGGTCGGCTCCAGCACAGAGACCAAGACGGTGGTCCAGAAAGATGCAGCGTTTGATGTCATCTACAATGACACGGTTACAAGTGACAACCAAACCATATACGCTTTCAATCACACGGTCTCTCGGAATAAGGTGAGTTCAGCTCATAGCTGCCCTGCCATATATTCAAACCTGTGTGAAGTATGTGAATGAATGAATGAAAACTTTATTTAACAGATTGCAGAATGGGTACAATACAGTACGGCTCAATACATACAATTGTTAAGGGGATGCAGACCAGAGAAAGACGTTTTTCTTGTTTACACCAGGGTCCCCCATTTTCAATTCAATGTCTTCATGACTTGTCTTGTTGTGTGTCTGTCAGGTATTGAGGCATTATAATGGTTTATTATGTTTTGTAAAATGTGTGGCGAACTTAATTCACTTGCTGTCTCTCCCTCTCCCTCTCTCAGACGGAAGGTGTGCGTGTGACCGTGGACGTGTTGTCAGAGGGACTGGAGAGCCCCATCCTGTTTGTGGTGCGGCAGAAGCAGGCTGTGCTGTCTTTCCAGGTGCCGCTCATCCTGAGAGGCCTGTAAGTACCCTCCTCACACTAGTAGTACACAACACGGGCAGGGACAATTCAGGGGTCATGAAGATCCAAAAGTGTTGTTTGGGTCTTCCAGTTTCAAACCACCACCCACTACTGCGGTGCACTTGCAACCTGCTCCCCCTAGCATGCCACCTGCTCAGCTTACTCCTGCTGTAGCCACCCCCCCCCCCCAGACCTTCAGGCTCTTGTGGAGCACTGACAGATGTGAATGAATGGGAAGGATACGAAACTTGGTTCCTTGAAATGGCCAGCAGACCTCTTGGTTTTATTTTCTTTATGTATGAGTAGTAGTAGGATATTAGTCTAAATGATCTGAGTACACCTGACACCAAGTACTGTTACTGTCAGTTGTTGAAAAGGTAGTGCGATTAACTGTGGCTGCGATCCATTCCTTTCTATGTGTGTGTCGTGTCATTCAGGCTCATCAGAATGCTGAAACTCACCAAGTGGAGTTTGCATGAGTGAACACAGTGTAGGGAATACTCAGAGACGTCGACAAGCCTATCAAAGCTATTTATTTTTATTTTTTTTATTGACAAGACTGAAGACTGTAATAATCTATGTCAAGGTAATCAGCAGCACTGCATGTTGTTTACACCATCAGTGTTTGTAAGGAAAGAGCCCAGAGTTCCTCCTCTGTTCTGTTCTATTCCACTCTTCATTACGCGGTTATTACCTGGTCACAAGATGAGGCCATTACACACCACAGCCACATGAGTCACTTAACCCTTTCACTACCACACTACCAAATTGTTAACCCTTTCCCTGCGACAGAAGGTTAACCCTTTCACTGCCACACGGCAACAGGTTAACCATTTCACTACCACACTACAGAAGGTTAACCCTTTCACTACCACACTGTCTCTGTAGTGAAAGGTTAATTTTAATTTTATTTAATGATATTGGGTCTGAATTGGGGCGTGGTTGTGCTTGCTTGGACATTTATTATTATGAAAATTGTGCAATTTATTCCACAAACCGATATGAATCACTCTCGAGCATCATGGCACTAAAGGCCACAGTGTACTGCACACGCTGCGGAGACAAACTTCGGCAGGTTAATTGGAACAAAATGACACATTTGCAAAGAATACAAAGCTGTGCATTCATTGGCTTCAGCCACCGCAGTGTTGTGCACCTGCCTGCTAACCAAACTGCTTGGACGCCCAGAGTATATTGATGGCAATGTGTTTGGCTATGTTTCTATTTTGGACATGTCTGCATTTGTTTTTGGTATACTGCCACCTTAACACTGTCCGTGTTAGGGGTTCAATTCCCACTGGGAACATTGATAATGAAAACGGTTTGCAGCGTACTCATTCCATTGTACATTCCATTTACATTTAGCTGACGCTTTTATCCAAAGCGACTTACAAGTTCTGTACGACAAGTCATCAGGAAGGGTGTTGTCTATCAGCTGAGTAACAATGTTCCTCAAAGTGTTGAAACTTGAGTGCTGCAGTGTTGAGTGCATAGTAGTAGAGCCATGTTAGTATATTAGGAAGAGTGCATGATAGTAGAGGACAGTAAGGCTAGTAAGGTTAATATAAAAATATATATATCTTTGCATTAGTACTTGTACTAGACAAGCACTATAGATGTATAGAAGCCATTTCATTCATCTATAGTCTTGTCTTGGCCCTCAAGACTGACACAAACTTTGTTTGCAGTCATAGACTTGGATATGTTCTGAAATGTTGGCTAATGTATGGTTATGGGACAGGTAGCCAGTCGTCTTATCAGCGTGTGACTTCATAACAGGTTTGAAGGTCAGTGGTTTATGAGCCGTTGGCTACTGGCTAGTATCCAATTTGTTACCGGTAGTAACCCAGTGGACCATGGACTTTCACTTTCCTCCTCAAGATTTCTCCAATGCAGCTTTATGCCTTGTTTACATTATATCGGTCGATGCTAGACGACAAACACAATGTCATTATTTTCTAATGAAAGATGACAGCAATATCTGCTAATGGCAGAATGTGTTCCGGTAAAAATGGAATTAGTTCAACCTTTGCCGTCCTCCACCACAGATCTTCAAACAGGATGTTGAAAATAAAGTTTCTCCTTTTGCTTTGTACAAAAAGATGGAAATGAAAATGAGAACTAATCGTTGGGTATTTCCAGGGTTTCCATAGCTCCTATGTGACGCAGAGACTCTAAACCTCCCTGCATTGCAACCATATGAAGTTGAACTTGCTTTCTGTCTAGCATTAGTGACATTGGGTCATTTCAGCATTTCAGTTATTTGGTTATTTTTAGTGGTGACACAAGCTAGGGCAGGTGAGATACAGAGTTGAATAGCAGGAAGGACTGTGTGTGGAGTGGACATGCTACAGAAGAAGCGCTCTTAAAATATCTATTTGGATTGGGCCTGTCTGATACTGTGGTGGACATGACACAATTCATTCTGCATGGACGTTGTTAGGATTTTCAGAGTGCCTGTTGCACTTAGGTCACCAATGCTACCCTCACACTGCAAGCCTTAGTGCTCAATTCAGATGTATTGCTCATATCAGATTTTTTGTATGGCTGTTCACATTATTGTTTAAATATGGCCAAGATCAGATTCCAGTGTGAACTGGTCATGCTCCTGAACGCACCCGCATGCGCAAATGAACAATAACGAAGATGGATTTAAACATGGAGGACACTGAAGTCACAGTTTATGGTTTAATTCATAAGTTGAGTGAGAAAAATAAAGGGGGCGAGGAGGAGGTGAAAGAGCCATTTATTTTTTCAATATGCTTTCAAACACAGGTAGGTTACGATATGTCCCCTAAAACATTGCTTGTACAGAACTATCACCCCAAATAATTATACGGTAAACATCTCACTGTCCCTCCACTGACCACTCCATCACAACTGTCTTCCATGTTTGTATTCACAGAGTGACTCCCGCCAGCCCAGAATTGTGATGAATGTCAATCTAGAGTGACGTAAAAGTTGCATGAATTCTGACATGTTCATACTGATTGATATGACAGACATATGAAAGTGGCCCAAATCAGAATTGAAAAGATCAGATTCCATGTAATCCGTGCTGTTCACACTGTCATGAAATAATTTGGGCCACTTTCACCTGCAGTGTGAACATAGCCCAAGTCAGCATGATCTGGGCCAATAAAAGAGACATTTACTGTACGGTAAATGCACTGGGTTTGTGACATGTATCTGAGAATGCCTTTGAAATGTCCTAACCTAAAAGAAAAAAACGTTCCGCTCAATGTATTTCTTCACACAGTCAATCTTGACAATCCCATGACTTCCTGTAACACACACCATAGCTAGATGTTTCTCTTTCATAAACATATTCTCCTTAGTGTGACATCAGTATTCCACCAAAGACATAACAGCCCTCATCTGAATTATGAAGACATCTCTCTCTCTCTCTCTCTCTCTCTCTCTCTCTCTCTCTCTCTCTCTCTCTCTCTCTCTCTATCCCTCTGTCGCTTTCTCTCTATCTGTCTCTCTCCCCGTCTGTCACTCTTGCTCTCCCTCTCTCTCCCCTTCTCTCACTCCCCCTGTAACTATCTTACATTGTCCATCTCCCTCTCACTATCTCGCTCACTTTCCCCTTCTCTCTCCCTATACCTCTCTCTCCATCCCTCTCTCTTTTCCCCATATCCCCCCTCCCTCTATTCCTCTCCCCTTCTCGCTCGTTCTTTCTCCCTCCCTCCCTCTCTATAATTTCCCCCTTCTCTTTCCCTCTTTCTCTCTCCCTCCCTCTCGCTTTTCCCCATCTCCCCCTCCCTCTCTTATTCTCCCCTTCTCGCTCTTTCTTCCTCTCTCTCCTCCCTCTCTGTCTTTTCCCCTTCTCTCCCTCTCTTTATCTCCTCCCTCGCTTTCTCCATCTCCAGCTACCAGAGGAAGTATCCCTATGCCCATGTGGGCCGTACACTGTGCCAGCCTCCGACGCGGTCCCTGTCAGAGACCCAGTACTTCTATGTTGATGTGTCCACCCTCTCCAGCCTGGGAACCCACTACCAGCTCAGGGTCAGCCGTATTGACAGCTTCACACTGCAGTGAGTGACTTGCACACACACACACACGCACACGCACACGCACGCACACGCACACACACACAAGGGCTGAGCCCAAACGTCCGGACCTTCGTTCGTTACGTTGGCATTCGAATCTTGACACATTCGGCCAACCCCGAGATAAGTCGCGTTAACTCGCCATGCGTTGGACACCAGACCCGAGATATCTCGGGTTTTGGTAGTTTTTTCTTTTATTCTATATTTTTATTCATTATTCATCCACTGACCTCGTGTTGCCATAGGAAAGGATTTTGAGATTGCCAAAGTGCAATACCGGCCGCATCCTTCCAGATGGCAGTGTCGCCCACCCTTTCAAACCTTATATCTAACCCTGAGTTACACTCAAATGTCTCCGGGCGCTATATTTAGATGGAGCCGAGTAAGTCGCTTCATCCGACCACTTCGAAACGCATCTGGCACACTCGATCCATAAGTTGTGCCAAATTATGTCTGGGACCAGATGGACACCAATACTGAAAATCACGATCAGACAATTGGAATATTCTTTTTGGAATACCCCCGACCACAGGTAAGGACTATCTGACATTAATTTCAGCTTGATCCAACAATGTTTTCATATCCATCCAGCTGATCAGCTTCTGTAGTGTTCAACACAAATGCCGTTACTGGCCATCAAAGCATAAAAAAACGACCCCCCCCCCCCCCCCTTTCATGCATTCATGATGAAACATAATACCAGGCAAGAAACGCCAACACTTATAGTAGAATACACGTAGCGCCCTATAACTCAGCGTTTCAGGAATTATCCCGGATCACTCCTAAACTACCGGTATACTTATATTCACCACGGGATAACACGTGAACGTATGCATGAAAAAATTATCTCTTTTTTTGCATGTTCGACGGAAGAAAGTCACTGTCAAATGACTGTAGTATTGTCTCCATAGCTATAATATAGAACAGGGGTGGCCAACCCGCGGCTCGCGAGCCGCATGCGGCTCTTTGCCCGTCAATGTGCGGCTCTTCCATCCATAAAAAAAAAAAATATATATATTATAATTTTTTTTTTAACTTTTTTTTTTTTTTTTTTTTATGTCACTCATTCCACAAGGACGTAGAATAAACATTTAATTTCTTTTTTAAATGGTCCATTTGCATGTTCTTTGTATCTGAATCTAGGGAATTTCTCCACCATTTTTCATCATATTGCAACACCGTTTTTTGCAAGACATTCACAGAAAGGTAGAGAAACTAACTGCGTTCTGTTTTATGGCAATAACGTTCAGGTTTGTGGGAGATAATCCCAAAAAATAAGAGAAATAAAAAAAATTAATCCAGAAGTCAGATGATTGACAGGGGCTGGTGTGAGCTGGGTAGGGTCGTTTTTCAAAATTTGAACGCCCTGAGTCTATTCCTTCAAAAGACTACACTCACTTTTGGATGTGCCACTTCCTCCTGTCAATATGCGCCGGTTTCTGACTCAATGCCCTGAGATTTCTATAATCTTATATTTCACTAATAACAGTTAAAATAATTGGTAAACAAACGTAATGCTGAAAATATACACTTTTACTGTATATCTCGGGCTTAAGAGGTTAACCCTGTGAGGCCCAAATTAAAAAGACATTAGCAACTTCAGAGGCCAGAGGGTGGGACATATAAACACATTTACTATCAAATAGCATTGTGAGGCTGAACAACAGGACCAATTGACTATACATGTGCTTAAATGGGAACTATCTTATAAATGGCCTTTTTCAGTGTTTACCATTGTTTCTTAGCTATGTGGACTTATATTAATAGGATCTATGTCTCTAATTCTCATATTGGCGCATTCTTCCAATTCTCCTCTCACAATATTCACCCTCACTGAACTGAGTCATCTGAAAATTTGCATATCTGTGATGTCAGAGATTTCTCAGCTGCATAATAATGTGGCAGTTGATGTGGCAGTTGGCACCAGGCCACACAGTGGTTGGAGCCCAGCCTCAAAACGGCTTAAGATCTTGAGATAGAAAAATGCGGTTTTTGAGTACTTGATTAGAAATACAAACCGTACGTTAAATCTAGAGGAAGGAAGGACGTGGTACTTACCTCACCATTTGAAAAAAAACCTAGGTGTTCCATAGACTCACAGGAATTGTGTAAAAGTGCCCAAATAGTGAAAGAAATAGTCAAATAGTTCCCCTTTAACATTTTTTAAATAAACATTCTTTTTTTAAATGGCTAAAAGTGATTTTGTAATTTTGCAACCGTGGGTCTCACAGGGTACTTTTAACCCCGTGAGGCCCAAATAAAAAAGACATTAGCAACTTCAGAGGCCAGAGGGTGAGACCTATAAACACATGAAGGGTGCCGTGACTGAAAAAAAAGGTTGAGAAACGCTGGTATATGGTGTGGCTCTTTGTGGTACCACAGTAATTTTTGTGGCTCTTAGTCTCTGACTGGTTGGCCACCCCTGATATAGAATATAGATATAGCTCTCCAATCATAGTGACGCACAGTGAAAATATGTTATGGACACGTGGCACGTTAGCCACAAGGACCCGACTAATCCCTGGCGCTGAATGAGTTAATTAATATGTTCAAACCTCCGCTTTTTTATTTTTCAATTTCACACTCATCCGTCTTATTTCATAATACAACGTTTCCGAATGGACGTTTGGATTAAACCAAGTGTATGCAGTGATGCTGAACTTTTCCAGCGGAACACAAGTTACTTAACGTTACACAGGTATGTTATGCACGTTAATTAACCTATCGACATTTAGCTTGCTATCGTTTAGATCAGTGGTTCCCAAACTGTGGTGCGTGACATGAAAAGGCTAATGGTGGTGTTTTTTTTTTTTTTTTTATAAATAAAATTTCATACAAATCTTAGTCAAACCTTTAGTATTATGGATATTAAACATGCTGGCAGAGTATTGTCGTGAACATTTTAATTAAATAAAGGAATTCCCTATCCATAGTCGCTGTGGGAAGAGATAAAATAAAAAATTAAATCTGTGCACGGAGACCAGCAACAATTTTTTCTAACAGAAACCCATTGGGTGGTGCGCGAGCTAGGTCGGGAGGTGACAGGGGGTGCACGGCCAAAAAAGTTTGGGAACCGCTGGTTTAGATGGTAGGAGCCGAGCCGTCCGCCAACAAAGATATTGTTTCAACAAATGTATTCACAAAATGGATTACCATCCAAACGTTATTGAAGCCTCCCGTTACCAGTAAGTAGGTACTACTAGTCTTAACACTTTGATCGCCGGGGTTAAATTCATAATTTACCATCCCTCGCCAGCCCTATTTAACATGGAGAAGTTCCCCTTCTTTGCAGGGCTATAACTTTTTAAATTGTATTGCTAAATTGACATTACCATGGCCCATTCAAAGTCCTATATCTATTGTTCAGGGTGTAGCAACGTTATACTTTTTCATTCACATATTCATACTAAAATACGGTCTAAAGTATAAGTATGTTTTTATCGTTTTCTGCAGCTTTCTCCAGAACGTGATTTATAGCCCTAAATGCATTATATTGATGATTGTATACCGTTTGATAGCAATCGGCGCGAGATAAAAAATTTCAACTGCACGTACTTCTAGAAGTTACTACGTATGATCTGATGTTGACCGGATGGGCGGGGGGTCGTTTATAATTCCGTGGGCAACGTTATATCATTCATCTAGTGTGGGTGATATGATCATTAGAGCAGTTAGTATAGAAGACATTAAAAAATAATGCTGAAAATCACCGTAGCTTCCTCTCGCCGTTGGGAGATGAGCGTGGAACAGAATTTTTTCTATTATGGGATGTAGAAATACCCGATCCATTTACAGGTTGTATAATAGTATATACGTCCAAATCATGTTGTTTATCGAGTTATTGGCAACGGATCGCTATCCATTGTGTCGAGATCGAGTCCCGGGACCTATAGCGAGTGATCGGACCAAATTGAAATGAGCACCAGCTTCCACTTCCTGTTTCTTCCCTGGGCGATCAGGCCGATCGGCCACCAGATGGCGCTCTTGAACCATTAGAGAGTTGATAGGGGCTCACCAGTACATCTCATGTCTCCGGGGGAGAAATATGATTTCGATCACAGATTTTTGAAATATTGATATCAAAGACGCTGTCCAGCGTCAACGGCAGAATGAGCATGGCGGGGAATGACGTTTCCAGCGTCAACGGCGATTAAAGGGTTAATAACCGCAGCAATTTGGGCATATGCGCTATGTTATATGCGTAAATGTGCGCTATGTGCCTAAAGTCGAGACTCAACAATACTGAACCAGAAAAGAAATAAATAATTAGGAGCAAATTTTTTGCATGATTAAAAACGATGGTTCAAACGTCCGTTCGAAACCCTGGCGAAGTTCAAATCCCCAAAACAGGCTTCGGGGACAACGCATGCACGCACACACACACACACCAAATATTGACACCCACACATTCACATAGAATCCTCATCTAAACACACACACGCACAGAATGCTGTCTTTGAATACACCCTATTTTAATTTGACAGATTCAAACATCCCAGAGGTTCAATGTGTATCAAGGGCAGAGGATACAAAGGAAACGGAATAAATATGATTGACCAGGATATGTAATAACCACCATCTCAATTACAGGACAGACAAGAAATTCAGCTTCACTGCCTCGCCATCGCAGCCACAGGTAAACAAATACTGCCTACATACTATAACACAATTGCCGTGTCGGTCTGTCTGTGTGCTGGAGAATTTCTACAAGGTAGTCTGTTGTAGGATCATGAAATCATGTTTGTGTTTAGTATTGCCCACAGGTTCTTAGGTTACTTGTGGTGGTAACGGGGTCAGGAAAAGACAAAAGAAGCACAATTTAATATGTAATGGTGTCAGTAACAGAAATCTTATTGAACAAGAGTGAGAGCGGTTGTTGGAGACACTAAGGTGTTGACAAAAGTACATTTCATGAAGAGGGAAAGAAGGAAGGCAGATTGTCTGTTCTCAGGTTAATTAGTATGCCTTTTATGTATTTTCTGATGCGAAACATCTCTATGCCCGGCAATGTCACTAACTCACTCATTGATTCATTCATCCAGTCACTGATTCAGTCACTCACTCACACTTAGCCGCACTTCCACCTAGTGGCGTCCCTAGGTTGACATCAACGTCAGTCACATTTCCACACAATGTCGACACACACGGGTACCCTGGCATGAACGTGCCTGGTAGGAAAACACCATTACATTCTACTGACATTCTGAGCCGTGTTTACACTGTGGCTATGTTAGGTATTTAAGTTACTGACATTTTGAACTGTGTTTCACTATTGGCCATTTGGTGATTTAGAGGAGAGTGAGAGAAAGGGCTCTGCCTCTCGCTCGTCTCGGGCACGTTGTGTAATTTCACTCTATGTGAGAATGTGTGTCCTTATTTTCAACACAACTTCTCAATACACGAGGGAAAAGGAACCTCTGCACTTTGCGTGACTGAGTTTCATAAGTAAGAAACCTACAGTCCTATGTACAGTACCGTTGCATATCAGTTCTTTCTATATATAAGATAAGTTTCACGTTTTGTTTTATTTGTCTCATATAATGTACATTACAGTGAAATGCTTGGTTATGTATGAGACTCCTGAGATTGTGCTTCATACAGTAAAAATAATAAAGACCAACACTATACAAAAAATATACAATATACAAGATAAGATAAGATATTCCTTTATTGATCCCCTTGGGGAAATTATGTGTCATAGCAGCATGGGGGAGGAGGGAGGGGACTGGGGAGGTACAGGTATGGGCAGGGTAATAGTAGAAAGACATAAATATAGGCAATAAAACTTGATCTGAACATAAAAATATGAGAACAAATAAATTTGAAATTTGAAAAATAAAATTGATTTGATTTGATGTTTTTTTATTTCCGTGTCTTACATACAGGTGTATGCCCAGCCCATATGGGCTTACAAGACACATAACAATAAGTATATAATAATATACTTGACCAATTACTTGACAAATGACATATAGACCAAGATGGCCACAAGAAAAAGAAAATACAATAAAACGTAATATAACACAAGCTGTACACAATGTATGTAAACAAAGAAACAAGAGGAATTCAAATACAATTACATAGGATATAGTGTGTTTTGTCTCAAGTGCCATGCTTTCTCCAAAAATCCTGCAAAACTGAAGATGTCCTCCACAAAAAAACAACTCAACATACAACTCTCAGACTGCCAAAACAAATCCGGATTTACAATTAGAATTTTCTCAAATAAAGCCCTCCTCAAAGCGGTGTACAAAGGGCAATAAAAAAACAAAATGATATTCATCCTCCATCACTCCCAGTTCACATAGAACACACAACCGCTCCTCCTCAGGTTTACCTTGGAATCTACCCACTTCGATTGATTGATTGATTGATTGAAAACTTTATTAACAGATTGCAGAATGGGTACAGTACAGTACAGCTCAATACACACAATTGTTAAGGGGATGCAGACCAGAGAAAGACTTTAATCTTGTTTACATCAGGGTCCCCCATTTTCAATTCATCATAACATATATGACATACATGACATACAGATAGACCAGGGGTGGGCAACCTGCGGCTCCAGGGCCGCATGTGGCTCTTTAGCCAATCAGCTGCTGCTTTTTTTTTTTTTTTTACTTTTTTGTTCTCTTATTTTGGAGATCGATGTCATACTGTGACACTGAAATGAAAAAATATTCCATCAACTAAAATATTTAGTCAACAAAAATATTTCATCAACTAAAATATACAGTACGTCACACCCCGCGCCTCTCCCTGCCGTCTGCAATAGTGGCTAATCTTGAGTTTCCGACCCCCCAGTAAGCTAACCATGGATAAATCCAAAAAAAGGAAAGTCTGATGAAAATAGAGGGTTTAATTCAGCGTGGATAGATTAATTTGCTTTCACGACTAACTATGCAGGCTTACCTGTATGCCTGATATGTGGTGCGAAATTTGCGGACAACGAAAATTTTAATTTAAATTTTATAGATTTTCCACAAATAAGGGAAGGACTCAAATAGAGCTGCATAGTTCAGGGTTTTATTTCAAAGTAGGTCTACAGATGCCAGTGTTTTTTCTCCTTTTCTGTGTTTTATTTCAAAGTAGGTCTACACATGGTAGTCTTTTTTCAAAGTGAACTACTTTTTATTTGATCAATGTTCCACAAATAAGGGAAGGACTCAAATATACCTGAATAGTTCAGGGTTTTATTTCAAAGTCGGTCTACAGACACCAGTGTTTTGTCTCCTCTTCTGTGTTTTATTTAAAAATAGGTCTACACAGCCAGTATTTTTTCTCCTCTTCATAAGAGTTTGAGGTTTTCCTTTGTTAACAGGTAAAAACAGCAATAAAAAGTCAATTTCTTTTGCTTTATAATTCCATTAATGCAACAAACTGTGTGCTATAAGTATAAAGTATAATAAATCGCAAATTACTTTGGGTATGCAATTGTCAGGCGTTTTATGCTAAATGTGGGGTATGTACATTGGAGGTGGTTGGGTGGGTGAGGGGGGGGGGGGGTTGGGTAGGCGGGTGGTGGGGGAAACTGTACAACTGTACAAGCAAAACTGTACATTGGAATATCGACAACCATACTTGGTTCTAAGAAGAGGGTCTCGTGTATTCTTGGGTTAGGTAATTTACTGTACATTGGAGAGGGTTGGGTTAGGACATTTACAGGGGCCAGTTTCGAATTGCAGTCTCCCGTAGGTGCTCTTTGAGAGTGGTTTTGAAAGTGGGTAGTGATTCACATTCCTTTACACTTTACAGCTTTGGGTAGGGCGTTCCACATTGATGTGGCATAATTGCGAAACGTGTTTAGTCCCTTGTTTGAGCCGAATCTGGGTTTAACATGATTTGTGGAGCTCCCTCTGGTGTTGTGGTCGTGGTATTCACTGACCTTTGGGTATCTTAGTCGTGTAGTGTATCTTGTAGACCAGGCCCATTTCAAGTTGCTGTACTCTGTCTTCTACTCTAAGCCATCATAGGTTGTCAAAGTGGGCAGGGGTGAGGTGGGTTCTAGGAGTAATTAAGCATTACATCACGCGCAGGAGTGCGTTATGAGAATTAGAGCATGCCTAGGGGTGGTCGTTAGAGCCCCCTAGCCCCTAGGCATGCTCTAATTCTCATAACGCACGACGGCGCATGGTGTAATGGCTTTTATACAATTGGCGCATTCATCCAACCTTATTGCTATACAATAAACACACATTAATTGAAGATTTATTGACAAACATCCGCAGAAAAAGTAGTTCCAAAAAAAAAGAACAGATGTCACGTTGCCTCCGTGTGTAGAAGCAGCGCTGTTTCAAGGAATTCCATCTAAGAATGAAGTGAGTGTGTGTTATTGGAATGATTGATTGAAAATTGTATTACAGATAGACAGTGCTTACATCTTTATACAATTGCCGAATTCATCCAACCTTATTGCTATACAATAAACACACATTAATTGAAGCATAATGGAGATTTATTCACAACCATCCGCAGAAAAAGTTGGTTATAGGAGGCAAATTCTTTTTTTGAACCTACTTTCTATAGAAGCAACTCGGAGGTGCGCTGTTTTAAGTGAGCGTGTGTTATTGGATTGATTGATTGATTGATTGAACATTTTATTAATGTACGCCTTGTTTCGAACTGGTTATGCTTAGGCCCTCTTTCGAAGTCGCCCTCTTTCGAAGTCCGTTATGCTTAGAGTTTGGAATCAGGGCTGGTGGTCTATCGCCCTGCTCTAAGCATAACCGACTTCGAAAGAGGGCCAAAGCATAACCAGTTCGAAACAACAAGGCTTCAAAGCATGCCGTCTAACAGTGAAGTGAGCGTGTGTTATTGGATTGATTGATTGATTGATTGCTTGAACATTTTATTAACAGTGAAATGAGTGTCCTTTTGACGAATGGCATCTAACAACAGACTTCCCGCGATTTATATTTTGTTCCACAATGAGTCATGACCAACCAATTACATAATCCAACATTGTGTAAGAAACTAACACATTCCACGTGACAGAATCGTTTTTGAATGAGTCGTTATGACGCTATCAACACATCCATTCGTAAAGATTATTGTCCGCCATCTTGGTTTCATTTCTAAAAACTCGAACTGGCGGAGTGATTGTAATTCGTTTGTAGGCGGGTTCTATAACCACGTCTAACTTGACTGTTTCAGCCAATCAGAATCAAGAAATTTGCATGCCATTGTATAAGGTCAAGTAGTAGTCTGACCAGTTTGTCTTGTGATGTTTGTAATCTTGTTTTTAGCGCCTTTGAGGTACTTTGGTACCATGAGGTGCAAGCATAGTCGTAGTACCCTTGAATGAGTGCTCCTGCCAGAGTCTTCAGGGTATTCTTGTTTACCAGAGAGGAGATCCGGTACAAGAATCTAGTTCGTTGGTTGACTTTTTTTATTACATTGGATGCCATTTTGTCACAGGAAAGATTTGCCTCTAGGATGGAACCTAGGTATGTAATTTCGTCTTTCCTTGTGACAATATTGTCACCCACTGTAACTGAGAAGCCATCGGTCTTGCTGAGTTTGTTATTTGATCCAAAGAGAATGGACTCTGTTTTACCCAGGTGTAATGATAGTTTGTTATCAGCGAGCCAGGTGCAGATTCTGCTGAGTTCTGAGCTGAGGGTTTTTGCAACCTGTAACTTGTTCTTGTCAGAGACGGGCTGAGTCGTCCGCGAACAAGAACAAGTTGCAGTCACAAGCTGACGACATGTCATTTGCATAATTAGG
The DNA here is from genome assembly GCF_963971535.1 of Notolepis coatsorum. Classification (NCBI taxonomy): domain Eukaryota; kingdom Metazoa; phylum Chordata; class Actinopteri; order Aulopiformes; family Paralepididae; genus Notolepis; species Notolepis coatsorum. The sequence goes on from NC_140165.1 coordinate 205,581,637, forward strand.
AACAGTAGCGGTCCTAGTATGCTTCCTTGTGGAACACCACAGAGGGGGGGGGGGGGGGGGGGGTAGGGTACCGTTTACCTCCACCATCTGTTCCCAGCCAATGGCAGGGTGCCAGACCTCAACTGGGCACACAGAGACCTCCGTCTTCTCTTTAAGTTTAACATTACATAAGGTTCAGTAAAATACTCATTTTTAATTACAACATATTTTCTAAGTTTAGGTTTTTTTCCATATCTCCACCTTCCACTTATCTTGATGGATTGTTGATAATTTTGTTTTAATTATGTGAACCTTACACTGCAGATTGTTCATAAAAATCATACTTAAGTCAGCAGAAGAAAAAAATCATCGACATCTCTCTTGACCAGGGATGACCATGTGCTCTGTCCCAGTTAAATATCTTTTTTGTCACCCTGTCATTTGGCAGCTGGACCAGGCGGTTCCATAACCTAACCATTTCACCTTTTTGCTTGACCAAGCAAGAGTCCCAACCCATGTCCCCTTCTATAGCCCCTTTTGGTGTATATTTATGGACTCCTAAGAAGTATCTCATGGCACGGTTCTGGATAGTATTACATTCAGGTGCATCATCAAAACCCCATACTCATCATAAAATAAAACAGAACCCACCATTGAATCAAATAATTGTGTAAATGTTGAAAACCCAAGGTCAGTGCACACTTTCATTTTACTCAGCACACCCCCTAGCGCCCTTCCTGCTGACTCGGACAGTATTTTCCTTCCTTCTATGAAGCACATGTACTCATTAAAGATGAAACCAAGATATTTTATAAGAATATGTGTAAATCAGGGGCATTGGTCCAAATTGAAACTTATGGTTACTCTGCTGTTCATGTTTTTTCCTGAAGTGCATAATCTGTGTTTTTTCACTGTTAATCGCAAGTCTCCATTTCCTGCACCAAGAACTCATAATATTCAACATGTTTTGTAAATTTGCTAAATTTTCTGCAAACAAAACAACATCATCAGCGTACAATAAAATACTTAGGATTATATTATCTATTGGAATACCAAGATTGGCTTGCTTAATTTGTTGCACCAGGTCATTAACATAAAGGGCGAACAAAGTGGGAGAAAGCACATCTCCCTGTTTTACACCGAATGGGGTGGGGAACCAGCCGGTCCTAACATCATTCAGCTGCAGACAGGCAGATGGGGCCTTATACAGGCTTTTGATAGCCTTATAAAATAGACCATCAATACCAGAACAAATTAATTTATAATCCAAAAGCTCTCTATTAATCCAGTCAAAGGCTTTTTTAAAGTCAACGAAACAAACAAATGTATTCTTGCCCTTGTCCAATCTGGCTCTCACCACCGATGATAAAACAAAAACATGATCAATACAAGCTCTCTTGGCCCTAAACCCATTCTGCTCATCCACCAACATTTCATTATATTCTAAGTATTTATTTAATCTATTATTAAGAACACTTGAATATAATTTATAAACTGTACTGATCAAACTAATACCTCTGTAATTTAGTGGGACTCTAGGGTCAGCTTTTGCAGATTTAATTAACCTTGAATAGATTCAAGATTCAAGAGGTTTATTTGTCACATACATACCAGGACATACAGTGAAATGCGGGTGGCCGTGCCCGCTTTGATTGTGCAATAATACTAAATAATAAAATAAACAGGTAATAAAATAGACATAAAATTGGCATGTTAAAGTCCTGAAATAATGCAATACAATGTTAGCTACGAATTAAGGCACTGGGTCCTATGTACACTACTATACAATATACAGTTTTTACTCTATATCCTTATGCTATACTTGCTATTTCTAAACTATACTATACAAGAACCACATCAGTTCTTTCCTTAAAGCAGTGCTTCTCAAACTTTTTCTGTCAGGCCCCCCTTTGGCGGACCAAAATATTTTGCCCCCCCCCCCCCCCCTCGCCCCAACAAAATAGTCATGAAATGGGCCATGTTTAAATTTATTGAAATAACAGCAATATCGTGACCTTTCAAATTGGCCCTATATTTTGTTTTCAGAGCTGTCATGGATGAAAAGCCAGCTTCACACAGATACTGTATGTGGTGCTGAATGGTATCAACACCTTAACTGCTGCATCATGAGATACTTAGTGGGCCATGAGATGAGATACTTGGTACTCAGCACCACACTCTGAAACTAGCTCTCTAGGTGGTATCAGATGAGATTTCAAAGAGTTCTTCCAAGAGTTTGGATGGAGATGTGTCAGGAAGCTTTGTCTCAATGTTGTCTGTAAAGTTTTTTTTTATCCAGAGTAACTTGGTGATCCTTTTCTGTGTTTTATTAAATAATGATTTTCAGATTTTGAGAAATGGTATTTTCATGGAGAACAGTGCAGCTGCAACAGATAGCACTTTAGTGATAATTTTCTGGAATCCACATTTTTTTTTTTTTTCTTTTTTATAAATCTCAAGGCCCCCCCCCTGTCATGCCTCTGCGCCCCCCCTGGGGGGCGCGCCCCCCACTTTCATAAACACTGCCTTAAAGTGACCTTTATTTTCCTCTTTCCTTTAAAGTGTCCTTTCCATTGTGTTTAAAGTGACCATTGAGCGAATGCAGAATGTGTTTTGTGTGTGTATGTGTGTGCTCATGTGTGAGTGGAGAGTTCAGTGTTCAATGTTCTGATGGCCTGGGGGAAGAAGCTGAGCCTTAGTCTCTCTGTTCTTGCTGCGTGTGTGCGTAGGCGCTTTCCTGACCGCAGCAGCTTGAACAGGCTGTTGTTGGGGTGGTGGGGGTCTTTCATTATTCTGCAGGCTCTGGATTTGCACCTCCTGTTATATAAGTCCTGCAGGGGAGGTAGTGCAATACTAGGGATGCCCCGATCGATCGGCCAGCGATCGGTATCGGCCGATAATCAGTATAAATATGAGATCGGTGAATTCCGATAATGCTTTATTTTCGCCGATCGTGAAAACCGATCGAAGACGCGCGGAAAACATGATCCAATTCTCAGCGGAGTTCTCACTCGCTGACTTCTCTCTCAGGCACACAGCTGCTGCTGCAGCTCACTGCCCCTCCTCATCCTCCCCCTCCCAGACTCCTCATGTCAACAAGCTCCGCCAATAGTCTGCATGAGCAGCTCCGTTATCTAGGTAGCTAACGTTAGCTCACGTTAGCTCACTATTTAAACGAAATGACTCAGTAAACTAAATAGTTCACTTTAGTTTAATACATGATGCATTGTCTAACTGTATCTAGCTGGCTAGCTACTGATATCAACAAGCTCCGGCAATAGTCTGCATGAGCAGCTCCGTTAGCTAGGTAGCTAACGTTAGCTCACATTAGCTCACTATTTAAACGAAATGACTCAGTAAACTAAATAGTTCACTTTAGTTTAATACATGATGCATTGTCTAACGGTATCTAGCCGGCTAGCAGTAGCTACAGATAGCTCCTGATATCAATGTCTTATAACATAATTGACATTATTTGTTTTTGCAGCTGTTGGCTAATTAGCTATCATGCTTCATAACAACACTGCGAACATCTTATACGTTTCAGACCCTGTTAGTCAGAGTATACACACAGACAGTGGAGCTGTTTGCAGATAGCGAGCATTTTGACTTGTTGCGTTGTGGCGATGTCTCGCAGATAATACAACTACAAGTATAATTATATAATATATATATTTTATAAAAAGATTATTATATATTTAATTTTTTTTTATCAAACCAAAAACCATCGGTATCGGCAGTGTATCGGCCGATATGGCTCATAGACGATCGGTGATCGGTATCGGTGGCAAAAAACTTGATCGGGGCATCCCTATGCAATACCCATAGTACGCTCTGCTGAGCGCACCACTCTCTGTAGGGCCTTCCTGTCCTGGGCCGAATATAAAAACATGAGAAAAATAAATGAGGAGAGAAAACAGATGAGGGTCTGTAATCTGTATGCCCTATCGGTTAGATTATATGTTACAATTATACGTTAAATATATTTGTGGTTGCCCACTACAATATTAGACAGACCCACCAGACATTTATTTCCATAAGTGATACAATAACATAGTTATTGTAGTCTTTTGCATTGCTGATAATGTATAACTATTCACCCGGGCCTGTTGAAGAACATAATTTATGACAAATTCTGTGATTCATCAGCACCCCTGCACCCCCACCCACACCCCCACCCACACTCTGATAACATGCACTACTCTCCACATGCACTAGTCACCTGAATGTACAAGCTGTGCCTGCTCCATAGACGGTAAATGGTGCCCGTGCACCCAAATAAGGTTTATGATGCAGACCTGTTAGCAATACTAGAATGTAAACCTCAAATGTGCAATAATTTTAACATTTTGTTGGATCACATTTTCCATCCAGGTGACATCACAAATTGATTTATCTCAAGCCCTGCCCTCTTTTCTTGATCCTCCAATTGCAACTGTTGCTTCGCTTGGACAAACAAATAACTGGCCTCAACTAACTGTAGCAATAATATTTAATGGACTCATGTTCTTGTGACTGTATTGTTAGACTATATTCTCCTCTCCTCTCCTCTCCTCTCCTCTCCTCTCCTCTCCTCTCCTCTCCTCTCCTCTCCTCTCCTCTCCTCTCCTCTCTTCTCCTCTCCTCTCCTCTCCTCTCCTCTCCTCTCCTCTCCTCTCCTGATAACCTAATCCTTCTCTCCTCTCCCGATAACCTCTCTATCCTTCTCTCCTCTCCTGATAACCTCTATCCTTCTCTCCTCTCCTGATAACCTCTCTATCCTTCTCTCCTCTCCTGATAACCTCTCGATCCTTCTCTCCTCTCCTGATAACCTCTCTATCCTTCTCTCTTCTCCTGATTATAACCTCTCTATCCTTCTCTCCTGATAACCTCTATCCTTCTCTCCTCTCCTCTCCCGATAACCTCTCTATCCTTCTCTCCTCTCCCGATAACCTCTCTATCCTTCTCTCCTCTCCCGATAACCTCTCGATCCTTCTCTCCTCTCCCGATAACCTCTCTATCCTTCTCTCTTCTCCTGATTATAACCTCTCTATCCTTCTCTCCTGATAACCTATATATCCTTCTCTCCTCCTCTCCTGATAACCTCTATCCTTCTCTCCTCTCCTCTCCTGATAACCTCTCTATCCTTCTCTCCTCTCCCGATAACATCTCTATTATTCTCTCCTCTCCTGATAACCTCTCTATCCTTCTCTCTTCTCCTGATTATAACCTCTCTATCCTTCTCTCCTGATAACCTATATATCCTTCTCTCCTCCTCTCCTGATAACCTCTATCCTTCTCTCCTCCTCTCCTGATAACCTCTATCCTTCTCTCCTCTCCTCTCCTGATAACCTCTCTATCCTTCTCTCCTCTCCCGATAACATCTCTATTATTCTCCTCTCCTCTCCTGATAACCTCTCTATCCTTCTCTCCTCTCCTCTCCTGATAACCTCTCTATCCTTCTCTCCTCTCCTCTCCTGATAACCTCTCTATCCTTCTCTCCTCTCCTCTCCTGATGACATCTCTATCCTTCTCTCCTCTCCTGATGACCTCTCTATCCTTCTCTCCTCTCCACCGTCAGTACTTCAACTATGTCTTTCCGGACGGCGTGGATACGGTTATCGTGAAGGTCCGCTCTGCGATGGACTTCCCCTGCTCCGTCATGTCCATCCAGGACATCCTGGTAATACACAGCTCCCTCCCCTACAATGAAGGCACATGAGGAGGAGAGTCGACCGGCCTCAATAGGAACGTTTCTGTAGTTTCTGGATATGTAAAGTAATTTATGAATATTTATGTTTTTTACATAAATCCCCTCTGGCAGAGCGGACCTAGCTTGCATCCCGTTCTAGCATCCTGTATTTAGAGATTAGATTAGACATTAGAGATTAGATCCGTTCTCCATCAAAGCCCCCACACAGACGAGAAGCATCCAGCTGCAGACTCTGTGAGGGCTGCACTGTGAGGGACGCTGTGAGGACTCAAATGTATTGTCAGTACAGTACAGCGAAAATACATTTGTCATCTAACCAGAGTGCAAATGAAACGGTAAAGTGCAAACAATACAGTACTGAAAATATGAGTAAAAAGAGTTAAAAAAAACAGGTATTGAATTATTATCATGAGTCACGTCTCTCTTTACAAAGTGAAAGCCTCTTCATACCCAGACCCCGGGTTCACCTGGTATAGGCCTGATATCTCATACCAGTGTCAGTTTATCACTATGTTCCTCTGTCTTGCTCTCTTTCTGAAACACGTACATCCTCTCTACCCGTCCTCAGTGTCCTGTGTATGATCTGGACAACAATGTGGCCTTCATAGGGATGTACCAGACCATGACCAAAAAAGGTGCCATCACTGTGCAGGTAACACACCTACACACACACCTACACACACACACGCACGCACGCACGCACGCACGCACACACACACACACACACACACACACACACACACACACACACACACACACACACACACACACACACACACACACACACACACACACACACACACACACACACACACACACACACACACACACACACACACACACACACACACACACACACACACACACACACACACACACACACACACACAGAGCTCTTGGTCTTGGTGTGCCCACAAGTGAATGCATCTGAGTAAAAGATGGCGCTGGGTGACGTGCTTCAGCCTGTCTGCTTGCTGGGTAACAGATCTTACTCCTGTTTCTATCCCTCTCTTCCCTTACATTCCTTGCAATCTCTAGTTTCATATTATGCCACGGTTTTTGCTCAAGCGTTAAAATTGAGCCTGCTGAAGCGCGTGAAATTGGTAATGCCGATTATTAAGGCAGATTTTAACGACTAATATCAGTCGAATCCTGTTGGTGAAGGCACTTTTGAACATGTTTTCTGAACATGCCGTCAGTTGACCCCTCTCCTGTACCCCCCCCTCTCCTGAACCCCCTTCTCTCCTGTACCCCCCCTCTCCTCCAGAGAAAAGACTTCCCCAGCAACAGCTTCTATGTGGTGGTGGTGGTGAAGACGGAGGACGAGGCCTGCGGCGGTCCGCTGCGTTTCTACCCCCTCCTCCCCGACGAGCTCATCGACGCCGGCAACCGCAGCAAAAACCTGGACGTGGTGGTGACCCCTGCTATCAGATGTGAGTCTGGAGGGTATTAGTATGGCTTTGTATGTATAACATAGGGCTGTTACCAGGAGGAGTTTATTCATACAGTATTTATTCACAACCACTGCCAAGAGATGGCGTGTAGCTGTGAAACAGCCCTCCTTCTGGACCACCGTGAACCTTAGCAGGCCAGACTGTCACTACTAGCTGTGATCTGGACCACCGTGAACCTTAGCAGGCCAGACTGTCACTACTAGCTGTGATCTGGACCACCGTGAACCTTAGCAGGCCAGACTGTCACTACTAGCTGTGATCTGGACCACCGTGAACCTGTCACTAGACTGTCACTACTAGCTGTGATCTGGACCACCGTGAACCTGTCACTAGACTGTCACTACTAGCTGTGATCTGGACCACCGTGAACCTGTCACTAGACTGTCACTACTAGCTGTGATCTGGACCACCGTGAACCTGTCACTAGACTGTCACTACTAGCTGTGATCTGGACCACCGTGAACCTGTCACCAGACTGTCACTACTACGACTTTCTCTCCTGTGTCTTCTCTACTCTGTCTCTCTCTCAGCTTTCATACTGTCTGAATAAAGTAACAAAGTAAGAAGAAAATGTTAAGAAAAAAAACGTCTTTTGGGATGCTTGTCTTGAGTGACTGTTGCAGAGCAGTGCCTGAGGCCGTATGAGGTGTATACACTCACGGCTCAGGGCCCTCGCCCATCGCCGCCCCTCAGAGTCTGGCTATTCCCATCATGTCACTGCTATTGGCTCCACGCCACGCTCTCACCGGCCGTCTTACCCCATGGACGCGCGCTCGTCCTCGGCATCGGTCAACCGCCGCCGGCGCCACCTAAGTGGGAGCACCATGCGCCCCAGCCGTCCCCTTGGGCCCAGGAGCACCAAGTGCTCCAGGTGTCCCTTTGTGCCCAAACTTAAGCACTCTCCCGGGCCTCGCAAGTTAAAGGAGCTCCCCCCGGCCTCCAGCGTGATTCCCTCATCAAAGCAGTCAGGAAGTCAACAGTTTCACAAATGCATCATTGTGTAGCAGACTGCTGCAAGTTACCAACACACCACCATCACACGCAAACTGAAACCAGTGAGAACACAGAGCAAGCAACATACTCTCATGTCCCACAGCATTGTGTTCTGTTGAGATATATTGGGATGTTTTTGTCTGATGTCTGTGTCAGTCTAATCTTGTTAAAATATTATGCACAGAGGCTGTCAGTGAGGGGGACAGAGGAATTGTTAAATCTTATCCTCCGGCGTTGAACTTCTACAGGGAGATTAATAACTTTGAATATTGGAAAAAAGTGCCTATAGTGTGCATACTGTATATTAGATATAGTAGCTATATATTGCTGCTGCACTGTCTACAGTGTTGCCCGCAGGGTGTTGAGGTTATTAACACATTGGGCGCCAGAGGTCACTGTGGGCGTATGGCCGTGTGTGCCAGAGCTGTAATGAACAGGGGTACATGCCGGTGTTTGCAGTGCTAAAACTATATTAAATATTATAGCTATGGATCTAATAATATAGTCGATTGTCATTGAGTTTCTTCTGGTCAAGATGCAAGAAACAGATAATTTTTTCATCAATACATTCCCGTTTTTATACCGTGGTGAATAGGAGTATAGTTTTAGATAGGGATGTCCGATATTATCGGCCTACCGATATTGGCATTCAAAAGTAATATCGGAAAGGATCGGTATCTGTTTTCAAAAAAATAAATCTTTTATTTGATTTTTTTACATTTATTTAACCTTTATTTACCCAGGCAAGCAAGTAAGAACAAATTCTTATTTTATTTATTGTGAAAAGTATGCATAATGTTGTGTTTTTTGGGGGGGGGGGGGACCCCGCATATATCGGTATCGGTTGATATCGGTATTGGAAATTAAGAGTTGGACAATATTGGTATATCGGATATGGGTAAAAAAAAACGATCAAACATCCCTAGTTTTAGAGTAATTCTGTGTAATCCCAGGAAACGCCGCTAAACAGCATTTTATTGCATTTCATTAGGAAGCGTGCCATTCCTCGCTTGGATCAACAATCAATCTGAAATCAACGCTAGATTATCGGTATTATGTTTCATCATGCATGCATGGTGGGGGGGGGGGGTTATGCTTCGATCGTCACCAACGGCATACGTTGTGGAGTAACGTTACAGGACACACGGATCACAATGGAGGCATGCTCGGATCAACGCAAGATTGATAACATATAGCACTTACCTTGACTAGGATGTGCTGCACAAAGAAGAATCCAATGATCTGATCGCCATTCCAAGTATTGATCTCGATCGTGTTTGTTTATTGTTTATTGTTATTCGCACTTACAAATATACATTCTGGAATAAAATAAGTAAAAAGAAGAACAGTTAAAATGTGCAGGAAAGGTAAAAAAACCCAAGGGCTTATAAGCAACCTCCCCTTTTAAACCTATATAGGATAACTACACAAAAACAATCCCTCCCGTCCCACCCGTCCCCACATTATGCACAAACACATGTGCATATCCCTCTCTCATACACACAGATACATACAATACAGCATTATATATTATATTATAATGTTGGGTAAAAGATTTTAAAATACTTTACACAAATACACATGGATACTATAGACTACAGGATCTGTAGTTCTTTTTTAAGCTTACTTTTAAATATATTTAAAGTGGAACATGTTTCTATTAGATTTTGTATATCATTCCACATCACTGCACCTTGATAAACAAATGAGAATTTGGCTACAGAAAGGAATGCGTAAGTCTTTATTTCTTCTTGTGAGATCTTGTGGTGTTGCCAAGATAATCCACGAAATTACATGAATCCACGGTGCTTTATTCTCCCCAATCCATGTGTTATAACCGTTGCTACTGCCCGAGTAAGAAAACCCGGACTGGATTTTTTTTTTTTTTTTCAATCTTTCTTCCCCTCCTTTTTCCCGATTTTTCTCCCATCCCACCCTTCCTGGTTGTTGCATACTTTCCCCTACTGTTGGTCCGGGAGACCGGAGACTGTCACATGCTTTCCTCCGACGCATGTGCAGCCTGGGGCAGGCCAACCTGGCCGCGCAGGTTCTCACCGGGGAGAGTGTAGCGTGTGGGAGGCCACACTATCTCTCCTCAGTTCCAACCCTCGCTGAGCAGGCGCCCCGACCGAACTGTAGGGGTCGCTGTCCACAACGCCCAGGACCCACCCTTCAGCTTTCCCACCCCCTGATACAGCCAATTGTATCAGTGTGAGAGGCCAGCCAAGCTGATAGCAACGCCGGGAGCTGGATTCGAACAGGCGAATCCTAGTGTCTCCCGGTGTTGGTGACGAACGTAATCTCCGTGCGCCACCTGCCCCCCCCGGACTGGATTTGTTAGATCAACATACAGGCTGAGCCAGAGTGAATCCAAGGATGTGCAATAGCGGCCGCAAGGCGTTAGGTGGCGGTATTGGACGTTTGCGATCTCAGACCCATTCAGGACAGCCTGCACAGGCTGCCCGATGAATTATCAATGGAAATAGCAAATAAAAGAAATACTATTTGCTTTGGCCCTGTCTGATATTGTGTTGGGCCACCGCAATTATGTAAGTATGGGAAACTCTACAGTAATAACAACTGTTAATGTACTGTATATATCTATCCCTGTCTCTTTTTCTCTTTCCTCTCTCTCTCTCTCTCTCTCTCTAGCGGAGGTATATGTGATGGGCATGCTGTTCTGTCTGGGTATCTTCCTCTCCTTCTACCTGCTCACCTTCCTGGTGGCCTGTGTGGAGAACAAAAGGTAAACCTGCCTCCTCCTCCTTTTATCTGCCATACCTCGTTTACCATGATTCTAGAGAGCAGGGAGACCGGTCCCTTGGAGTCGAGGAGTTGTACACACAGTAGTAACCTCATTAGTAGCTGTACACACAGTAGTAACCTCATTAGTAGCTGTACACACAGTAGTAACCTCATTAGTAGAATGGGTACAATACAGTACAGCTCAATAGGGAGGTGTAGTCTGACATCACTGGTTGTTCCACCCGTATAGGGATTTATCATTGGGAAAATGGATTATCGGCTATTGTAACAATTCTGCCGCATGAACATTGGCAAGCTTTCCATTTTTGCACAAAATGAGTTCCCTTCTACCACTAACATGATTGTTTAAGCATTTTTGGTTGAAACAAAGGTAGTTATAAGGTTTTTAATTTGTCGTAAAAAAAGAACTACACAGTAGGCAGCCTGTTGTTCAGTACACAGCCGCTATTGGTCTGTTAGGCTGTCGCCCTTTCCCCGTCACGGGCAGCTGATAGTACCAAGCTAGCTAGCTAACGTTAACGTTACCCCGCTAACGTTAGCATTATGTCTACTGTCGTGAACCATTTTAAATCGGGGCATGTAGAGGAGTTTCGGGAACGAGTAAAATGTGCAGGTCCTCTTCTCAGACCTGTGGGGCAAGCACTGCACACGCATCATGCCGGCTAGCTAGCTACACGTCACGGCCGGCTGATAGCATGATAGTAGCCCCTTTCGTGACTGTGATGCACTCGGTGCATCACAGTCACGAAAGGGGCTACCACGATAGCTAACTAACGTTAACAAACACCTTATAACTACTACTACTGTCGTGTCCATAACAGTGGCGGCCGGTGGGTTTCGCCACTAGGGGGCGCTATACCAAACATTAAATGCAAACATGTACAGTACAGTACCACGCAACACTCATTGCCAGACGTGAGCGATTCGACTCACGCTCACGGCAATGAATCGGCTCTTATGAACGAGTCGCTCAGCTGTTACTACAACAACACACAACCAGTCAAATAAAGTATAGTCTAGACTCTAATTCACAACTTGAAACACAATATATAAATAGAAAAGTTAGAAACAAAACTCGCCCGTCTACAAACACAGGCAGATCTCTCCCTCTCTCCTTCTCTCTCTCACACAGCGCAACGTGGAATCGATTCGTTACACAATCAGACCTATTATATACCAAGAATAACTTCAGTATGAGTACAGGGCTGTACACATATTTTGCATATTGTTAAACGAGCCAAGGCTAGCTATTAAACTATCGATATGAATCGAAAATCTGGGACCCTGATGTAAACAAGACAAACGTCTTTCTCTGGTCTGCATCCCCTTAACAATTGTGTGTATTGAGCCGTACTGTATTGTACCCATTCTGCAATCTGTTAATAAAGTTCTCATTCATTCATTCATTCATTGATTGATTGATTGATTGAAAAGTTTATTAACAGATTGCAGAATGGGTACAGTACAGTACATCTCAATACATACAATTGTTAAGGGGATGCAGACCAGAGAAAGACTTTCGTCTTGTTTCCACCAGGGTCCCCCATTTTCAATTCATCATAACATATATGACATACATGACATACAGATAGACAGTACTGCTACATCTATACATTTATGACATATCAGATTTGCAAATACAGTACTGTTTGTGATACAAAAGTGTCCAGAAAAGGAGTGTATATACATTTGGCGTAGAAACTGTACATTGGAGGAGGTTGGTGGGGTGGGGTTGGGTGGGTTGGGTGAGGGCTGTACATTGGAGGTGGGGGGGGGGGGGGGGGGGGGGGGGGGGGTTGGGTAGGGGACACATACACATTTTACACTGTACATTGGAATGTTGACAAAGCCTTACTTGGTCATTTACTGTACAACTAGGTTAGGACATTTGTAGGGGCCAGTTTCGAATTGCAGTCTCACGTAGGTGTTTTTTGAGAGTGTTTTTGAAGGTGGGTAGTGATTCACATTCCTTTACAGCTTTAGGCAGGGCGTTCCACATTGATGTGGCATAATTGCGAAACGTGTTTAGTCCCTTGTTTGAGCCGAATCTGGGTTTTACATGATTTGTGGAGCTCCCTCTGGTGTTGTGATCGTGGTATTCACTGACCTTTGGGAAGTATTTTGACATGTACATGGGTACCTTGGTCGCGTAGTGTATCTTGTAGACCAGGCCCATTGCAAGTTGCTGTACTCTGTCGTCTACTCTAAGCCATCCTAGGTTGTCAAAGTGGGCAGGGGTGAGGTGGGTTCTAGGAGTCAGGTCAAGTAGTAGTCTGACTAGCTTGTTTTGAGATGTTTGTAATTTGTTTTTTAGTGCCTTTGAGGTGCTTTGGTACCATGAGGTGCAAGCATAGTCGTAGTACCCTTGAATGAGTGCTCCTGCTAGAGTCTTCAGGGTATTCTTGTTTACCAGAGAGGAGATCCGGTACAAGAATCGCGTTCGTTGGTTGACTTTTTTTATTACATTGGATGCCATTTTGTCACAGGAAAGATTAGCCTCTAGGATGGAACCCAGGTAGGTAATTTCATCTTTCCTTGTGACAATATTGTCACCCACTGTAACCGAGAAGCCGTCAGTCTTGCTGAGTTTGTTATTTGAACCGAAGAGAATGGACTCTGTTTTGCCCATGTGTAATGATAGTTTGTTGTCGGCGAGCCATATGCAGATTTTGCCTAGTTCCGAGCTGAGGGCTTTTTCAACCTGTAACTTGTTCTTGTCAGAGACCAGCAGGGCTGAGTCGTCCGCAAACAGGAACAAGTTGCAGTCACAAGCTGACGACATGTCATTTGCATAAATTAGGAATAGTAGCGGTCCTAGTATGCTTCCTTGTGGAACACCACAGCTCACTGTGAGGGGGGGGGATAGGGTACCGTTTACTTCCACCATCTGTTCCCTCCCCTCCAGGTAGGATTGTATCCAGCTCACTGATAAACTATCAAAACCAATTGCTTTTAGCTTGTCAATCAGAATGGTGTGATTGACAGTGTCGAAGGCCTTTTGTAGGTCCAGCATGACCATGCCGCAGTATTTGCCCGCGTCCACCTCTTGTTTGATGTGGTCGTTCAAGTAGAGAAGGCATGTGTCAGTGGAGTGGGATGTTCTGAAGCCAGATTGGAATTCGTAGATTAGATTTTTTTCCGCAAGGTATTTTTCGATCTGTTCGTATACTATTTTTTCTATGACTTTCGAGATGGATGTAAGGATAGAAACAGGGCGGTAGTTACCCGGGTCTAATTTGCTGCCCTTTTTGTGCAGGGGTGTTACTCTCGCAATTTTGAAGTCCTTGGGGACGTGTCCCTGTTTTATGGAGAGGTTTATTATGTGTGTGATGACTGGGGTGATGGCTGCTGCTGAGTCTCTGAGGAATTTGGAGGGGATGTTGTCATGGCCAGTGGCCTTGTTTGGTTGGAGGGCGCTCAGTTTTTTGAGTACCTCATCTGTAGTTACTATTTCCAGTTTGAAGTCGTCTTTGTGGACGCCTAGGTTCATGTAGTATGCTACTATGTGTTCTACCCCATACTGCCCTGAGTGGGAGGGTAGTTTGTTTACCAGTGTTGTGGCTATGTTTGTGAAGAAAGTGTTTAAGTAATTGGCTACATCCAGCTTGTCTGTGATGAGCGTGTTGTCCGTCTTTATGTTTATGTTTGAGAACCTGGTTTTGAGTTTTTTACTGCAGCCTAGTTGATTGTTGAGTAATTTCCAAAGTTCACGTGGTTTATTTTTGTTTTCCTCGGTTTTGTCATTGATGAAATTTTTTTTTGCAGTTTTGATCATGGAGTTTACGTCATTTCTTAGTCTGTTTCTTTCTAGTTTGAGTTCAGTCACGTGGTCTTGGAGTTCACTGCTCGTGCTTTTGGTAAGCTTTGACTGACTTTTACGAAACTCAGAGCATTTTTTGTCTCTGGCTTTCATAGCGGTCAGTATTTCAGTGTGCATCCATGGCTCAGCGCGATTTTTTACCCTGGTGGTTCTTAGGGGGGCCATTTTGTTTAGTATTGATGAAAATTTGGTTTTGAAGCCAAGCCAAGTTTCTTCAACCAGTGTACCATTGAGTTCATCTGACCAGTCCAGACTCTCCAGTTCAAGGTTAAAGGCCTCGCTAGAGTAGGTTTTGAGGTCTCTAGATGTGACTGTTTTGTGACAGCCAGCCTTTAGTTTTAGCTTTTTGCGGGTACAGAATATCATGTAATGATCACTTAACCCGCATGCTATAACCCCTTTACTGGAGATCTTGGACTTGTCAGAGGTCAGTATGAGGTCAATGGTAGTCTGAGTTGATTCACATATCCTTGTGGGTTGGGTGATTAGTTGGCTGAGGCCGTGCAGATCACAAAACCTATTGAAGGATTTGAAGACGGGTGCATTTTTTTGTTGCATATCCGTGTTCCAATCCCAATAAGAATTTTTTCCGCATCCTCAGCTCCAGCTAAGCACACATCCAGAGTATCATAAAAACCAGTCTGTTCTGGTGGTCTATAGATTGTGCCTATTAGTACTGATTTTGCCCTTTCAAATAAGATTTCAATCCATACAGTTTCAATCTCGTCATGGTTAAGGTCAGTACGGTTGCTGAATTTGGTATCTTTGTGTATATACACACAGACACCACCTCCATACTGGTTCCTATCCCTCCTGATGATTGAATAGTCCTCGATTTCTATCTCTGGATCCTGAACAGATGAGTCAAGTTTTGTTTCTGTGAAACATAATATATTTGCCTTACCGTTTAGAAACAAATGTCTGATTTCAGCCAATTTCGGTTTCAAGCTGTTTATGTTTAAGTGAAATATGTGAAGTCCATTTTTGCTTGTAATAAGTTTGATGTCGTCACAGTTGAGGTAACTCTGTTCCATTGTGTCCTGTCCTGTGGTGGGGGGAGGGGGGGCGTTGTTGCTGTTTGTGCCGTGGGTGGGGAGGGGGGGGAGGGGTGATGCTTTGTCCTTTGCTGGTGTCTGTATTCCTTTGTGTGAAAGCCCGCGATGTGGGGGGGGGGGCTGGTTGATTACAGATATGTCTGATTGTACTCCATTGTGGGGGAGGGGGGGTGCCTTTTGTCCTGGCCTCGGCCCGGGTAGACTTGCTGGCATGGCGGGGCCAGCCAAGCTAACCGTCGGGTCCTTGGTGGTCTCGATGTCCCGCGCCGCTCTTCCTTTAGCCACTCGCCGAGTCCGCTGGGGCTTCTGTGAGGGTATGTCGCCGCTTGCTGGTCGGCTGGTGCAACTGCTGGCTGAAGCGTCAATTGCGTGGATGCTGTTGATCTCCGGCGCCGGTGTGAGGAGCGATGCCTCGCTGTTTTGTCCCCGCGACGTGCTGGGCGCCTCGGTTGTGAACCCCGGTTCCTTCCCTCTCGCTGTGGCCTCTCGTGGGTTCTTTTGCAGGGGTGGCAGAGGAGGAATGTTGCCGTTGATCATGTCGTTAGCCGCAGTATGTGTGGGTAGCCGTTGATCTGTTGTACTGGCTGCTGCTTCTTGGATCAGCAGATTTGACTGTAGTCTCTGGTTCCGTGTCATTACGGGACCAGGGTTCTGATGAATGTCACCCGACATGAGCAGGTATAATAAAAACATTGATCTCTTATTACACTTGCCTGCCGGGGGTAATTTCTTTCGTTCCGGATTTGCAGTAAGTACTGTGTGGATGGTCGTGGCTCCGAAGGCAGGATGTTTCCTCTCCGAGCCCGTTAACAAATAGAAGTCGCAATGGGACTGCTGTTTTACGTTTTCGCTATCCTCCACTTCTGTCTGGAGTTGCTGCTTGAGTTGTGAATTCAGGTACAAATCCATAATCCACAGGAGGGAAAGTAGAAAATGCGCAAAGTACTTTGTTGTTGTTGCTCTGTTGCGTTGGTTACGGGAGCTACGTAAAATGCGACCGTCCATGTTGAAGCCGGATGCAAAGCATTCAAACATAGACGATATTGAACAAGCCATAATCCACGTATTTTCAATCCGAGAGAGCTGCAGTAGTTAAATCAATGAGCCATCGAGATAGTCAGTGTGGTAAGTAACGTTATTATTGCATCCAAGATTGATACAGATACAGAGAGAGAGAGAGAGAGAGAGAGAGAGAGAGAGAGAGAGAGACTCACTGTTTAGTTGAACGTCCAGGGCCAAGTTAGCAGTTAGCCAAGTGTTAGCTCAGCTGAGCTCGTTGCCACAACACTCAACAAGTACATTCCGTTGTCCATTTCCGCTCGAACAGACTGCAAAACTACCTGGCGTTCTATCGCCATGCTCTAAGACAAACTCTAACCTTAACCAACTTTGAAAGAGTGCCTAAGCTTAAGAACTTGCAGTCACGGCACGGCAAACAGCTGCATGCATCTCACAACAACACAACTATCTCAACCAAGCTAGAAGCTAGAAATTGGATTCGGCCAATCAGATATCGTCTCTGTGAAATTCTGCCATGGAAAGAAATACTGGCGTCGGCCAATCAGAGAGCGTCTCCGCGAAATGCGGCTATGGAAAATCCTTCACGGAAGTTCACGCTGCTGGCTAGACCGCTTCAAATCGCGCTCGGATTCCAACATAATAGTCATATTTCAACGCACAACGCCATATGCACTGATTGGCTGTGACGGAGACAGCGATCAAACTGTGACGCGCACGCAGAGCGCTATCGCGTATTGCCCCCGAGAAATACGAAAAAATAAAAAAAATAAAAAAACGTGATGTCACTTCCTGCTCTGGAAAACGGTGTTTTTTTAATTTAGATAATAACGTTATATTGTGCATTGGAAATACAAACATACTTAAAATGAGTAAATATTATTAATTTTAAACATGTTTATATTATTTATAGGGCTATAAAACACAAAAACGAAAAAGTTTTATTCTCTTCTTCTCTGATTTAACAGCAGCTGGCCAGCAGGTGGGTCGGCGCCCTAGCGCCCCTAGTGGTAGAGCCGCCACTGGTCCATAAGTTCCCTGGCAGAATACTTTGTTTGTGAGGACAAAGGTATACAAGAGGAGAGAACCATTTTAAATCGGGGCATGTTAGGAGTTTCGGGAATGCCGACTAGCAAGCTAGCTAGCTACTAACGTTATAAACTATACACAATATGTACAACGACACAATGATCTACATTAGTATTTACAGTGATTTAATATGCAGCGAAAAAAATACAAATATGGTAACGTGGTTGTGGCTTTTACAAATAGTGGTTAGCTTTAGAGATAAATGGCTATGATCACGGAGCACTAGTGTTGGGTGAAACAGATACTAGCCACAGATTCAGGGTCAGTTATTTTCCCATTGTACAAATTGTTAAGCTTATGGAATGTAAGGGAAATCTGATCCTAGGTATGTGACTAGTAGGCAGGAGGCTACGCTGTGGTGACGTCAGTCAGCAGCGTCAAATAGCAGTGTAGTTTCCCAGCGAACGAAAACATAAACGTTGTTATTTTGCTACCTTTACGATTAATTGCGAATACTTTCATGTTGAGCTAATAGATTGTGGATAAATACGCACAGAAAGGTACACCATGCCAACGTTAATGCTTTATTTATCTAAAACGAGCCGATTTAGAAATGGTCAATGGGGAAATACATTGCATTCCACAGAGGGTGGAACAGGAAAAAACGAAAATGACGTAACCACTACACCTCCCTATACACAATTGTTAAGGGGATGTAGACCAGAGAAAAACTTTCGTCTTGTTTGCATCAGGGTCCCCCATTTTCAATTAATCATAACATATGACATACATGACATACAGATAGACAGTACTGTTACATCTAGACATTTATGACATACCAGATCCATAGCTGTCAACATTGGCATTTGAAAAAACAGGAAATTTCGCCCCGCCCCCTCCCCCCGGCCCTGCCCCCTCCCAATGTAGTCTCCTCCCCCTCGTTAAATTAAATTAATCAGATACCTGGTTGAAAGTGAAATGCTGTGAACATCCCTGCATTAAATGAATGGAAGTGTAAGACAAATTCAGTATAAATTCACTTTATGTAGTAGTATAGCATTAACAATGCATACATAAATGTTATGATGAATTGAAAATGGGGGAAGAAGTCCTTCTCTGGTCTGCATCCCCTTAACAATTGTGTATTGCGCCATACTGTATTGTACCCATTCTGCAATCTGTTAAAGTTAGCAATCAATCAATGTATTACCATAGTGTCTTTATACCTTCATCACTGTACATATTAATACTACAACTCAAGAAGAATCAAGAGGTTTATTTGTCACATACATACAGTGAAATGCGGATTGATTGTGCAAAATACAATAAAAATAGGCATAGAAAAAAGAATAGGTAACACAAGATATGCATGATAAAAAAAGACATGCCAAGTTCCTGAAAAACTGGTTCCTATGTACACTACAATACAATTGTAACTCTTAATGTATCTAAACTATGTACAATACCTCCTTCCTTTAAAGTGACATTTTGTTTAAAGTGATCTGTACTGTACATACATCTGATTAGTATTGTATATTACTATTGCACTTTACTGTTACATTTGCACTCTGGTTGGATGCCAAATGTCTTCGTTGTACTGTATAATGACAATACATTTTAATCTAATCTAATTAGACTGTTTTATCACTCTGGAATGGATGGGGGATACCACTTCATTCCCTGTGGGGGTCTCTTGCACCGGCCAGGGACCTGTTGTAGGTATAGGTTGCAGACCTCGCATTTCTCAACACCTTCTGAGAAGGAGTGTATTTGTGAAACATTTTCATAGCCTCTATGCCTCGCCGATTGGTCATGATGACTGACGTCGCTTTTTCCTCCATGTGCGACATTGAAATCAGCGCGTTAACTGGAATATGTTGTGCCTTTACACATATGTTGGATTATGTAATTGGTTTGTCATGACAAACAAATAAAATATCGCATCGCCGGCTGTCTCTGGCTTGCTCCAGCGGACACCAGAGCTCAGCCAGCGGCGAGAATATGCTGCCGCGAGCCGCATCGCTGAGCTCTGGTGTCCGCTGGAGCAAGCCGGCGATGCGATATTTTATTGGTTTGTCATGACACACCATATTGTGCCATATGAGTAAAGGCACAACATATTCCAGTTAACGGTATATTTTTTTAATGATTCGTTACGGCGTAGTCAATACTTCCATGCGTATAAATTGAGGAAGGCAGGGACCTCTGCCGCTCTGGCGGCAGCGGTGGATAAGGGGGCGTGCTAGCGCGGGTCACGTGGGGGTCGCGGCCAATCAGAGGAACCCGGAAACCGAGCTCCGTTGCGGAAAGTATAGACGCGAACTGTACATTGGAGGTGGTTGGGTGGGTGGGGTGGGGTGGGGGGGGGGGGGACTGTACGTTGGAGGGGGTTGGGTTTGGACATTTACAGGGGCCAGTTTCGAATTGCAGTCTCCTGTAGGTGCTCTTTGAGAGTGGTTTTGAAAGTGGGTAGTGATTCACATTCCTTTACAGCTGTGGGTAGGGCGTTCCACCTTGATGTGGCGAAACGTGTTTAGTCCCTTGTTTGAGCCGAATCTGGGTTTAACATGATTTGTGGAGCTCCCTCTGGTGTTGTGGTCGTGGTATTCACTGACCTTTGGGAAGTATTTTGACATGTACATGGGTACCTTAGTGGTGTAGTGTATCTTGTAGACCAGGCCCATTGCAAGTTGCTGTACTCTGTCGTCTACTCTGAGCCATCCTAGGTTGTCAAAGTGGGCAGGGGTGAGGTGGGTTCTAGGAGTGAGGTCAAGCAGTAGTCTGACCAGTTTGTTTTGAGATGTTTGTAATTGAGTTTTTAGCGGCTTTGAGGTGCTTTGGTACCATGAGGTGCAAGCATAGTCGTAGTACCCTTGAATGAGTGCTCCTGCCAGAGTCTTCAGGGTATTCTTGTTTACCAGAGAGGAGATCCGGTACAAGAATCTAGTTTGTTGGTACACACAGTAGTAACCTCATTAGTAGCTGATGATGGAGCAGTAATTCTTTCAGACGAAGAAACATACAAGTCCGTTTTCAGATTAACAATGCTTTAAAAATCTAAACATTATAAATTGGATTGGTGTGTACATTCATGGTTGTCTGTAAATGTCTTATCTGTTGTCATTTATATGTTATGTGTGGACCCCAGGAAGAGTAGCTGATGTTTTGCATCAGCTAATGGGGATCCTAATAAAATCATGAATCATAAATAATAAGACAGTGGACAGTGATGTATCACATTGACACATCCAAGTGATTTAGATTGACTTTAGTTTACACCTGCAAGGGCGTGATTTTCGTGATTATATCTCACGGGTCGAACAAACCTGAATGTTATTGCCATAAAATACAACGTATTTTACCGTCTCAATCCGGAGCTATGGACATTATACAAAAGTAACTGTACTTACAGTAGATTTCATTCACTGTCTTGTACCGAGAGCCTGGTGGTACTAAATCCAGATTTAACTCTGCCATTGGAAAGAGGAGACATGGCCCGATCCATAGATGTATGACTTGGTCATTTATAGGCCTGATATTCTATATTCATATTTCTAATTGCATGTGTTTGGATGGCAACATCCAGTACTGTATCTACAAAAAAACGTGTAAATCATCTGCCCTTTGTTCATTTGCTTAGATTTGTACACTTGATCTCAAGAAGGTGCTGAATGAGCTCAGCGCCACTTACTTTAACTTTTGGTCAATGTTAGCATGGTGTTATTCAGTCAAAGATGAAGAAAAAACGATAATATAATAATATTATAATTTATATTCTCCTTTTTTTACAATTTACTCAAGCATAGTAACAGACACAATATTTCTGACACTGGGAATACATTACCTGGCGTCCATAGAGTCCCTAGATACCTGGGCCCTCATTCATCAACGTGTGCGTAGAACATGTTCTATTTCCACACGTAAGCACAGAATTTAGAATGAGTGTACGCACAGGGAAGTCGGGATTCATCACACGTGCGTACGCAGGTTCTACGCACACCTGTCATGATGAATATGACTTTGATCCTACGTTTGAGCTTGTGCACTGTTTTAAGTATTTGCATACCAGAAACGCCCCGATTAACCATATATACGGTAATGGAATACCCCCATGAAATGTGGAAAAATGGACTAAGCCGAGGGAAGCGTGTCATGAGACAGGCTGACAGACGTGTACACTTACGGTGATGTCGGATATGATATCTATTA
This sequence comes from Notolepis coatsorum, assembly GCF_963971535.1. NCBI lineage: Eukaryota > Metazoa > Chordata > Actinopteri > Aulopiformes > Paralepididae > Notolepis > Notolepis coatsorum. The sequence continues at coordinate 205,603,651 of NC_140165.1, forward strand.
ACCATTGCTGCCTGGGCAGCGCAAACACTAATAAATACCGCGCTGGAATATGACTGCCTTTTCCCGTGTTGTTTGATTAATACCCAGGGATTAAAGTTCTCCTCAATTTTATTCCAAATCGCGATGGATCTCCCGTCAATTCTCTACCTGCTGCATATGATTTCTAGAGGCATACTACAATCTATTTTGATGTCAGTATTGGGTAGCCTATATAAACAATAATACGAGAGCATATACAAGAACAATGAATCTTACTGCCATGTATGATGTAGCAGATACGCCATGTGTAGCCTGCCTATATGTGATCAATACAAACATGAACTTGAATTCCATCATGTCTGTGTGCGGGTCACTGCGGGAACTCACAAGGCTGTTGTCACAATGTAAATAAGAACGTGCACTGAAAAGTTACAGTATGTAGTTGGTTGATTATTTGTATGACAGTCAGTAAACCCTTGCAAAAAGTATCAGTTTTATTTAATTAAATGAAAACATTCAGCATCGCCTTCCTCCCGGCATCCAGCAATAACATGTATCAGGCAAATGCGCATCGCAACATTGACTGAGTGGAATCCCTTTCTATTCGCATTTGTGATGGAGCTTTGACAGCTACAGTAACAGTCTATTGCTCGATCCATCTCCAATATCACGATGGACCGTGCCGGTGGCAAAGACCCGAGGGTGGAGAGGATCTTGAATGAATTCCATCATCATATATATATGTTGTGTGTCTGTCCACTATGTTTGTTACTTTGTTATTCCCCCCCCCCCCCCTATCTATGTAAAGCGACCTTGGGTCTCTTGAAAGGCGCTATATAAAATGAAGCTATTATTATTATTGTTATTATTATTATCATCACATCTGTGCGGGAGCTCACAAATAGACTGTTAGTCTCAGTGAAGTTTCAACGGAGGTCATCTATTCTAACCAACAAATTGAAGTAGAAAGCATTTCGTGACCAATCTTATTTGGAAACATGACACACAAAATAATTTGCTTTTTATTTGAAACAATATTTAATCGCGTTTGGAGGTGGGTGTTCTGCGTCTGCCCCCCGTGCCAAACAAGCAGGCCAACCTCTTGTTCGCGTGTGAGCCCGTTATAATTACACTACTGTCGCTATTTTACAATGAACTATAATGAATTACGGGTCATACAGAAGTTGAACACTAATGCACGGAAGCTTATTTCCGCCTTGAAACTAATGCAGAACTGAGGAGTGCTTATGCGTAGTAACGATATTCTACCACTGGGCGTCAGCTAAGTGTGCTCTGACCTGTGCGTAGACGTAAGCACGGAGTCAAGTTCAAGTTGAAATTGATGAATCCCACTCTTTGCTTAGAAATGATCGTACGCACAGGGTAAGCACAAATCTGTGCGTAGAACACGTTGATGAATGAGGGCCCTGGAACATGCAAATGGACCTTGTAGAAGTGGAGCAATCTTCCATTTACTTGGGTATGTACTTTTAGGTGAATTCTCTGAAAATATGGCTAGGGCTTAAGAGGTTAATGGTTAGGATGGGTTAAATACAGGGTATACTGTATATCAAATTTTCTTTGGAAATAGTGGCTTTGGTCTCCGACTACTTCCTCTCATCCGTCTCGTCCGCTACTGTAAATACATCATGTAACGTTAACAGTACGACAAGGACAAGACTGAACCGAGTACAGAATCCTTTCATTTACATCTCAAGTATTCTTGTCTCTTGTCATGTGTGCAGAATGAACAAGAAGACGGAGGTGCTTGTGCTTCCTGCCGATGTGTCGCCAGCGGAGACAGGTATCCTGGCAACTAGCACTAATGGACTGATCCACTGGAGGGGGGGGGGTTCTTTAGAGGGTGTACAGAGCATACCATTAATCCTGTGAACCAGTAGGTTGATGAGATTCTAAATCAGTTCACGTGACATGTATGATGTTGAAAACAAAGTAGCCGTAACATTATTTAGTGTAAAAGAAAAACAAGATATTAAGTGTAATTCATTTGATGTTCTGTTTACATTGAATATGTCTGTCTTCCTCTCTCCCTCATGCTAATGCGTGGTACAGCCTCTCTACTTGGTAAGAATGGAGATGGTATAATGATATCCAGCTACAGCCATCATCATTATTCTACCCTTTCTCATGCTAGAACTGTGGAACCACTGCACTGTTTGGCCAACGTTATCTCCTCACATGCTCACCATAGAAATAGAATTCATAGAAAGGACTATCGTAGAATTCTAATTCTATGGGGCTGATCTGTGCTTGTGCCGCAATAGTACGTATCTCAAACTTTGTCCGAGGGAAGCACCAAAAAAGAGGGCATGGTTTGAGATAAATCGCATCACACACAGAAACAAACAGTGGTGGCATAACGTTGCTCTGATTGCACCTGTTGCAAGACTTGATCTCACTGCATCACTCAGCACTCTGATCAGTCATTCATTGCATCACTCAGCACTCTGACCAGTAGGGATGCACCGAAATTTCGGCCACCGAAAGTTTTCGGCCGAAAATGGCAAAAATGGCCTTTTGGCTTTCGGCCGAAAGAGTTTTTTCACTGAAAATATATCACCGAAACAGAAAGAACCTGTAACCTAACGCGTGTTGTTGTGATGATGTCATCAAAACGCGGATTCAGTCATTACATGCGCGCTGTGAGCTCTTCAGTCCTGCGTGATACTCCTCTTGGGACTCGGTTGTCGCTCTGTTTCTATGTAAACTCTGTGCGCAACGAGTCCAATAAATGCGTCTTTAACATGCTTTATCCTTATTTACTATATGCCCGTCGCGGTTAATCACTGAGTGATCTAATATGCATATTATTCAGAGCGAGAGGGGGAGGGATTGTGTTTCTCACATTGACGCTGTCTGTCGCGCGTCTACTGTGCCAAAGTCAAGAGAGCGCATTCATCTGGGGACTAGAAAGGTGCGCTCAGTAGAACACAGATGTCCGCCTCTCTCTCTCTCTCTCTCTCTCTCTCTCTCTCTCTCTCTCTCTCTCTCTCTCTCTCTCTCTCTCTCTCTCTCTCTCTCTCTCTCTCTCTCTCTCTCTCTCTCTCTCTCTCTCTCTCTCTCTCTCTCTTTGATTGATTGAAAACTTTATTAACAGATTGCAGAATGGGTACAATACAGTACGGCTCAATACACACAATTGTTAAGGGGATGCAGACCAGAGAAAGACTTTCGTCTTGTTTACATCAGGGTCCCCCATTTTCAATTCATCAGGACATATGACATACAGATAGACAGTACTGCTACATCTATACATTTATGACATACCAGATTTGCAAATACAGTACTGTTTGTGATACAAAAATACCCATAATAGTGATTATTTATTATTTAAGTAAAGTTTTGCCATAATCATATATTTTTCCATAATCAGGTAGCTGAACAACATTGGTAAAAAAAATTCTATTCTATGAATCATTTTCTGTCTTTCGGCATTCGGTTTTCGGCCAACTGTTTCCTATTTTCGGTATCGGTTTCGGCCAAGAATTTCCCATTCGGTGCATCCCTACTGACCAGTCATTCACTGCATCACTCAGCACTCTTGACCAGTCATTCACTGCATCACTCAGCACTCTTGACCAGTCATTCACTGCATCACTCAGCACTCTTGACCAGTTATTCACTGCATCACTCAGCACTCTTGACCAGTTATTCACTGCATCACTCAGCACTCTTGACCAGTCATTCACTGCATCACTCAGCACTCTTGACCAGTCATTCACTGCATCACTCAGCACTCTTGACCAGTCATTCACTGCATCACTCAGCACTCTTGACCAGTCATTCACTGCATATGTTAATGCGTATCATCACTCACCATAGCTGCATGTCAGGGAGAGGGGTTCAGGACTCACAGCCCCCATTGATTCATCCCATTACTGCCTGCTCACTCATGTGTTGATACTGTCCTCACTAGGGCTGTCCCCTGTTTGTCCATTTGTCTACTACGTGCCCATTAAAGGTAGATTCTGTAATTTCGTCAAACGGCGATCTCTAGACAAAAGAGTCCCGCTTGGTACTGCTCTTTGTTTAAATAATTCGTTTTTGTCTGATGTGTGGGTTGGATTTCAGTGGGTATAGGGGGAGGCGTTGCTACCGCTGGCCACACCTCAGGCTCTGACAAGAGAGGTCTGGAGAAATTCACAGTAAAATAAGATAAGCAGTAAACTCCAACCCACAGATGAAAACACAAAAAGTAAACAAAGTGCAATATCAAGCAGGGCTCTTTTGCCTAGAGGTCGCTGTTTGATGACATTACAGAATATACCGTAAAGGTCATAGTTGACAAAAATGTATTTGGTTGATTAGCCTTTTTTTATGCTGGATGAGTTATTTATGGTGATATGATAAACTCATATCTGGCATCACAATAATATTCGTAAAATAGGCTTTGCCACTATATAAGCACTAGATTTAAAGAGGGCTCTCTCCGTGATCACATTCATGTGCAGAAGGACAATAATGTTGGAAAAGTTATTTAAAAAAGTTGCTGGTTAAATGGACCATTTGGTTAATCAACATTCTATAACTATTACCACAATGTGACTAAATATTTTAGTTGTATTTGAGGACAGCCCTAGTCCTTTCCTCTCTGAGCATGTGCATTCGGTGGCCTTCTAACAGTCCGTCTACAATGGTACAAGTGTAGTATGTGGTATTTAGGTTTGAGGTCAAATCACTTCCAATTTAATCAATTTTCAAATGATCTGCCAGTGGTGATGTTCCTTCCCAATGATTTATTAATAGATCGGATAAGACTACCTTCACGTGATCAATCTTTTCTTTTTCAATATTTAAAGAAAATTCAGATTGTGAATGAATTTAATTAAAAGTGAAATGACCCTGACCTTTGTAAGATAAGGATAGTGACTGGTGTTGCTTGGTTCACCATGTAGCAGTTCATTGCATAATATTGGTGTGTGTTTGTCTCTCTATCTCTATCTATCTATCTCTCTCTCTCTAAACAGGGAAGACTCCTGCCTCGCCATATGAGTACGGCTCCTTCGGTGAGTTGTGGCGTCCAGGTCAAGTTTCAAGTTTCTTTATTAGTTGTCATACAGAAATACAGAATACTTTTGTATAAAATGCTTCTTTCTGTTCTGCAGGTCATTTCTCTATTTGACAGGAATAATAATACATTTATTTGTATAGCACATTTCATACAAAAATTGCAGCTCAAAGTGCTTCACAACAGAAAAAAGACAGGCATAAAATGAGCACATAAAGTGCAGACATATAAAATCACAGTTTTTCACATTAGAATCTAACATCCCAACAGGCCACCTTGTTTATGGTTTGATTCAATTTTAAAAGTAAACAATAATAAAAAGAGTAAAATAGAATAGACAGAGTAAAATAGTGCAATGCAATAAAATTGTAGCTGGATTACTGTTTAACAGTTTAAGTCGTCTTTACCTTCCCTGTTTGGTATCCACTTTGACCCTTCGAACCGCCCTCTCAGGGCAAACCTCCCTCTCAGGGTGCAGTTCTAGGCCTGAGTCCCCCACACAGTTTTAAAAACCTGACAGTCTTTCTTCCTGCTTGATACCCACAAGCCGTTGTGTCCTTGGGCAAGACACTTAACCTACTTGCCTTGTATGAATGTGTATGCATGTGAATGAATGTTGGTGGTGGTCGGAGGGGCCGTAGGCGATGATTATTCGCCACGCTTCCGTGAGTCTGCCTCAGGGCATATCTGGCTGCAATTGTAGCTTACCACCACCGGTATGACTGTGTATGAACGAATAATGGACTCTGTGAAGCGCTCTGAGTCAGAGAAGAGCGCTATATAAATCCAATCCATTATTATTATTATTATTATTATTATTATTATTATTATTATTATTATTATTATTATTATTATTATTATTAGTTTAGAACCTGTAATAAAAGAGTAAAATAGAATGGACAGAGTATAATAGTGCAATCTACAGTACAATCAGCAGCATATGGAAGGAATGATGCACGGTACGTCTGAGAGTGAATGTAATCAAAACAGAAACAAGACTCACTCCCTTTTCTCTTTGTCCAGCTGACAATGGAAGCACACTGAGTTCAGAGGCGATCACAGAGAGTGTCACGTCAACCGACAACAACTATGGATACAACTATGGTATGGACATGAAACCAGGACAACTGCAAACACACGGGCTCTGCCACCACATACCAAACACACAGGCTCTGCCACCACATACCAAACACACAGGCTCTGCCACCACATACCAAACACACAGGCTCTGCCACCACATACCAAACACACAGGCTCTGCCACCACATACCAAACACACAGGCTCTGCCACCACATACCAAACATACAGGCTCTGCCACCACATACCAAACACACAGGCTCTGCCACCACATACCAAACACACGGGCTCTGCCACCACATACCAAACACACGGGCTCTGCCACCACATACCAAACACACGGGCTCTGCCACCACATACCAAACACACAGGCTCTGCCACCACATACCAAACACACGGGCTCTGCCACCACATACCAAACACACGGGCTCTGCCACCACATACCATTGCAGAATTTCTCCACAACCATCTCACTGCTCTGCTTCCGATTGGTAGCCTGCAAATGGCTCTGGTTCCTCATTAGTTGTATGTGTGTTTTTTTAGGACCGGAGCCTTTCAAACATCGAACAGTCCTCAATCACCTCCACATTGGTGACACGCTGCCTATCGATCAGCTCAATCAGACCCAAACCGTGCACTGTATCAATCAGTACTATATCAATCGCGCGTAATGAGATTTAATGGCATCCTTCACATGAAAAAAACATTCTGTTTTGAGCTGTTCATTTGTTTGCAGTCAATCCAGATCATTTGGAATAAATGTTCTATCTGAAACCTTTATGTGTATACAGATATGTATGGATAGTCGGATCCAATCGGCGATATAATTACCTGGTTATTCAACTTGAAATTGGTTCAAGATCCATAATGTGAGAAATTGGTTTCCTAATTCAAAGGCCTTAATGGCTCACAAATGTTCCCACAAAACCATACTGACTGTGTAAGAGCAACATCCATGCAATGATTTCAGTACGTCAGCACCATGTATAGTATGTACTTCAGTGGCCAAATCCCCTGATCGTCCCAAAAGACATGCTTTGGTGGAATCGCTCTTAACACTTTCAGTGCCGACCACGCTATATATCGTTGTTTCATCCCGCCCATTAAATGCAGACGACGCTAATTGTCGTTTTTTTTTTTATTTATTAGCGATCTGAATTCATATTTCATCAACCGAGTCTCCCGTTGGTACAGCAGCCCCTCTATGAGCTCCGATGGGAAAATACTGCCCCCTATCGTCTATCCCTGTGTAACTGCAGCCCATTCGATTACACAGGTTGATGGGTGGGGGGGGAGCCTACTCGCTCCACTATGCTGGCGAGCCGTCTGATGAAGAGGGAAGTGATTGCGAGACGGAAAGCAGCCTGGAATATATATTTACAGCAGCCAATAATCAATCAATAAATGCGATAGATATTTTGAATGGCGATCAGGAATTGGAATAATCTTTTTGGAGAACATCTGATGTAAGGTAAGGAGTCTACTATATCTGAGTCGGCACACTGTGTAAGAGACCTTTGAAGATACATTTCTTTATCTGTCTAATCCTCCTCCTCTCTCTCCCTCCTCTCCCTGCCCCTCCTCCTCCTCTCCCTCCCTCCATCAGAGCGGTCGCTGGACAGTGTGGGTCGCAGCAGACAGGAGTCTCTCAGCTCCGTGGAGGAAGACGACTATGACACGCTAGCCGACATCGACTCGGACAAGAACATTGTACGCACCAAGGTATGCCTCGCCCCGACTATCCCAACACATGAGAATATTGAAAACCTTAAACGGAACCCCCGCATCAAGAAAGGTGTGAATGTACAGCTTTTAGTCATGTTGAAATGCAACATATTGGGATGCAAAATAAACTTTCTGGCCCAAGTTCAGTATAAACAATGATGATCTGGGACCTACCTGTGTTCATGGCTCTTTGGGACCTACCTGTGTTCATGGCTCTTTGGGACCTACCTGTGTTCATGGCTCTTTGGGACCTACCTGTTGAAGGATGTCTGTTTTTCAATGTGTATATAATGTATATATCGGTGGGTGACAGCATCTACTCAGACGGATCTCTAGATCTTAAAAGTAGGGCAGCCAGTTCTGTGTCTCCATGGTAGCAAGCAGGGTGTGTGGCTCCGAGGTCGTTCGGCAGCTTGTAACAAAAACAAACGAGATAAGCACTGAGAGCAGGCAGGGTTTTTGGTCAGAGAGAGAGCTATGGGGAGAGTTTGACATCGCCGTTGCCATAGTGATTTGGGTCAAAGGACCAGTTGTCAAAGCCAGCGTGTCACATAGTAACAAGAAGAGGGGGCGGGCCTGTCGTTGCTAGGGAGAAGACGTTATGATGTGAGTTCCTTCCGGGGTAAGTTAGACTAAGATACGACATGAAGCCGAGCAAACACCACAGAGACTTTGAAACAATCCCCCCCCCCCCCCCCCCGGGAGAAATTAAGTGCCACAACATCAGGGAAGGCTTTTGGACAACAGCTAGGCCGCCACGACCACCGAGCGGGGTAACAGGAGAGATCCTTAGAATAATGAATTTAGTTTCTTCCAAAGACTTTTCAAGGACAATACAGAACTGTCTTCCATCTGGTACAGAGGCTCTGTTTATAGAATAAACAACGTTTTTCCAAGAAAGGTATCATGTTGCCAGTGTCGAATTCTTATGATTACGGATTGCATTAAAGGGGGATGACATCGATGTACAGCCAGTATGAGAAGGTCGACTTCGGAGAGAGAGATAAACACAATGCAGAAACTACACGAACATGGAGGAAGAGGTGATACTGGCTGATTCTGGTCGAAATCTAACACTGTGTTCATGGCTCTTTGGGACCTACCTGTGTTCATGGCTCTTTGGGACCTACCTGTGTTTACCTGGGCTCACCAGTGTAAAAGGGGAATGTGTGGAACTGTGTGAAGTAGGGTGTTTAACCTGTCCTGACTGCTCCTCTCTCTCTCTCTCTCTCTCTCTCTCTCTCTCTCTCTCTCTCTCTCTCTCACTCTCACTCTCACTCACTCACTCACTCACTCACTCACTCACTCACTCACTCACTCACACTCTCTCTCTCTCTCTCTACACAGAAGTACATGTGTGTGTCAGACCTGAACCTGTCCTGACTGCTCTCTCTCTCCCCACAGAAGTACCTGTATGTGTCAGACTTGTCTCGCAAGGACAAGAGGATCCTCAGCAAGAAATACCAGATCTACTTCTGGTAAGACATACACTGTGTGGTTAATCAGAGATAAACACATACTATCAGCTGAGAATGAATGGGTAGAACTGACCTGTTCCTCTCTTCAGGAACATCGCCACCATCGCTGTGTTCTACGCCCTGCCCGTCATTCAGCTGGTCATCACCTATCAGACGGTATGCCCAAACAAGAACCATAGAAGTGTTTTTTGAGATATTTTTTTTAACAGCCGTAGCAGTTGTATAGTGTGTAATGTGAACCTCACCAGGATGTAACACAACACTCCAGTTTACAGTTTCTGGATGATGAGCTTGGATAACGTCACTCCTCTGAATGCCTACAATTTAATTCTAAGGATATCATGTGATGTGGGGAGATGAGATGTAATATGATATTACCAGCAGCAGACTGACATGTACAGTAAACATGTGGTAGACAGTCTCATTCTCAAGGCCAGCAGCAGACTTACATGTACAGTAAACATGTGGTAGACAGTCTCATTCTCAAGGCCAGCAGCAGACTCACATGTACAGTAAACATGTGGTAGACAGTCTCATTCTCAAGGCCAGCAGCAGACTTGCATGTACAGTAAAACAGTCTCATTCTCTTCTTAAGGTTGTCAACGTAACAGGAAACCAGGATATTTGCTACTACAACTTCCTGTGTGCCCACCCCTTGGGAGCTCTGAGGTATTGTAAAGAGTTAATTCATTAAATTGAAAGTGAATTGATTCCAACCCTGGTGCGAGCAAGCTTATTACAAAAACATGTTTATTTAGTGTGTGTGTGTGTGTGTGTGTGTGTGTTCGTGTTCGTTTGTTGGATCTTATCCTATCCAGTGCTTTCAACAACATCCTGAGTAACGTTGGTTACGTGTTACTGGGGCTCCTCTTCCTCCTCATCGTCCTCCAGAGAGATATTGTGCACAACAGAGCACTGGTCCGCAACGACCTCAATGCACTGGTCAGTCTCTGTCTGTCTATCTATCTCTGTCTATATCTCTATAAATTAACTATTGTAGAATTGACCTATCTCCCCCCCCCTCCCCCAGAAGGTGTGATTGGAGGATCAAGAAAAGAGGGCAGGGCTTAAGATTGACAATTGACAAGAGTGTTAATATTAACATCTGCATAAAAAATCTGGCCCTCCCTGCGTCCTCCTTCCTTCCCTCTCTCCTGCCTCCAGGAGTGTGGTATTCCTAAGCACTTTGGTCTGTTCTCTCCCTCTCTCTCTCTCCAGGAGTGGTATTCCTAAGCACTTTGGTCTGTTCTCTCCCTCTCTCTCCAGGAGTGTGGTATTCCTAAGCACTTTGGTCTGTTCTCTCCCTCTCTCTCTCCAGGAGTGTGGTATTCCTAAGCACTTTGGTCTGTTCTCTCCCTCTCTCTCCAGGAGTGTGGTATTCCTAAGCACTTTGGTCTGTTCTACGCCATGGGAACAGCGCTGATGATGGAGGGTTTGCTCAGTGCCTGCTATCATGTCTGTCCCAACTACACCAACTTCCAATTTGGTAAAGACACTCTATATGACTTAGGAGGAAGTGTGTGGGAAGACGCCGGTCGCCATCATGGCCACCCAGGGCGTCGCTGATATTCATTTGCATTAAGAAATGCAAACGGCAAAATGTACAAGAACAGAGGACAGGATGGAGAAAAACATTGGTTGAGATGTTTCTCCCATAATGGTCGTGAGATTTTTCTGTGGCAGCTTTTCACCCGAGGCTTCCATACCATCTTTTAACCCAAAACTCTGCCTATGAAAATGCAATCAACGGGAGTGATGATCCCATTATTACATATGGCAGCTTGCCCCAGAAATTGGACACCAGCCCTACCAAGTCCTACTGGCTCAGAGTTCACACAGTACTCCCGTCTCCAGCCTCACACATCTGAGACACTTCACTGGAGGACGGTCTGATCTCAGGTTTGCTCCAACAACATGGTTCTTGGTAGCTCAGTGAAGTGAGCTAGTGGGTCTGGGACCAACCAGGGTCCTTCAGGGGGCCAACAGTCAAATGAAGAATAGTTTCTCTATTATTTCATTGACTAGAAGGTGGAACAGTGAGAGAATGTATGGGAACAATGATTCTGATCAGTGGTTTCTTTCTCTCTGTTGTTAAATCCTCACCTACAGTACAAACGGTTATGGAATTTGGAACTAAATCATATCTAACGACAAAATGTGTTCAGTCACACAGTTCAATTAAATTAAACTAGACTGTATAGAAATGGGAAAGAAAGTGTTTCGGTTTTCCACACTTGCTTGGAACAATCTTCAGTCTGATTTTTAAAATTCAAAGCTTGGTAACCGTGAATGTATTTAAGGCTATCATGAAGCCTATTCTAAGTTTAAGTTTATTTGGATCCCCATTAGCTGTTACAAATGGCAACATCTACTCTTCCTGTGGTTAGGGCTGGGAGATATGGCCAAAAATGATATCACGATACGGTATGATAATGTTATCATATCACTCGATATCGATAATTATCCATATTGTCATAAGTATTAAAAAAAGAAAAGAAAAAGAAATAAATGATTTTTTTTTTAACAACATATGTATGTTTATTTTGCAGCAGTTCTTTGTTGTTGCCGCCATCTTTAGTGTTACAGCCCCTCACACTCCAGTTCTAAGGCTGCAGCTGGTTTGAAAGCTAAAGTAAACAGGCTTCTCTGCTGGCTGTGGCTCCAGAGGAGTTGAACAGTTCTGGCTCTGCTAGTTTCTTTTCTATCTTTTGGTGTTTTTTTGGTGGACAAACCACTGCACATGTGCACATGTCAATTTGGTCAGTATTGTCATTTGGACAAGGAAAGCCATTACTTTAAGTTGCAGGCAAGAAAGACAAGTCTGTCCACTGTCTCTGGTTTTAAAACTGCCCTGTTGCAGGTAAAACAATTTTTTATTGATCTTCTTTTTTTTTTTTTTATTATCGATCGATATCGATTATTAAAATATATTGCGATAATTATCGTTGTCGTTTTTTCGCCCAGCCCTACCTGGGGTCCACACAAAACAATAAATACAAACAAACGAGGTTTTCTGTGTGCAAATGTTTTATCTTATCATTTTGTAACGTTACTTTTATCTCTAATGTCTGTTTATTTTGAAACTCTGTGTTGCTGCTATTCTTGGCCAGGTATCCCTTGTAAAAGTGTTGGAGTGTGTATTTCAAATAAATAAGAAATGCACATGATTTTATAAAATTCCAACCCTGTTCTTTTACATAATTTTGAATGACATGCTAGTTAAACTGCATATATACTAGAATACCATCTCTCTTTCTCTATCTCTCTCCAGACACGTCCTTCATGTATATGATAGCAGGCTTGTGTATGCTGAAGCTGTATCAGAAGAGACATCCAGACATCAATGCTAGTGCCTACACTGCCTACGCCTGTCTGGCCGGCGTCATCTTCTTCTCCGTGCTGGGAGTGGTGAGTACACCGCACGCACGCACGCACATTTAAAAGTTGGCTTAAGTAGAACCCAAAGTATTAACCCTTTCTAGCTGTTTGTTTATTGAAGCAATAAAACAAGGATTGTGCAATACAAAGAATATTGATCAAAAGGATAAAACACAATAAAGCCCTAGAGCTTGTTTCCATTGTGGTCCTTGTGAAGTGAATGTAAGTGTGCATTATGTGAGCGTGTGTGTGCGGGGAACATAAAACAAGTTTCAAGTTTCTTTATTAGTTGTCATACAAAAATACAGAATACTTTTATATGAAATGCTTCTTTCTGTAAGCCTACAAGATACAATATATAAAAACAAAAACAACATTCACATCAATAGATAGATACCTCACCAAATAACAATGACCCTACAGGGAAGCAAGTAGCTTTATACTTTCAGGTAGTCTGTTCCATAAAATTGTTGCAGAATATAAAAAGGTATATTTGAAGGGTACGATGTTGCTGGAGCTTCCTCTGGTGGAGTAGCCGCGTACGTCACTGACAAAAATAGTCAGTGAGGTAGCGTGGAGCCTCCCGTTTAAAGATCCTGTTTCATTTGAGAGACCCTCTCCTCTGAGGGAGTGAGAGGGGAGGAGGTGGGTTCTGGGGTGTAGGCTCAGGATCACCCTTACTCATTTGTTTTGGGAAGTCTGTAACCTGTTTCACCATAAAGACTGGTGTCAACATATTGCCTGTGTGAAGCCCAGGCGGCTGTGTAGCGTCTGCTGATGCTCTCTGTCTGTGTGCAGGTGTTTGGAAAAGGCAATATGGTGTTTTGGATCGTCTTCTCTGTGATCCACATCCTGGCTACCCTCCTGCTCAGCACACAGCTCTACTACATGGGCCGCTGGAGACTAGGTAAGATAAAGAAACACACTGCATATCTCCTGCTTTAGTGCCCCATGCCAGTTAAAAGCATACTAAGGTCGCTTTCACACAGGGGCTGTTTGGTCCGGACTATCGGACCAGAAGTCGATAGTCCGGTTTTTCGGGTTTGTGTGAATGCGCAGTCGAACTTGGTCCACGGACCAAACACGCGAACTCGGTCCTCCAAAAAACATAGGTCTCGGTTCGCCTTCATCGGACCAAACGCGGACCAAACGTAGTCAGTCAGGCATCTTGGGTAGAAGGAACACCGCAGCTTATTGTTATTATTATTAATACCGCTCGCAGCACACTGCATCTATCTATCTTTTTATATATCTAACTGTGCATCTTGGGTAGAACAAGGAAGAAGAAAAAAACACGGCTTATTATTACCATGGCGCGGCATTACAAGCACACTGTGTAAACATGTCTCGTGGATGAATGAATGAATGAATGAATGAATGAAAACTTTATTTAACAGATTGCAGAATGGGTACAATACAGTACGGCTCAATACATACAATTGTTAAGGGGATGCAGACCTGAGAAAGACGTTTGTCTTGTTTCCATCAGGGTCCCCCATTTTCAATTCATATAGACATTTATGACATACACAACATACATGACATTTATGGCATAGGGACATATAGGTATTTAGTACTGATACATTTGTGACATAACGGTATTCAAATATACAGTACTGTTACCCCTAGATCCTGACAGAGTATATACATATGATGGGGAGGGGACTGTACATTAGGAGGGGGTGGGTGGGTGGGAGGGAAATATACATACGGCGGGGAGGGAATATATACATGCGGTGGGGAGGAGACTGTCTATTAGGAGGTGGTGGGGGTTTTGGGCATTTACGGTGGCCAGTTTCGAATTGCATCCTCCCGTAGGTGCTCTTTAAGAGCGGTTTTGAATGTGGGCAGGGATTCACATTCCTTTACAGCTTTGGGTAGGGCGTTCCACATTGTTGTGGCATAATTGCGAAACGTGTTTAGTCCCTTGTTTGAGCCGAATCTGGGTTTAACATGATTTGTTGAGCTTCCTCTGGTGTAGTGGTTGTGGTATTCACTGACCTTTGGGAAGTATTTTGACATGTACATGGGCACCCCGGTCGTATAGTGTATCTTGTAGACCAGGCCCATTGCAAGTTGCTGTACTCTGTCGTCTACTCTAAGCCATCCTAGGTTGGCAAAGTGGGCAGGGGTGAGGTGGGTTCTGGGGTTCAGGTCAAGTAGTAGTCTGACCAGTTTGTTTTGTGATGTTTGTAATTTTGTTTTAAGCGCCTTTGAGGTGCTTTGGTACCATGAGGTGCACGCATAGTCATAGTACCCTTGAATGAGTGCTCCTGCCAGAGTCTTCAGGGTATTCTTGTTTACCAGAGATGAGATCCGGTACAAGAATCTAGTTCGTTGGTTGACTTTTTTTATTACATTGGATGCCATTTTGTCACAGGAAAGATTTGCCTCTAGGATGGAACCCAGGTAGGTAATTTCGTCTTTCCTTGTGACAATATTGTCACCCACTGTAACTGAGAATCCGTCGGTCTTGCTGAGTTTGTTATTTGAACCGAAGAGAATGGACTCTGTTTTGCCCATGTGTAATGATAGTTTGTTATCAGCGAGCCATATGCAGATTTTGCCTAGTTCCATGCTGAGGGTTTTTTCAACCTGCAATTTGTTCTTGTCAGAGACCAGCAGGGCTGAGTCGTCCGCAAACAGGAACAAGTTGCAGTCACAGGCTGACGACATGTCATTTGCATAAATTAGGAAGAGTAGCGGTCCTAGTATGCTTCCTTGTGGAACACCACAGCTCACTGTGAGGGGGGGGGGATAGAGTACCGTTTACCTCTACCATCTGTTCTCTCCCCTCCAGGTAGGATTGCATCCAGCTCACTGATAAGCTATCAAAACCAATTGCTTTTAGCTTGTCCATTAGAATGGAGTGATTGACAGTGTCGAAGGCCTTTTGTAGGTCCAGCATGACCATGCCGCAGTATTTGCCCGCGTCCACCTCTTGTTTGATGTGGTCGTTCAAATAGAGGAGACATGTGTCAGTGGAGTGGGACGTTCTGAAGCCAGATTGGAATTCGTAGATTAGATTTTTTTCCGCCAAGTACTTTTCGACCTGTTCATAGACTATTTTCTCCATGACTTTCGAGATGGAGGTAAGATTAGAAACAGGGCGGTAGTTGCCTGGGTCTAATTTGCTGCCCTTTTTGTGTAGAGGGGTCACTCTCGCAATTTTGAAGTCCCTGGGGACGTGCCCCTGTTTTATAGAGAGGTTTATTATGTGTGTGATGACTGGGGTGATGGCGGCTGCTGCGTCTCTGAGGAATTTGGAGGGGATGTTGTCATGGCCAGTGGCCTTGTTAGGTTGGAGGGCGCTCAATTGTTTGAGTACCTCATCGGTTGTTACCATTTCAAGTTTGAAGTCGTCTTTGTGGACCCCTAGGTTTTTGTAGTATGCTACTATGTGTTCTACCCCATAATGCCCAGAGTGGGAGGGTAGTTTGTTTACCAGTGTTGTGGCTATGTTTGTGAAGAAGATGTTTAAGTAATTGGCTACATCCAGCTTGTCTGTGATGAGCGTGTTGTCCGTCTTTATGTTTATGTTTGAGAATCTGGTTTTAAGTTTTTTACTGCAGCCTAGTTGATTATTGAGTAATTTCCAAAGTTCGCAGGGTTTGTTTTTGTTTTCCTCAGTTTTGTCATTGATGAAATTTCTTTTTGCGGTTCTGATCATGGTGTTTACGTCATTTCTTAGTCTGTTTCTTTGGATTTTTAGTTCAACCACGTGGGCTTGGAGTTCACTGTTTGAGCTTTTGGAAAGCTTTGTCTGACTTTTATGAAGTTCAGAGCATTTTTTGTCTCTGGTTTTCATAGCGGCCAGTATTTCAGTGTGCATCCATGCCTCAGCGCGATTTTTAACCCTGGTGGTTCTTATCGGTGCCATGTTGTTGAGTATTGCTGTGAATTTGGTTTTGAATCCAAGCCCAGACAGACTTGGGTGATCCGCTGACATGGAAATTAAGAGTTGGACAATATCGGTATCGGTAAAAAAGCCAATATCGAGCATCCCTAATTTTAAGCACTCGCAAGTGAACAAAGCGCCCCATTGACTTAAAGCGCTGGCGTTCTATACAGAAGGTAAACAGCGAATGTGTTAAAGGGACATGCTGAAATACTACCTATAGTGATTGGGACCCAGTCGACTCGACACCTTTACCTAGAGGGGAAATATGACTCTGCTGAGGACAGATGTGTGCTTCTCATTATCCAGCCACTTACTGTCCCCACCATCCAAAGGTACTTTACCCCTTCACCACTGGACACGTCTATACGTGGCTCCGTCACAAGCTAGTGGTCAGTATCCACTTCCATTAATTTGTGCTAAGCTAGGCTAGCTTGCAGCCGGGTAGCCTTCTAATGAACACTATCTTGTCTGACTCTGGAGAAGACGATAAGCGCATTTCCCATAATGTTGACGTGTTCCATGCTGTTGTTTCTGTTCAGCTTCTGTTTGATGTTGACGTGTTGCTGTTTCTGTTCAGCTTCTAACTGTTTGATGTTGACGTGTTGCTGTTTCTGTTCAGCTTCTAACTGTGATGTTGACGTGTTGCTGTTCAGCTTCTAACTGTGATGTTGACGTGTTGCTGTTGCTGTTCAGCTTCTAACTGTGATGTTGACGTGTTGCTGTTGCTGTTCAGCTTCTAACTGTGATGTTGACGTGTTGCTGTTTCTGTTCAGCTTCTAACTGTGATGTTGACGTGTTGCTGTTCAGCTTCTAACTGTGATGTTGACGTGTTGCTGTTTCTGTTCAGCTTCTAACTGTGATGTTGACGTGTTGCTGTTTCTGTTCAGTTTCTAACTGTGATGTTGACGTGTTGCTGTTTCTGTTCAGCTTCTAACTGTGATGTTGACGTGTTGCTGTTTCTGTTCAGCTTCTAACTGTTTGATGTTGACGTGTTGCTGTTCAGTTTCTAACTGTGATGTTGACGTGTTGCTGTTTCTGTTCAGCTTCTAACTGTGATGTTGACGTGTTGCTGTTTCTGTTCAGCTTCTAACTGTGATGTTGACGTGTTGCTGTTTCTGTTCAGCTTCTAACTGATGTTGACGTGTTGCTGTTTCTGTTCAGCTTCTAACTGATGTTGACGTGTTGCTGTTTCTGTTCAGTTTCTAACTGTTTGATGTTGACGTGTTGCTGTTTCTGTTCAGCTTCTAACTGTTTGATGTTGACGTGTTGCTGTTTCTGTTCAGCTTCTAACTGTTTGATGTTGACGTGTTGCTGTTTCTGTTCAGCTTCTAACTGTTGACATGTTGTTTTTCAGACTCGGGGGTCATGCGCAGAGTGGTGTACATCATCTACACAGACTGCATCAGACAGTGCAGTGGACCCATGTATATTGTGAGTACCTGTGACTGACTAGCCCAATATGAGGTAGTTGTTCATTGACACCCCCTGGCTTGACACAAGTTAGATTGTTACTTTAACCACATGGTTGTGTGTTTTATTTGTCTCTGTCTGGCAGGACCGTATGGTTCTACTTGTAATGGGGAACATTGTCAACTGGTCTCTGTAAGTGTCCACTGTTTACTCTCCTCTGAAACACTTTGCTAAATGTGGAGCATTTGATTTTGGGCGTAGAGTAAAAGTGCCACTCGTCACCTCTCCCTCCTCCGCCTGTCTCTCTGCAGGGCTGCCTATGGACTGATAGAAAGGCCTAATGACTTCGCCTCCTATCTGTTGGCCATCGCCATCTGTAACTTGCTGCTCTACTTTGCCTTTTACATCATCATGAAGGTGAGTGTCTGTCTCAGAGTGATGTGAAATTTCCCAAACTCATGACAACACCGGTATTACCAGTGACACCGGGCATTTTACAAAATGACGCTCAGTATCTGTAGAGGGTTTAATTTGATCTTTAACGTTATATGTGGCTACATTTATCCACTGTCTGTCCGTCTACGTCTGTTTTTAATTAATTATCAATGACTAGTAGTATCATATAGTACAGAGTTGACGTTATGTTCTCATTTAAAAATAAACCAACGGACAGTAATACCTTCCGGCTTCCGCCAATTCTCTATCCGTTCATTGGTGGATCAATGTAGCTGCAGCCTTATTTAGTGAATTGCGCAAACATACTGCTGCTGGCCTGGACGCGTGAATATTAAAGACAACCAACTTGTGTTCAGCTTTTCGTTCAGCGTTTCTCTGATTGGCCACACGGCCACGTGACCGCCCTAGCACACGCCCTTATCCGCGCTGTGTGTTGTCAGTAACAGAGAGAGACGCGGCAGAGAGTGACCGCGGCCGCGCATGCGCATGAGGCTCCCCCAGGTGCTCTGAGAGTTGCTCGAGAGGTGCTCGTTGGTTAATGCCTCGTTGTGTTTGCGTTGTTGGTTAATGCCTGTTGTTGTTGGTTAATGCCATATCGCTATCGCCGCATCACTTAACGCCATAACTAACTGCCTAGTGCCTAACTAACTAACTAACTAACTAACTAACTAACTATTTCGCGATGGACCCTGCCGCCAACGTGCAAGCTTTTGTGCCAGCACAGAGCAATTCGCATGTTTCATTGATTAACGCCATTACCTGCTGTGCTGTAGGCGCAAGCAGAGGTACAGTAAGGTACAGTAGGTGTAGGTTACATGTTTCATTGATTAACGCCAGTACCTGCTGTGCTGTAGGCGCAAGCAGAGGTACAGTAAGGTACAGTAGGTGTAGGTTACATGTTTCATTGATTAACGCCATTACCTGCTGTGCTGTAGGCGCAAGCAGAGGTACAGTAAGGTACATAATTGTAAGTAGGTGAATTCTACACATCTGACAACGCCATCTGACAATATCATAATGATGTGTTTTCTATATTATATCCACAATCATTCATCTAAAAAATTGTATGGGCGTAAATACATGTTAAAGGGGAACTATTTTACTATTTCTTTCACTATTTGGGCACTTTTACACAATTCCTGTGAGTCTATGGAACACCTCTGTAATATATATATTTTTTTTATTCATTGTTTTGTATTTCTAATCAAGTCCTCAAAAACAGCATTTTTCTACCTCAAGATCTCGAGCTGTTTTGAGCTGATGTGGACTGGGGTGCAGGTGCTGGTGCCTGAGGAGCCACATTAACATGCAGCAGTGACTATATGACATCACATATAGGCACATTTTCAAACGACTCAGTTCAGTGAGGGTGAATATTGTGAGAGGAGAATTGGAAGAATGCGCCAATGAGAATTTTTAGACATAGATCATATTAATATAAGTTCACATAGCTAGGAAACAATGCTAAACACTCAAAAAGGCCATTTATAAGATAGTTCCCCTTTAAGATATTCAAAATCGTCACAGCAGTATAGTTTGTTTATACTTCAGAAGTGATGTACAGTGACGCGTGAATCTGGTATTTTGCGCCATCTGACAATATCATAATGATGTGTTTTCTATATTATATCCACAATCATTCATCTAAAAAATTGTATGGGCGTAAATACATGTTAAGATATTCAAAATCGTCACAGCAGTATAGTTTGTTTATACTTCAGAAGTGATGTACAGTGACGAGTGAATCTGGTAGTTGGTTGTTAAAAACGCGAAACATAATAACGTTACGCTTTCTAGTTCAGTCAGCTAGTTTGTTTATACTTCAGAAGTGATGTACAGTGACGAGTGAATCTGCCTCAACATTATGCTCCGCGCATTTCATAATCAGCCAGCGTTAAAAACGCGAAACATAATAACCTAGTTTGTTTATACTTCAGAAGTGATGTACAGTGACGCGTGAATCTGCCTCAACATTATGCTCCGCGCATTTCATAATCAGTCAGCAGCCTGCGTCCTCCACTGCTGCCGCTTGCTCCTTGGATTTCATTTGGGATGTGGGACGGCTGCCGCTTGCCTGCCGCGTGGGGGCGGGGGGTCGCGGCCAATCAGAGAAAAGCTGAACACAAGTTGGTTGCCTTTAATATTCACGTGGCCTGGACTGGTCCTCAGCTCCTCTCCAGTCAAACATACTGTTGCTGGCCTGGACTGGTCCTCAGCTCCTCTCCAGTCAAACATACTGCTGCTGGCCTGGACTGGTCCTCAGCTCCTCTCCAGTCAAACATACTGCTGCTGGCCTGGACTGGTCCTCAGCTCCTCTCCAGTCAAACATACTGCTGCTGGTCTGGACTGGTCCTCAGCTCCTCTCCAGTCAAACATACTGCTGCTGGCCTGGACTGGTCCTCAGCTCCTCTCCAGTCAAACATACTGTTGCTGGCCTGGACTGGTCCTCAGCTCCTCTCCAGTCAAACATACTGCTGCTGGTCTGGACTGGTCCTCAGCTCCTCTCCAGTCAAACATACTGTTGCTGGCCTGGACTGGTCCTCAGCTCCTCTCCAGTCAAACATACTGTTGCTGGCCTGGACTGGTCCTCAGCTCCTCTCCAGTCAAACATACTGTTGCTGGCCTGGACTGGTCCTCAGCTCCTCTCCAGTCAAACATACTGTTGCTGGCCTGGACTGGTCCTCAGCTCCTCTCCAGTCAAACATACTGTTGCTGGCCTGGACTGGTCCTCAGCTCCTCTCCAGTCAAACATACTGTTGCTGGCCTGGACTGGTCCTCAGCTCCTCTCCAGTCGAGCTGCTGCAATCTGAAATAACTTGCCGTGTCGTCTCTAGAGCCTTCTCTCCTTCACGCAAAGTTAAATCTACTCTAAATGAAAGTGAAACATAAGCTACTCTGTACTGCAACCTATAAAATATATCTCTCTGAAGTATTGACAACACGCCTAGTATTTTAGAAATTCTTTTTTTTATTTGATGAATGTGGGCACTGATGCAAAAATGAACTAAAAGGGTTTTATTTATAAAAAAAACTGACTACCGTGGCAAGTCTGTGTCTGCAACTTGTTTCAATTGGAGCTCAACAAACATGATTGAATGAAGTGCTGTTTGTGCATTGGCTAACTGATATTGTGTGGTTGTGGTGTGTGATACGTGTGTGTAGCTGCGGAGTGGGGAGCGTATCCAGTGTCTGGCCTTGGTGTGTATTCTCTTCACAGCCGTAGTCTGGGGCTTCGCCCTCTTCTTCTTCTTCCAGGGCCTCAGCACCTGGCAGGTCAGTAACCCTTTCTCTGTATAGATTTACCTCCTGCATGTAATATATGCCATTGATTCACTTAAAGCCCCAATCCAATTTGATAAAGATTATTGGCATTTCAGCCTCCATGTATGCAGTGCATGGTATAACACACAGTGTAACCATGTATAACACACAGTGTAGTCATGTATAACACACAGTGTAGTCATGTTCAACACACAGTGTAGTCATGTATAACACAGTGTAGTCATGTATAACACAGTGTAGTCATGTATAACACAGTGTAGTCATGTTCAACACACAGTGTAGTCATGTATAACACACAGTGTAGTCATGTATAACACAGTGTAGTCATGTATAACACACAGTGTAGTCATGTTCAACACACAGTGTAGTCATGTATAACACAGTGTAGTCATGTATAACACAGTGTAGTCATGTATAACAGTGTAGTCATGTTCAACACACAGTGTAGTCATGTATAACACAGTGTAGTCATGTTCAACACACAGTGTAGTCATGTATAACACAGTGTAGTCATGTATAACAGTGTAGTCATGTTCAACACACAGTGTAGTCATGTATAACACAGTGTAGTCATGTTCAACACACAGTGTAGTCATGTATAACAGTGTAGTCATGTTCAACACACAGTGTAGTCATGTATAACACAGTGTAGTCATGTATAACAGTGTAGTCATGTTCAACACACAGTGTAGTCATGTATAACACAGTGTAGTCATGTATAACAGTGTAGTCATGTATAACAGTGTAGTCATGTTCAACACACAGTGTAGTCATGTATAACACAGTGTAGTCATCATGTATAACAGTGTAGTCATGTTCAACACACAGTGTAGTCATGTATAACACACCTTGAGTCCTGGAGATGCCACAGTGGTACGTCTCCCAGCTCTGATGTATGTGTCTGTGTCCCTGTTCCCTCTGGTAGAAGACGCCAGCAGAGTCTCGTGAACACAACAGGGACTGTATCCTGCTCTCCTTCTTCGATGACCACGACATCTGGCACTTCCTGTCCTCTATCGCCATGTTCGGCTCTTTCCTGGTAAAGACTGTGTGTGTGTGTGTGTGTACTTTGTACATTGGCATGTTATGCATGTGTCAGATATACAGTACTTAACATACTCTAGCTGAAATCCAAAGCTCAGCACAAAAAACACAATGCTGATTTATTTTGCACATAATCTCACACGCATCCAAAAACTCGAAACCGTTTGTCATTAGTTTGACAGTTATTGAGAGTAAATCTGTTTGAATATGGCCAACAGTGATGTCACCGGGGACGTTGAATCCATGTTGTGTTAATTACAGCTCCATGAACAGTCCCTATAAGAAGATGTATTATTTTTCTCGTCTACATCGTTCCATGGAGCTGTAAGTAACACAACACAAGGATCCAATGTCCCCAATGACATCACTGGTGGCCATATTCCAACTAATTTACTCTCACTACCTGTGTTTGAGATTATGTGCAAAATAAATCCGCATCAGGGTAAGGATTATAAGGGCTGGGACTTTATCGCATTCATTTCGATTAATTAACTACAGAAAGAATTAAAAGTAAAAAATATAACGTATAAATTAAAATATAAAGTATAAAGTATAATAAATCGCAAATTCGTTTCTTTCTTAGTCTGGTTTGTTCATACAGAATAAAATAAGAGAAATTGAGATCAATCAAGAGTTTTTTTTTTTCAATGGTCAACTGTTCTGTGAAAACACTGTTTTACAAACAAATACAGTTTTGTTAATGAGATATTTCTTGAATGATTTTGTAGAATAAAATGTCATAAGCAAATTGTCATGATAATGAACCCCACTATTATTATTATTATAATTTTTTTTGTCAACAGTGGTTGGTGCAGGGGTTTGGGGGTAGGATGTTTTTTTAATGAGGCAAGGGGCAAGCCAATGCTTGTAGTTGGCAAAGAATTAAAATTATGTTTTATGTGCATTGTATGCCTGTACCTGTGCCTTTCATCCAAAAATGAAATAAAAATATATGAAAAAAAAATGATAATGAACCCCATGATGCAAACCTGCTAACTGGAGTAATTTCTAAAGGGTGTTCCAATGAAAACAGTGATAACCCAATGTATTGAACCCAGTCCTTTAGGGAGGAGTGCCAATCAAGACATCATTATGAATTGAAAATGGGGGACCCTGATGTAAACAAGACGAATGTCTTTCTCTGGTCTGCATCCCCTTAACAATTGTGTGTATTGAGTTGTACTGTACTGTACCCATTCTGCAATCTGTTAATTAAAGTTTTCAATCAACCAAATTCAATTGTAATGTAAAGTGAGATAATCTTGTAATATGGCAAACTGTAAATCGAGCTGCTCAAACAATGTGTCTCCTTTAACTCTTTGACTGCCATTTTCACGATCTTTGCGGAGCTATTGTATATTATAGCTATGGAGACAATAGTATGGCTCATTTGACGGACACTATGTACAAAGTAGTTTGTTTCTATACACTGTAGTTTGTAGTTTATTACACGCTAAACATCGCCCATTTCCAAAATAATCCAGTCTTTTTCCATAGATCGCGAGATATGACGCGTTATATGCAATAAGCCCAAATCGTTCTGGTTGTTCACCTGAAACCCCAAATACTCCCAAATCAAAGGTATATACCATGTACATATGTGCCTTCACAAAATCATCAAGGGGGGGTGGGGTCAATGCGATTGTTACAAAAAGCTTGGTTTCGGTCCGGTAAAATACGACACTGTGATCGTTACAGAAACATGTTTCAGGTTCGGTAAAATAGACATAGAATATACCTTACCTTAGCCAGAAGGTACTCCAAAAAGAATTATTCCCATCTTATTTGTTTATATTTAATTACTCGTGTATACGGAAAACTATAGGTTTTGAGGCGAGATCTCCTAGCGATTGCTCTGCAAGAGCTCCTCCCCCTCAGAGCGAGTCAGGTCAGGACAGAAAGGTATCAGGACAGAAACTGTCTGAACCAGAGTTCAAAAGGTAGGCGATACTGCCACCTGGTGAGATTCGATCGTCATTGCAATTCCAACGTAGGCAGATGAATCAGGGACACCTAGAGGGCTCCGGCTGACTGTATAGAACGGGGATCAAAGGATAAAACCCAGAGAAATCTCGGGTATGGCGCTCAACCACTGGCGAGATAACCTGACTTATCTCGGGTATGGCGCTGAATGAGTTAATACGTCCCATGGACATCCTACTAATTCCTCTCATCTCCTGCTCTCAAATCAGGTCCTGATGACCATGGACGACGACGTGGATGCCGTCCAGAGAGACAAGATCCTGGTCTTCTAGATCTATATGACTGAAGAGCACTGCTCTCCCTCTCAGCCTTATAGCCCATCTCTCTCCGTTGGTCAGTGGCAGAACGGTTGAGAACAGACACAGCCAATGGCCAGCCTCCGTGACTGTAAAGCTGCTGTGTCTCTGCCCCTCCCAGCCAATCACGAGCCGGGACAGGATGGCAGTTCTTCCCTCCAGTTGTAACCTAACCTGTATATGGACACTAAATGTGCCAGTCAAAAGAACCTGAACTGGAGCGATGCTGATGTTTCTTGTCCTCTTGCTGCCACGTTAATATAACTGTTGTTATTGATGTTTACTTATTGCTGACAATGAAGATAACGTATATATAATGTTGCTAAAAAAAGAAGAAAGACATTGTTCCAATTAACTTATTTTATAATATCTGCATTACAGTTTACCTACAAAGTCAACAATGCATTTTGAACCTTTGCTGTGTTTATATGCTGTATGTTTATACGCTGTGTGGGGAAGTGTGTGTGTGTGTGTGTGTGTGTGTGTGTGTGTGTGTGTGTGTGTGTGTGTGTGTGTGTGTGTGTGTGTGTGTGTGTGTGTGTGTGTGTGTGTGTGTGTGTGTGTGTGTGTGTGTGTGTGTGTGTGTGTGTGTGTGTGTGTGTGTGTGTGTGTGTGTGTGTGTGTGTGTGTGTGTGTGTGTGTGTGTGAGAGAGTGTGTGAGAGTGTGAATACATAAATGCGTGTGAGAATCTCCTTGTCCAGTTTGTCAGTGGCCTTCAATGTTCTAATCATGTATGTCTGATACCGTCTCTGATTGGTCAGATCCCCCAGCTGCCCCTCCTACTTGGAGAAGATGATTGTATTCTACTTCCTAACATCCCCAGTGTCAAAGTATTTTTTGCACTGTACTGTATGAGAAAAAATATTTACTGTTAATGAATAAAGGGTTTGTTTTCAGATAACAATTTTTTTTCATTTAAATGTGTTAGTGAGGGACTTTGTGTATGAGTGTTTGGTTATGTGTGTATAGCTACAACACGTGATGGGAATCTGTAGATATACCAGGAACACTGAGCTTCAGACTGATGAGCTTCATTCAAAATGAGATCACTGGCCTCAGGCCAGTATAAAGTCAGTGTGTGGGGTTGAGGAAACAACCTACTGTACTTCATAAACAAAATGGGTTTCTGGTGGATTATTTTGAAGTTTTCTTCCATGAAAATGAGTTCATCCAACCGTCTGAACCTTAGACCAATTTGTTCATGGTCCTTCAAGCTAAGATATGTTAATGATGCAAGGAACCCCAGCAAAACCATGTGCATATTATCATACAGTAGATGAGACATGTTCTCACACAGATTGAACTGGTTTTATACAAAGTGCTAAGCCTACTAGGAGCAGAATGGCTGAGTGAGTGAATTACAGTTGAGCGACTGAATGAGGCTGACAGTTCACCCACTATGGGCTTTACCTCTGCAGGACCTTGGCATTTATGTTTACAAAACAGAAAAATCACACAATTGGCGATGACAAATCAGGAGTCAATATGACAGGAATGATATGAATATACACCAATTTACATTTATTAAAAGATTTCATATAAAAAATACATTATTCTTTTCACACAAATCAATGAATATCTAGTAAACAAAGCAGCATTATAAAACGGGTAGCTCAAATCAAGCATCATGATTGGTTCATAGCTGTGGTATAATGTGCATACTGTATAGCCACAGCTATGATTCTAATTCCTTTTTATACAAGTCAGTATCACTCCACGTCTGAGGGGGAAAGAAACGTAGCCTAACTGTGGTGTGGGGATGGCTGGTTTAAGAAGCCACGCCATTGAGGTAATCACAGGTTAAATTTGCCATCCACACACACACTGAGGAGAGCTTCTGTCATGACCAGGTTCCATCTCCTCTGGCTTGTACGATCTTGCCACCTCTTCAATAAACTGGTCTGCTGGTTATACCATCTCTACCTGTGTCTCTGTCAGAGAGCCCTGTAGAAAGACACTTTGGTGGAGTCAGTGTGACACAGTTTTTCAGTGGGTGCACAATAAATGGCAACATACAAATTAATGTAAAGAAATAACAAAATAATGACATTAATATAACACCATCCTGTGATGAAAAAAATTATGTCAGCTAGTGTGTATGTTGCATAGCAACCGCCTCGCAGTGCAGGCAGCCAGGAGGCGTGTTGCTTTTTAACAGCGGAGCAGTGCAAGAATGTGACAATTTGACCATGTGACCGCGGCAACGCGGGAGAGCGGCAGTGCGGAAATAGGCTGTCTCTAAGACAAACTCTAACCTTAACCAGCTCCTTAACAGCGCCTAAACTTAACCGTTCTAACCTTAACCAACTCCGAAACAATGCCTAACCTTAACCTTAACCATGCCTAACCTTAACCATAGAAAGAATATTGCCATTCTCTAAGACAAACTCTAACCTTAACCAGCTCCTTAACAGCGCCTAAACTTAACCGTTCTAACCTTAACCAACTCCGAAACAATGCCTAACCTTAACCTTAACCTTAACCATGCCTAACCTTAACCGGCGAAAGAATACACGTTAAAAAAAAAATCACGTTAAAAAAATTTTTTCATGGGATTCGAACTCGTCAACAACGGACCGCAGGACCGCTGCTTTGCCAGGTGAGCTGAGCGCCGAATGAAAATCATGGCGGATTATGGCGGTTACATAATTCCGCAAGCTCTGCCGCTCCGCTCCGCTCCGCTCTGCGGTTGCCGCGCCTGCCGCGGGGCGCGTCGCAGCCAATCAGGGAAAACGCGGAAGCAACGGCAGCACTGCTCCGCTGTTATTAAGCAATAGGCAGCCAGGAGGGCCTATTTTATTTTGAACATTCTAATTTACTAATAAAAATAGTTTGTCTTACTTTCATATTGCCATAGTCTACTTGGTAACCGTTTTATAAAAGCAATAGCTCACTTCAGGCCGTGGCATTATGGTTATTATATCACATCTAGGGGGCGTAGTTGGGCCTGACGCATTAGCTGTTATTATTTCGGGGTACATCAATTACAGAGGTTTGAGCAGTAGAAGTCAGGAGGTGCTATATTGTAAGATCTCTGGAAAGGAGTGAGTGCACAAGGCAGCGTGGGAAAAGTGAAAAGGTTTGAAAAAAAAAAACACAGTATATGGCTTTCACTTCTCCGATTACTCCTTCACAGAAAAACACTTCCAGCTGTGATCCAACTCTAACAATGGCTTTTTGAAGAAGGATATATGCTAGTTCACACAGGGTTGTCACTTTTTGGCCAAGCTGCAAAGCCGCAAGTCCTAGTTTTCAACTTAAAAGTGTGGGATCTAGCATCTACGTTTTTGTAAGGCTAACACGGCCCTTTTCGCAGTGGCCATTTTGACATGTCATTGCAGGGTAAACACAGGTGTAATAAATAACATTAACTATGGTCCCATTCCATTTAGGTGTGCCAAGGCCAGGGCCCTGGTATTGTGCATGCTGTCTCACTGGAATGGCTGTGACACACCTAAATGGAACGGGTCCATAACTAAGCCACTTGTCTGGCAGATATGCTATTGTCTTCTTTTGATATATAGAGAGCATGTAGAAACCAGTTGGCTCCATTGATACACTGTGTCTGTCCATCTCGAATGAGGAGCATCCGTTTGTTGGGACAGGGCTGACGATGCGTCCGTCTCCACCAGATTTGTGTCCGTTTTGATGGACAGAAAAGTTCGGAGAGGATGACCTTTTGGAAACTGACGGATACGTCACTACATCACGACTACATTAGGTTCTAATTTGAAACAAACGTAACACGATGAGCCTGGGGTCAGACTGGGGTCATTCTTACCATTCATACCCCTCTCTCTCAGATGTTGGTCCTTAATTAGTGATGCCCTCTAATCACAACAGAGGGGGGGGGGGCCCTGAAAGCTTACGAGTGTCATGTTTTTAACATAGGGTAAAAACTGTACAAGACTTTCCAGACCCCACACCTGAATGTATCTCCTGAATGTTAAACTTCCTGTTTTGAACCCATATAGCCCTTATTCAGTGAGTACAACTGCCTGGGTCAGTAATGATAGACTTTGATCTGGTTGTTGTCGTCGAGGCCCAGCTGGACCACAGTGGACTGGGGCCGATAACGGGTGAACAGAGGTCTGAGCAGGCAGCGTTAAGGACAACACCACCGCTAGTACATGCCTCACACTCACAGTACACTGGCTGATTCATTTAAACTACTGCAATACACTGGCTGATTCATTTAAACTACTGCAATACACTGGCTGATTCATTTAAACTACTGCAATACACTGACTGATTCATTTAAACTACTGAAATACTCCGACTGATTCATTTAAACTACTGCAATACACTGACTGGCTGATTCATTTAAACTACTGCAATACTCCGACTGATTAATTTAAACTACTGCAATACTTCGACTGATTCATTTAAACTACTGCAATACACTGACTGATTCATTTAAACTACTGCAATACACTGACTGGCTGATTCATTTAAACTACTGCAATACTCCGACTGATTAATTTAAACTACTGCAATACTCCGACTGATTAATTTAAACTACTGCAATACTTCGACTGATTCATTTAAACTACTGCAATACACCGACTGATTCATTTAAACTACTGCAATACACTGACTGGCTGATTCATTTAAACTACTGCAATACTCCGACTGATTAATTTAAACTACTGCAATACACCGACTGATTAATTTAAACTACTGCAATACTACGACTGATTAATTTAAACTACTGCAATACACCGACTGATTAATTTAAACTACTGCAATACACTGACTGATTAATTTAAACTACTGCAATACACTGACTGATTAATTTAAACTACTGCAATACTCCGACTGATTCATTTAAACTACTGCAATACACCGACTGGTTGATTAATTTAAACTACTGCAATACACTGACTGGTTGATTCATTTAAAATACTGCAATACACTGACTGGTTGATTCATTTAAACTACTGCAATACTCCGACTGATTCATTTAAACTACTGCAATACTTCGACTGATTCATTTAAACTACTGCAATACACCGACTGATTCATTTAAACTACTGCAATACACTGACTGTCTGATTCATTTAAACTACTGCAATACTCCGACTGATTAATTTAAACTACTGCAATACACCGACTGATTAATTTAAACTACTGCAATACTCCGACTGATTAATTTAAACTACTGCAATACACCGACTGATTAATTTAAACTACTGCAATACACTGACTGATTAATTTAAACTACTGCAATACACTGACTGATTAATTTAAACTACTGCAATACTCCGACTGATTCATTTAAACTACTGCAATACACCGACTGGTTGATTAATTTAAACTACTGCAATACACTGACTGGTTGATTCATTTAAAATACTGCAATACACTGACTGGTTGATTCATTTAAACTACTGCAATACTCCGACTGATTCATTTAAACTACTGCAATACTCTGACTGATTCATTTAAACTACTGCAATACACTGACTGATTCATTTAAACTACTGCAATACTCTGACTGATTCATTTAAACTACTGCAATACACTGACTGGTTGATTCATTTAAACTACTGCAATACTCCGACTGATTCATTTAAACTACTGTAATACACTGACTGATTCATTTAAACTACTGTAATACTCCGACTGATTCATTTAAACTACTGCAATACTCCGACTGATTCATTTAAACTACTGCAATACTCCGACTGATTCATTTAAACTACTGTAATACTCCGACTGATTCATTTAAACTACTGCAATACACTGACTGATTCATTTAAACTACTGCAATACACTGATTTGATTTGATTTGATTTGATTATGAGTGAGGGAGAGAAAGAGAGAGTGTGTGTGTGTGTGTGTGTGTGTGTGTGTGTGTGTGTGTGTGTGTGTGTGTGTGTGTGTGTGTGTGTGTGTGTGTGTGTGTGTGTGTGTGTGTGTGTGTAATGTGTTCCAAGCATGGTGTGATATGAGAAGGATACACACTGGAGTCTTTCCTGCGCATCTCCAGCCACCTCTTGTTGCCCTCGATCAGCCCCTGTAACCTCTGACCATCCATCTCCACCGACCTCGACACCAGACCACGGGCATGATCACTGGGGCACATGCACACAAAAGCACACACGCACGCACACAGACACAGACACACACATACACACACACACAGACACACACACACGCACACACACAGACACTTAAGAATCATTGCAGTAGTTTTGAGGTTTACTTTAACACATTGTGCGCCAAGAGGCGGCTAGGTGGTGTAGTGGGCAAGGCACTCGCCACCAGTGTGGAGACGCTAGGATTCGCGTGTTCGAATCCAGCTCTCCACATTGTTTTCAGTTTAGCTGGTCGTCCGCAGTAATACACATTGGCCGTATTAGGGGGTGGGAAACTGAAGGGTGGGGATCGGGCGTTGTGAACAAGCGACTCCTACAAGTCGGTTGGTGCGCCTGCGCAGTAGAATCAGGAAGTGTCGGGGGCAGCGTGAGCCTCCCACGCGTTACTCCTCGACACTGAGAGATCGAGCTGCGCAGGTGAAAAGATGCGACTGCTGTTACCTCAAGTACCGGAGGGGACTTGTGCTATGTATGACTTAGTCCACATTGCAGCCGGCTTGTGGGAGGCAAGAAACAGCGTTCGTGACAGGGGAGGGTTGAATTGGATGATACGAAATTGGGATGGGAGAAAATATAGAAAAATGGGAGAAAAAGTGGATAAAAAAAAAAAACACATTGTGCGCCAATAACGGCATAAATCGTTATTGCCCGCCATGCGTTGAACGCCAACAACGGCGTATCACGTGTTTGGGATCAATATTTCATTTTTTCGCCATGGCATTCATAATTCATCCAGCCTCCCTCCGGATCGCAGCCGGACCCTGTTCTGATATTGCAACACCTCAATACCGCCGCCTGGTGGATGGTCGGGCGATTTACACTCACGCCAAACCGGAAGTGGCGATCGGTGCATCGAGGAAATTCCTCCGCCAGAGATATATTGTGGTGTGGATCAATATACACACTCGAGTGCATTTGGATCGCTTTCTAAACGCAATAATTGATATGATTTCGGCGTTTATTGCGTCATAAAAACCGGAAATGGATCTAGCAGATCGACGTCAAATAATTGGGATATTTTTCCTCCAGTCTCATCGGCGAACGGTAAGAGGACACTAACGTTACTTTCAGCTTGATTGTCCATTTCTTTGTTTGCAATCAGTCTGATCAATATATCAACCCATACTAAATAAAGCCGTTACTGATGATCAAGGAATTATAAACGACCCCCCCCCCTTTCCTTCACGCATGATGAAGCATAATGTATACCGATCATATACATTTGAATTTTTTAATATAGCGTGTATAGGAAAGAAACGCCAATCGATAATCTATCATATGCTTCAGGGCCTATAACTAGCGTTTTTGGAATTACAGCAGAAAAGCTTAAAAACATACTTATATTCTCGACGGTATTAACACAACAATGTATGAATGAAAAAATATAACGTTCCCACATCCGGAACGATAGATACCCGATGTTGAATGGGCCATAGTAATGCAGATATAGCTATAATATTTAAAAGGTTATAGCCCTGCAAAGAAGGTAAACATCTCCATAGGCTTACAGCGGTGGCAGAGAGGGCATAATGATGGGCACAATGCATGGCGCCCAATGTGTTAAGAGTGTATGTTGAGGAGTGTTTACCTCGTGTATGTTGAGTAAACTGAGCTGGTTCTCATGGTACTAGAGGCGACTGGCTCCAAGGCTGCTCCTGCAGGAGAAGGAGAAGTAGGAACGTATTCCTCAGTGAGAGCAGTGCGGTCAGTGTCACATGCTATTAGACGGGAGGAGAGGGAGAGGCCTTCAGTGTGATCCTGATCTTCAAAACAAAGGTGCTCTTTGGAGAGAATCTGGGGAACAATCCTAAGCTTTCATCATTTCAGCACATCGTAAATGCCTGAGGAAGGTTCCATAATGAAAGGTTGCATTAAATACTATTATCAATTAACGCCTTAATCTGTAAGGTGTTTTTTTTTATCATAAATCGATCAATACAGACCATATTAATTAATGTTGTGTTTCTTTTTCAAATGTAGCCAAGAGTAAAGACCTTAACCCTATAAAAACAGCACAGTCAAAGTGTATATTTTCAGCACTATGTTTGTTTTCCTGTCTCTTTTTTATTGCACTTTGCCCTTGCTTTCTTATATACTGTACTCAACTTTTTTTTGTAATTTTTGTGTATTTTATTGCATTGTATGTGTTTTTTTTATCATGTTGTAAAGCACTTTGGTTTGGCTGTTAGTCATTTGTAAATGTGCTATATAAATAAAACTGACTTGACTTGACCGATGTTTTTAAGATTTTCAGAAAATAAGAATTTAATGGAAAAATCTATCTTATCGTAAAACTGTGAGGAAATGATCCAGATCTGGTTAAATCCAGATTTAAAAGAAAGAGGAGCTTTTTCCCTATCCATAGATGTATGATTTGGCCATAATAAGGTCATTTATAGTTCATAATTCAATTTTGAATGTATAATTCAAATGGATTATAATTTATTACTGTATCTACAAATCCTTCTGCACAATTGTAACATGGTGTTATTCACCGGCAAAGATGCAAAGAAATTGTTTCATCACAATTTACTCAAGCCTAGTAACAGACACAATATATCTGACACATTCCCCCAGGTCCATAGATGTTCCTAGATACCAAGCACATGCAAATTGACCTTGTAGAAGTGGAGCAATCTTCCATTTACTTGGGCATGTACCTTTAGGCGGAATTTCTGAAAATAAGGCTACAGATTAACAGATGACAATGGTGTGCGTCCTTTTGACTTTTTCTTATGACCTGCTTTGCTCGCCCAATACACCTGTCATCTGTCATCTGTCATCTGTCACTTGTCACCTGTCACCTGTCACCCAACCTCCCACAGTGCTTTTACCATACAGGTTACAGGTGCCTTGCTAAAGGGCACAACAAAACATTTACCAGGGAAGAGTTTGGCCCAGCGGCTGTTGATGAGGTCTTCAGAGGCCTGTGCGTGGCTGCTGATGGAGGTGGTGAGGAGAGGGGTGATGGAGGAGGGAATTCCATGAGGTCCCCACACCCAGGATGGCCCCATGGAGGGAGGTGGCAGTAGCAGGGCACCAGGAGCCTGGGTCTGGGGCATGGGTATGGAGGGTGCAGAGTGCGGTTGGGACAGGGGGTAGGGGTGGAGGTAGGGACTGTAGGGTGAGGTGGTCTGTCTCTGGGCTAGAGAACTGAGCGAGCAGAGGACAGTGTTGAGCTGGCCTGAGATCTGCTGGAGGGACTCAGCCAGCTGCTGGACCTTGGCAGGGACAGTATGGTCACCTGCTGGGGAGGGAGAGGGCAGAAAGGTAAGAGCAGAGGAGGACCTGATAGAACCTATGAGCTAATAAAATAGATTAGGGTACCGTAAATCCTCAAATATAGGACGGGTCTTCTATTTACCTCAGCTGCAAAGAGCACCAGGGCCCTCATTTATCAACGTGGCGTACGCACAGATATGTGCGTAACCCGTGCGTACGATCATTTCTAAGCAAAGTGTGGGATTTATCAATTTGAACTTGTGCTTGACTTTGTGCGTATATTTAAGCACAGGTCGGACCATGCGTACCTGGCGCCCATCGGTAGAATATGGGGACTGCAGACGGACGGCATAGCTCTCATCAGTTGCATGCATTAGTTTCAACGCGGAAATAAGCTTGACTGACGTGTTCTGTATGACCCCCGTAATTCATTATAGTTCATTGTGAAATAGCGATAGTAGTGTAATTATTGTCAAACCCTAAATAGCATGTGGAATATGTCTTTCTCTCCGAATGAATGCAGCATATGGTTTATATATAGCGTTATCGGATGCACTGACTGCGCTCGCAGGAACTGTTTTCAGAGATAGCATCAGATAGGGATGAATGAATGAATGAGGGGCAGTCTAATTGCAGAGAGAACATAATATTAACTAGAGTCCACTACCCGAGACACCTCCTTCATTTGTACCGCAATTTGGGACCCAAATTGGAGCTATAAGCTTAAAAGCTTTTCCGTGCTTTTTGATAAGGGTCCAGCTGCAGAGCCGGAGAGACAGACAGCAGAGAGACAGACAGACAGAGAGACAGACACTGTTCCACAGTGTGTGTGTGTGACTACTAGTCTCCTAGTAGAGACTCCCCCCCCCCCCCCCCCTCTGGACCACCTCCTAGTAGAGACCCCCCCCCCCCTCTGGACCACCTCCTAGTAGAGACCCCCCCCCCCCCCCCCCTCTGGACCACCTCCTAGTAGAGACCCCCCCCCCCCTCTGGACCACCTCCTAGTAGAGACCCCCCCCCCCCTCTGAACCACCTCCTAGTAGAGACTCACCCCCCCCCCCCCCCCCCCCTCTGGACCACCTCCTAGTAGAGACCCCCCCCCTCTGGACCACCTCCTAGTAGAGACCCCCCCCCCCCCCTCTGGACCACCTCCTAGTAAAGACTGTACGACCGGCTGCGATGAGGAGGGGGAATTGCAACCACCGCAAGCAAAACTTAACCCTTTCACTGCAGTACACGGCTGTAACCAGAAAAGTCAAGTCATTAATCCTCATCTTCGTCTTCTTCCTAGAGAAGTCTCTACTAGGAGGTGGTCCAGGGGGGGGGGAGTCTCTACTAGGAGACTAGTAGTCACACACACGCGCGCACGCACACGCGCACACACACACACACACACACACACACACACACACACACACACACACACACACACACACACACACACACACACACACACACACACACACACACACACACACACACTGTGGAACAGTGTCTGTCAAATCAAATAAAATGTATTTATAAGGTCTGTCTGTCTGTCTCTCTGCTGTCTGTCTCTCTGCTGTCTCTCTCAAAATAGTATAAGTGGCTATCTTGGCCCTGAGAGCGTTGCTCTCCGGCTCTGCAGCTGGACCCTTCTCAAATCAGCACGAAAAAAGCTATAAGCTTATAAAACGATTTAATATGCTAAACTTCGTTTTAAATTCTTTAATTCACATTTGTTTATTTCATAAAGATTTTCCCGACATAATGCTACCTGCCCCGACCAGATCCGTGACTCTGTTGCGATACAGATTAATTATCTACTCAGAAAGCTTAAAAAAAAACGATTTAATATGCTAAACTTAATTTTAAATTATTTAATTCACATTTGTTTATTTCATAAAGATTTTCCCGACATAATGCTACCTGCCCCAACCAGATCCGTGACTCTGTTGCGATACAGATGAATTATCTACTCAGAATAGTATTATAAAGTGGCTATCTTTTATGCTGTAGATCACTGCTGGTACGTGCGTGCAGAACCTTTATTTCAGCGGGGACTGTACGTATTTATTTGACGTTACTGTACAATATATGTGTGTATTAAAAGACGGAGCTGTCTTTTATTGTAATATAATAATTATTAATATTAAAAATAAATGAAGAAAGGCATTCTTATTCCAGCATGCATTAATGACACCAACGGGCAACGGCAAAACAGTGGTTAATGGTCTTTATTAGTGTTTGCGGTGTCCAGGCAGCAATGGTCTTTTAGGAAGTTAATATATATAATATCCGACGTCACCATGTACAACGCGCTTCCCTCGGCTTAGTCCACTTTTCCACATTTCATGGGGGTGGCCCATTACCGTATATGGTTAATCGGGGCGGTTCTGGTATGCAAATACTTAAAACAGTGCACAAGCTCCAGCTTAGGAGCAAGGTGATATTTATCAAGACAAGTGTGCGTAGGACCTGTGTACGCACGTGTGATAAATCCCGTTTTTCTTGTGCGTGCACACATTCTAAATTCTGTGCTTAAGAACGAAAATAGAATACTTTCTAAGAAAACTTGATAAATGAGGGCCCAGGCCTTTATTAGAGAGGCTTATATAAGAGGCAGGCCTTAATTTCTAAAAATGACACTCATGGACATAATCCCTTCATTTTCAGACTTTTATTGAATTATTATTATTTTTTTTTTAATACGTACATTGTCTGTCTACATTTATTTAGACTAGCATTGGTATTTAAATATTGAGTGCAGTTGAGTAATTGTGGGATTCACACACTGAAGTTGGAACTGTCTATACTAGGTTGCGGGGTCCGGGGACGATTTAGCGTGTGGTACCTACCTTCTCGACTTCCTCAGTCGAATCGAGTTGAATCAATAACATGCAATAGCTTTAGCTAACGTTATCATAGCATCATGATCTGTAATGTGTCAACTGGACAACGCCAGCCTCTCCTGCCAACGCCATATAGATAGCGAACGTTAACGCTTGCAAACAAAGTCAACGTCATCCAGCTGACACCACAGATCTAGATATTATGACAACGTTAGCTAGCGCTAAAGCTAACACCAACCAGAGGTAAACGTTAATGTACGGTATAGTCAGTGTAGCGAAAGGCAGCACTTGATTTGCATTGGCAAGAGTTTATCTCATTCTATATCACGGCACGAAAAGAAAAAAAAACTTTTTCAAACCCTCTGCCATTATAAGAGGCCCGTCCTTTAATCGAGTACCCTCCACTATTAGAGGATTTACGGTAATTCTGCTTTCTTACATAGAACAGAGACCCCCCCCCCCCACACATTGAATGATCACACTGCAGAAGTCTGTATGATCACACTATGTCTGTATGATCACACTGTGTCTGTATGATCACACTGTGTCTGTATGATCAGTCACACTGTGTCTGTATGATCACTGTATGATCACACTGTCTGTATGATCACACTGTGTCTGTATGATCACACTGTGTCTGTATGATCACACTGTCTGTATGATCACACTGTCTGTATGATCACACTGTGTCTGTATGATCACACTGTCTGTATGATGACACTGTGTCTGTATGATCACACTGTCTGTATGATCACACTGTGTCTGTATGATCACACTGTGTCTGTATGATCACACTGTCTGTATGATCACACTGTCTGTATAATCACACTGTCTGTATGATCACACTGTGTCTGTATGATCACACTGTGTCTGTATGATCACACTGTGTCTGTATGATCACACTGTGTCTGTATGATCACACTGTGTCTGTATGATCACACTGTGTCTGTATGATCACACTGTCTGTATGATCACACTGTGTCTGTATGATCACACTGTCTGTATGATCACACTGTGTCTGTATGATCACACTGTGTCTGTATGATCACACTGTGTCTGTATGATCACACTGTCTGTATGATCACACTGTGTCTGTATGATCACACTGTGTCTGTATGATCACACTGTCTGTATGATCACACTGTGTCTGTATGATCACACTGTCTGTATGATCACACTGTGTCTGTATGATCACACTGCAGAAGTCTGTATGATTCAAATAGCTGACTAAAAATGAATAGTCCTACAAAGAAAGGACTATGTGAGCGTGTTTAACCTGGGGCTTCCTGTGGATCCACAGTGCTACTGAGATCAGACTCAGTCACGTCGAAGGTCACCTTCCTGTCTCCTGCTGTGTGGGTCAGATCCTCTAACAGAGGCTATGGAGGAGAGAGAGAGCAGGGAGAGGAGAGGGAGAAAGATTGGGGTAAGTGCTTTGTATCCAGATGTTCACAATATATATTTGTATTTCTAATTGCTGGTTTTATTCACCTCTTCAGACACAGAGGTCTGCAGCTGCTGCAGGTGATCCTCTTTCCTCCGCAGAAGAGCGTTCCCCTTCTGAACCGTCAACTGCAGCTGCTCCACTGCACTGGCCTCCTGAGGGAGGGAGGGAGGGAGGGAGGGGGAGGCAATGAGGGAGGCAAGGAGGGAAAGAGGGAGGGAGGGAGGAGGGAGAAGAAGAGGGTAAATGTTTGATGAGAGAGAGACACATTACTTCACACTTCAGACATTGATTACAGTAGCATCACTACACACTAACTTCATTCATTCAATCTTTATGTCATCTTGAAAGATCATTGAGAGCAGGCTCTCATTTACAATGACGTGGAGAAGAACAATAGATGATACAAAAACAGAAGAGTCAATCAATTAAACAATTCAAATCAATCAAAACAATTACAGACTGAGGTGAATGGTTGGCCATTATAGATTTAAACTGACCAATGGATATTAAAGTATTGAGCTTTAAGGTACTTTGCAAAACATTCCACGTGCCAGGGGCACAAAAGGTAAAAGCAGATTTTCATAATTCAGTGCAAACTCTGGGGATCTTAAGGGTGCTTTCACACCAGAGCTGTTTGGTCCGGACTATCGGACCAGAATTCGATAGTCCGCTTTTTTGGGGTGGTGTGAATGCGCAGTCGAACTCTGGTGCGGACCAAACACGCGAACTCTGGTCCGCCAAAAAACATAGGTCTCGGTTCGCTTCATTGGACCAAACGCGGACCAAATATAGGAAGTCACCTGATAAACTGTGCATCTTGGGTAGAAGGAAGAAAAAAACACTGCAGCGCGCGGCATTCACCGCAAAACAAGCACACTGTAAACATGTCTCGTGGACAGACTTGGGCGAATGATGAAGTGAAAGCCCTGATCGACATATGGGCAGAAGACCAAATAAAACAGCTGCTTGTGGGCACTCACAAAAACAACGAGGTGTACAAGTTGTTTAGCGAGAGGATGGCGGTAATGTGTTATAATCGAACGATGGATCAATGCCACGTCTCTTCTACTATCACGCTTCTTGTGCTGTTTGTGTTTTCGCGGATTTCACTTCCTGAAGGGGAGGGATTTCCACTCTCCATTGTGTCCAATAGACCCTTTTGACCCTCCAATAGCCCTTTTCGACCGCGTGACATTGTTCAGAAAGTTTGGTGCGCTTGACAAATTGCAGTGTGAATGCAGACGAACCAAATGACGAATGCAACAATGTTGCAACTTCACCCCCAGAGCCGCACAGAGTCCACCAAAACGAGTATGATAGGGTCCAGAGTTCCAGTTCAGTAATGCAGTGATGTAGGGTGGAAGATCATCAATACTTCACTTTCAATAAAAAAAATATAAACAGAAAAGTAAATTTGCAATTAATTAATTAATTAATAGACTTGAGAGTGTG
Organism: Notolepis coatsorum; assembly: GCF_963971535.1. Taxonomy (NCBI): domain Eukaryota; kingdom Metazoa; phylum Chordata; class Actinopteri; order Aulopiformes; family Paralepididae; genus Notolepis; species Notolepis coatsorum. Next base: position 205,643,744 of record NC_140165.1, read on the forward strand.
AGTTAGTCTCTGTTCCACAGCAGGGTAAAGTTGAGTGTGAGTTAGTCTCTGTTCCACATCAAGGTAAAGTTGAGTGTGAGTTAGGCTGCGTCCCATTTCTCCACTTGGCCCTACCCCTCATTTTGGAGTGCCCTCGACGGGGAGTCACCCTTCAGAGCAGCACTACAAAATTGGCCAGCACTAGCACTCACAAACATAAACCGTTGCCGACAGCATAATGAGTGAGTATGAGTACATAGTGAGTGTAGGAGCCGCTGTTTACAACGAGCAGGACCCACCCCACAGCTTCCCACCCGCTGACAGTGACACTGCCAATTGTGTCAGTATGGATGACCGACCAAGCCGGAGGCACCGCAGCTGGATTCGATCCCACTGTCTCTGCAGTGGTAGGCAGGCGCTTAGTCCGCTGTGCTACCCGGCCGCTCCTGCATACCATGTAAATTATAACTAATGTCTTCAGTGTTTATGCTTGTATATAAAAAGGGTTTTGGTATCCAAACACTTGACATGTGTTCTTATTTTTTAGCACAAGTGTTAATCAAATGTCAGGTGTTAGTCAGGTTCTTTATATTCATACAGTATGTCAGTCAAATAGAAAATTAATGTGTGAGACTATAATAAAGCATAATACAGTAGTACTACATGGCAGTATAGCGTACTACATGATACAACAGGGTACTTCATGTTACTAAAGGATGCTACATGTTACTAAAGGATAATACATGTTACAACAGAGTACTACATTTTACTAAAGGACACTACATGTTACTAACATTTTGTATTATGTATATTATGCTTAGCATACACAAAAACCTAACACAGCATTTACCAAAGACAAAAAACATTGTTATGCCAGCCATATTGGATTTCATCTGCCGTCTTGGATATGAATTGTGTTATTAATCTTTCCATGTATTATTATTTATTAATATTAGTCTTGAAATTCTGAAAATAATTATGCATAGGTTTATGTAATAAAAAAAATAGTTTAAAAGATAAACTTGAATTTCATAACTTTTGTGTTCCATCTCTGCATAGCAGTGAGGGATGGAGATAGAAACCATATGGATGTACTGTCTGTTCAGACAGGTTAAATTAGCGATTTTTTATTAGTTTCTTCATGACAAACCAATGTGTGTAAAAAACTAACATATTCCAGTTGACTGTATATTTATTGAATGATTTGTTACGAAGATATCAATACTTCCATTGATATAAATTACTGGTAGCGCTCCGCCATTTTCTTTTTCTTTAGATTTGCGAAAGGTTTGCACTGCATTCTGGGAAATACCATCTGTCCCTTGAAATCAAGCCTGTATCTAGGCACACTCCGTTTGTAGGAGCATCTGGAGGGCTGAAATGTCACTACCCCTTGATCCAAAGTGAAATGGGACAACCCTACACTTCGCGGGAACGCGCAATACAGAGTTGCCCTACAGAGTGGTAGGGCCAAGGGGAGAAATGGGACGCAGCATTAGTCTGTTCCACACTTACTCCTACCTGCAGAAGGTTCCTCATCATGTCCTGGGTCAGCCCTGCCTCCAGACTGGCGTCCTGAGAAGAGCTGGACTGGGCTGCCCGCAGAGCTGCCTGTCTCTCCACCAGCCGGCCACTCTCCTTCTCCAAGAACCTCCTGGCCCTCTGAATAGACACGCCTTCTGACGAGATGTAGCGCCGGAGACTGAGGGGGGAGGAGGGCGAGAAGAGAAAGAGAGAGAGAAGGGGGGGGGGGGTTAGAGGAGGGAGGCAGAGGTTACCTACATTAACAAAGGAGGACACACCTTCATCAAGTGCAAAGGGAACAGGGAAATATATTCAAGATCTCTCTCTCTCTCTCTCTCTTACATAGACGCATGCATGCATGCATGCACACACACACACACACACACACACACACACACACACACATACACACACACACACACACACACACACACACACACACACACACACACACACACACACACGCACACACACACACACACACACACACACACACACACACACACACACACACACAGATATCTTTGGGCTTGACACAATAAGGAGATGTCACTCTCCCCCTACAACAGAGCTATGGGAATAGAATGTAGATATGAACTAGGAGAATGTGTGAGTATATGAACTAGGAGAATGTGTGAGTATATGAACTAGGAGAATGTGTGAGTATATGAACTAGGAGAATGTGTGAGTATATGAACTAGGAGAATGTGTGAGTATATGAACTAGGAGAATGTGTGAGTATATGAACTAAGAAAATGTGTGAGTATATTAACTAGGAGAATGTGTGAGTATATGAACTAAGAGAATGTGGGAGTATATGAACTAGGAGTGAGAAGAAAGATGTCAAGGGAGCATCATAGTAGAGGAACCTTTCTAATTCATGGGAGCAGTGGAATGCTAGGGGAGATCTGCGCAAGCAGGCGATACGTCAAGATGTAGAGGTGGCTGTGGATGTTTTTGAACCACTAAAATTAACTGAATATTAGCAAACTGCATTAATTGTTTGTCTACTAGCCAACCGATATCAGGTACGGATGTTGAGATTTTACAATTTGCTGTCCGATTTTCAGCGTAATACCCCCCCCCCCCCTTCAGCCTTATTCACACAACCACCATACTTGTTGATGGGGTGGGAAGATAATAATAATAAAAGCGCTACATTGTAAAAGAACATAAAAGCTAGCAAGAGAGTAAAAAAAGATAATGTAAAATAAGCAAGACTAAAACTAGTAAGGAGTAAAAAAGAACACTAGAACTAGTAAAAAACATAAACTAAGAAGGGCTAAAACTAGTAAAAGAACAATAAAATGTGTGGAGCTAAAACTAGATAAAAAGCAACAAAAGGCTCTATTAAAAAGATTAGTTTTTAAGGCCCTTTTTAAAAGCATCCACAGTCTGTGGTGCTCTCAGGTGGTCAGGGTGAGCATTCCACAGACTGGGAGCGGATGAGCAGAAAGATGTGGGAAGTGTCCATTTGAATGGTAAAAATGTCACTATAAAAACACCCCTTCAAGAACCAAAATAGTCAAAACAACAGGCAGAAGACACTGATGAAATGACAGTCATGATTAACAGACTCGGATCGTTTTCATGTTTTGAAATGTATAGGAGTGAATTAGTCATCCACTCATTGATACGACTTCATAATAAGAACATAGCGCCGCCTAAAACTATTTCAGCTACATAAGTCACGGAGGAACAGTTATGATTGTTCAACATTTTGATGCTAGAATTGCTATTTTGTGTAGCACTTAATGACATGGGAGTCAACAGGGGTTCTCCCGGTGTTCTCACCCTCAGGCTTGTCTGATTTAAAGATGGCGGCAACGTGAATACAGTCAATTCATTCCATTTATACTTTATCATAAATGCAAAGATCTGTGGGATGCATAACAACTGTTGTCGTCTCCTTCCAATAGCGCTGCTAGGGTATGAATGGAGCCCTGGGAGGAGGTCAGGATGGTGAAAGACAAGATGAGAGGTCCACAATACGAATGAGGACCAACTTGACGGGACAACTAGGAAAGATGAAAAGCGTGTCTTCTCAAGCGAATGGGAAAAGAGGCTTTGTGATGATGTGTAGATGTAATAAGCATCGCTATTAAAACACATTTATTCCGAAACAGAAAAACTCTGGGAACTGACTCGTCCACGCTGCTCTGGCTGTCGGGGATGGGTGACTGGGGGTTTTCCTCCAGGTCCTCTACGTGTAGTGAAGTGTCTCTCCTGGAGGACACCGCCCCCCCTCCTGGCTGCTCCCCCTTCTTCTTTGTTGTCTTCTTCTTCTTCTCCTCCTGTTTGAGCTCCTCGGTGCCTGGTCTGGGGGACACCATCAATCCCTCTGCCTGCTCCAGGTCACTGCAAGTTCAGAAACAGCGACAGTAAGAATCCACATTACAGCACTCTGCACCTCTCTCTCTCCACTCCATGTCTCATTCACCTGCTGACACAGGAGAACGGTCCAGCATGGGTTTGTATTCCTCCAACCAATTACAGTCCAGGGCGGTGGCTCAAAACTAACTTGTTGATGTAATCTTTTGTTATCAGGGTATCTGCAGGTTTCAACAAGTTCAATTTAAAGGTGAAGGAATCCTTGTTTTTCAATGTGTATATAATGTAAATATCTGGAGATGACAGCATCTGCTATAGATCTCAGATGAGGAGGACAGTATTTAGTGGTGTGACTACAGCAGACTACAGAGAGTGACACGTTCAGCCGAACGCACAATTGGAGGGGGGCTTCCCACCCTCCAGAACATTTACAACAAGCGGTGCAGGGGTAAGGCTAAGAGAATCATCAAGGACTCCAGCCACCCAAACAACTGCCTCTTTGAACTGCTGCGGTCAGGCAAGCGATACCGGAGTCTCATGGCGAGCACAGAAAGACTCAGAAGAAGCTTCTATCCCCAGGCCATCAGGCTGCTCAACGAACAATAAACACTATGCAACAACCATCAAATGCACACAGCACACACTCACTTTAAACAAACAACACACTGCAGCACCCACTCTCCACACTTTAGAACACCTAAACACACTTTATATTTATATTTATTGGTAAAGGATTTGCACTACAACCCGTACACCTTACTGTAAATTGTACCTAAATTGTACCTCATCCCATTTCTGCTTTGCACTATATAGTATTGTATATTAGTACATTGCATAGTATATTGTATATTGTATGGTAACTCAGTTACTTCTATTCTGCATCGAACATTGTACATATGTCTATACTGAACACTGTGACTTCTATTTTTACTATTTTTACATGCTATACCATTTTATTTTATTTCATACTTATCTTGTCTAGCACAGTCTATGGAGCGTAACAGTAAGAAGCATTTTGTATAAAAGTATTCTGTACTTCTGTATGACAACTATTAAAGAAACTTGAAACTTGTGTGTTTTCAAGTTAGACTGGGAAGCCACAGGCTAATAGAGCCATAGGCTCCGAGGTCGTCGGCAGGTTGGTAACATAAACACTGATAAGCACTGGTGGGGGGAGGTTTGGCAGTGTTGGGACTAACGCGTTACAGTAACGCCGTTACTTTTGGCGGTAACTAGTACACTAACGCATTACTTTTGAAATTCAGTAACGCAGTTACCGTTACTGAATGGTTCGTTACTGCGTTATTTTTATGTAGATTGGTAGCGAGATTTAGCGATCCAGCGCAGTCCTCCTCTCCTGTCTGTGTCACTTTCACTTCACCTGCGGGGGACACACGCTGTGCTGTGGGCGTGTTTTGTTGACTATAGTCCTGACTGTCATGGTGGCGCCCACTACTCGCATTTTTACACATGGATATTCTCACAATTTCTCTCTTGTCGAGCACAAAGAAAAGAACGTTTTAGTTAAATGTCCTTTGTGTTTTGGCTCAAAGATCCTATCTATTGCCCATGCTTCAACGAAGCTAGTAGCTGAGTCTAACGTTAACAAGACTCATCCGAAGCCACTCGCTTTCGGGGATCTAGTTAGCACACGGCAAATGGGATGGAACACTTTTTCCAACTACTTGGAGAGAGAATATACTAAGTGGAAATGAGATAAAGAAAATGTTTGAGGGGTTAGACTAACGTTACATCTCGACCACCGCAGACTTTGGTGAGTTCAGTGATGTGAATGCAAAGTTGATCAAAAGATTTTGACTGTAAGAATCTGCAAGGGAATCTCATCAATACTAATCAAACAATATAAATATAGTCCTTATAATCCTTTCATGCACAATTGATATCCTAACTATTCGCACGATTGATATCTTAAACAACGTTGCAAGACGGTTATAATGAAACGCTCCGGCGACATCAAGGCTGTTCCTTCAACCTAAGCGGCGATACAATTAGGCACGGCGCATTTCTTATTACATTGGGACTCGGGACATTTATGTTTGTGTCAGATATTAAAAAAAAAATGTATCCACTTTTTCTCCTTATTTTCTATTTTTCTTCCATCCCAATTTTGCCTCGCCAATTCTCCCTTCAATTCTCCCCTCCCCTGTCTCGAACGTTGCTAGACTATGCCTCCCACTGGTCGGCTGCAGTGAGGACCAAGCCTTGCATCACGTGTCCCATCCGGTACACGAGGAGGCAGCTGTCGCATCTTTTCACCTGAACAGCGCAATCTCTCAGTGGCGAGGAGTAACGCGTGGGAGGCTCATGCTGCCCCTGATACTTCCTGATTCTGCTGTACAGGCGCACCAACTGACCTGTAGGAGTCGCTGTCCACAACGTCCAATCCCCACCCACCGGCTTTCCCACCCTCTACCACTGCCAATTGTGGTAGTATGAACGACCGGCCAAGCCGGTAGCAACGCCGAGAGCTGGGCTCGATACCAGCATATCCTGCGTTAGTGGCGAGCGCCTTGCCCACTGCGCCACTCGGCCGCCCACTATGTTTGTGTCAGATTTGTGTTTGTATAGACCACATTGCTTAGCAGAGTTCAGTGATGTGAATGGAAACTGTCAAGTTGATCAACAGATTTTGAGTATCTGTAAGGGCATTAATGGGAGCAATCTTTTTTTCCCCTAAGTAACTAAATAGTTACTTTTCACAGTAACGCATTACTTTTGGGTGTAAGTAACTAGTAAAGTAACTGAGTTACTTTTGAAATGAAGTAACTAGTAAAGTAACTAGGTTACTATTTTTCACTGAGGTTTGGTCAGCGAGCTACTGGGAGAGTTCGACATCGATAGAAACGGACGTTTAGTGGGTTAAAGGTGACCAGCCGTTGCCATGGTAGCGTGTCACGTAGTAACGAGAAGAGGGGGCGGGGCCCCGTTGCTAGGGGGAGAACGTTATGAGATGTGAGTTCCTTCCGGGGTAAATTAGATTAAGACACGAGGCGGAATCGAGCAGGCGCGTTGACAAAGACTTTGAAATCCCTCCTCACCCTCGCTGGGTGGAGGAGGGGACTTGCCACGGCTAACAGGGAAGGCCGCACAACCACTGAGTGGGGTGACAGAAGACAGACCGTTAGAATAATGAATTTAGTTTTTCTTCAAAGACTGTTCAAGGACATTACAGAATGGGTTACATCTTGTACGAAGCTATGTTTATGAAAATAAACATCATGATCTAAGGAAAGAGATCACAGTGCCAGTGTCGTTTTCTTCTGATTACGGATGTACCAACAGGGTTTGATACAGTGTGTGACAGCCAATGTGAAGTACGAAACAAACACAACGCAGATGGGGAGAGTCACGGAGCAGCAGGTGACGAGTGGATTAAATGATCAAAGGTTAGAAACACTGTTATCTTTCAAAGGGGACATGCATTCCTATTCCTTTCACTATTTGGGCAACTTTACACAATTCCTGTGAGTCTATGGAACACATCTGTAAAGTTTAAAAAATAAAATGCATTGTTTTATATTTTTAATCAATTACTCAAAAGCAAAACATTTCGACTTCAAGATTCCAAGCTGTTTGTGCTGGGCTCCGCCCATAAGCGCTTTGAGTGACAGTTGCCCACAGTCTGCGACTGGCACAGAGCGAGAGGTAGAAAGATTGAGGGGGATACTAATAAATTTCGCCGCGGGGGGCATAATCCCACGGGACAATGCATTGGTAACTTGTTTCAAATTACAATATATACCGCTGTGAATATTATTACATGGATCGGAATATGGGCGTGCGCGTGGGAGTCAAAGATATTTTGACAGTGATATCCCAGGGAGAAGCCCCACACCAGCCCTGCGCACACACATTTACACACTCCTGCACGCGGTCCCTCTCTCTCTCTCTACCAGGGAGAAGCCCCACACCAGCCCAGCGTGCGCACATTTACACACTCCTGCGTGCGGTCCCTCTCCCTCTCTCTCTCTCTCTACCAGGGAGAAGCCGGTCAGGTTGTGTGTAAAATGCATGTGTGTTTGTGTTTCCCCGCGCCACACGCCGATCAGGTTGTGTGTAAAATGCGTGTGTTTGTTTCCACGACAGAAGCTCTCTCTCTCTCTCTCTCTCTCTCTCTCTCTCTCTCTCTCTCTCTCTCTCTCTCTCTCTCTCTCTCTCTCTCTCTCTCTCTCTCTCTCTCTCTCTCTCTCTCTCTCTCTCTCTCTCTCTCTCTCTCTCTCTCTCTCTCTCTCTCTCTCTCTCTCTCTCGCTCGCTCGTTCTCTGCCTCCCTCTGTCAAAACCCGCTTGAGGAAGTGCAGGTATTTCCACTCGCTCTGCTGTTGTTGAGCGAATGGTTGCGCTACAACCATAGAGGGGGTGTTAGTTATGCAGATCAGTGCCTTATTCACGTCAGCAAAACAGTCAAATCAGAATGACCTAATTCACTGGTGTTGGAGATTGTCTCAACTGAATTAGAGCATACCTGTCAACCCTCCCGTTTTTTTCCCGGGATTCTCCCGTATTTGACACTTCTTTCCCGCCGTCCTCCCGTTTCAATATTTTCCCGTAAATGTCCCGTATTTTCATTTTGCCCTTCAGTTCTTACTAAAAAGGCTACATTACCCGCTGTGAATACGACAGGCAGCAGCCTGGAGCCCCCACCAGTAGGGACCCCCCCGAGGGCTGACATAATGGCTGTACTCAACAAAAGCGACCGCAATTCAAATGGTTTATATGCAATGAAATGACAGTAGGAAACCCCCTTAGGGTCCCCATGGCACTTGTGTTTGAATAGAATAATAGAATAGAATAGAACTTTATTGTCATTGTTACAACGAAAGTTGTAAAAAAAAAAAAAAAAAATCACCCTCCCTCGCTGGCAAATCTCCCTTATTTTAAAATCACAATGTTGACAGCTATGAATTAGAGCAATCCGCCAATATGGTAATTAGAGACACAGACCCATTGATACTAACCCCCCATTGCTATAAAACAATGCTAAACACTGGAAAAGGCCATTTATAAGAAACGGGACCTTTAACACTTTTTAAGACCACTAGAACAAAATGTTGTACCAATTTCACGACCATACTAGCAAAAAAACGAGAAACACATAGCGACTCTGAACTGGCGGCTGTACTCACGCGCCAAATAATTTTAATTCTTGCACATTCCATAGCTCTCGCCAGACGGACCAAGCTCCCAGTAGTAGCCCTGCAAAAAACGACGACTTGAATACAAAAACATTTCATATATTTAATGTTATTTCATCTCCTGACAGCCGCCCCCAAAAAAAAATGTAATACCTGTGAAAATGACAATTGTAGGCCTTAAATTGAGAATGATCCATAATTTAATACTTTTTAAGACCCCGCAGATACCCATCTTACAAAAGACCAATAGTTTGCGCACATGACACACCGCCCTATAGAAAATGTGAAGTGGGCGGGGAGTGGGCCGGTCGCCATCTTGAGAGGTTCACTTACATCAATTCGTATTGAGAAATCACTAAACTACAAAATGTCGAAAAACTTCCAAACCATCTTTTAACCCCAAAAGCCCTGGCTGTCGACACACAGTCAACCAGAGTGAATCCTCTACAGATGGCGGCTTAGCGCCCGTAGCAACAGTCTGGCTTCACACTCGCCACTTCGCGTTCTCTGTGGGACCACAGGGGTGGATGAAAACCAACGAGTTGACCCTCGAGTGTTTTGGAGCGGGGGTTGAAGGTGCTATTCCCCAAAACTACATGTCAAGACCACCGTTCATACCTGACCCTGCGGCTGAGGCGGTCACACCTCTCCTGCAACAGCTCCACCGTGTTCTCCAGTCTCTCCTTGTCCTCCTTCAGCCTCCTGCACTCCGCCCTGGCCCGGTCCCTCTCCTCTCTCAGTCTCTCCATCTCCTCGCCGGCCCTGCTCCGCTCCTCCCTCCCTCTCTCCGCCAGCTCTCTCGCTCGGTCTCTCTCCTCCTTCACCCTCTCCAGGTCCTCCCTCAGCTCATCTCTCTCCTGTAATACTCTGGGTAGGGCCTGATGGCGCGCCAATACACACACACATAATTGGATTAGGCAGTTAGGTGGGCACTTTATTAAGCCCTAGGGGGATGGATGGTGAATGGATGATTGATGGGTAGGTGGATTGATAACGTTAATCATAAAGAAACAAAAAACATAATCATCTCCACCTCTAACCCTCGTTCTATCTCTTCCTCCTCCCCTCCGAGCTTCTTCCTCTTCTTCTTCAGTTCTGCTGCCTGAAAGACAGGATGGCGAGTATGTGTGAGTCTATATTATCCCAGTGTTTAGTGGATCAGTGATAGATTGCTCTGGTCTGAGCAGTATGTCTGTGTCAGGTGACCTTGGTCTGCAGCAGGGCCTCCTGGCTCCTCAGCTCAGTGGCTCTCAGCTCCAACTGCTGTGACAGCTCCTTCAGTTCTGTCTCCTGGTGAGGACACACACACACACACACACACACACACACACACACACACACACACACACACACACACACACACACACACACACACACACACACACACACACACACACACACACACACACACACACACACACACACACACACACACACACACACACACACACACACACACACACACACACACACACACACACACACACACACACACACACACACACACACAGCTATTGGAATGGAAGGAAGTAAGTGTGTGCGTGTGCGCATGTGTGTGTGCATGTGTGCGTGCGTGTCTGCGTGTGCATGTGTGTGTGAGGACTGGGCAATAGTTCAAAACAATAGTTTATTGTCTTTCAATGGATTAATATTGTGATGAGATTATGATATTGTAGTGCACAATTATGTTGTGAAAGTGAATTATATCAAACACATTATTGACTAAGATTATTCACAAAGGGAGAAGAATACGTGAGGGACATATTTTATACAACGGTTTTGGTAGGATATAACATATGGATATATTTATATTACATTACCATGTATGTACATGCAATGTGATAAACATCATTTGGGTTATTCAACATGTGAATTTGCGCAAGTGAGTAAATACTGTGATATATAGGCCTAATGTATATCAATATCAAGAAAAAAACCATCATGATTATTATGATACTAATTTCCTCCATAGCGCCCAAACCTAGTGTGTCTGTGTGTCTATACACACCCTCACTCTCAGACTCTGTGGCGGAGACCCTGATCCACTCATTTGTCACCTCCCGGTTGGACTATTGTAATGGAGTCCTGTTCGGGGTACCCAGCAAAGCCCTGGACAGGCTCCAGTATGTCCAGAACTCAGCTGCCAGGGTTCTCACTCACACCAAGCCCTGGCAGCACATCACCCCTACCCTCATCCTTCTCCACTGGCTTCCAGTCAGGTTCCGCATCACCTTCAAACTCCTGCTCCTCACCTACAAATCCCTCCATGCACTCGCCCCCCGGTACCTGTCTGATCTCCTCCACCAGTACACTCCATCCCGGAACCTACGATCCTCTGATCTAGGTCTCCTCTCCATCCCTCGCACCAGGTTACGGACTTTTGGGGACAGAGCCTTCAGCGTGGCGTCCCCTACCCTCTGGAACTCTCTCCCCCCCCGAAATCCGCAACGCCCCAACCCTGGACACCTTCAAATCCGCTCTAAAAACACACCTCTTCACCAAGGCTTTCCCCATCAGTTAGTTTTAGACTAAATTAGGTCCATTATCCCCTACTTTCCCTCATCCCCTCTTCCCTCTCCCCCCCTACTTTCCTTGCCCTATTTTTTGTCCTGATTGTAAAGCGACCTTGGGTTCTATGAAAGGCGCTATATAAATTTGATTTATTATTATTATTATTATTATACATAGTTTCACTTCTCAATCTCTGGTCAGATGCTTATCAGTTTGTCTTCTCTGTAGCTTTTTATTTATTTTTGGGGGCTTTTCTGTATTTTTCACCAATCCCAATTTAGTTGTTATGCCAATTCCCTTCCTGGTCGTTGCGCGCATCGCCCCACTGTCAGCCTGGGGAGGGTGTAGAACTACCACATGCCTCATCCAATACATGTGGAGTCACCAGCCGCTTCTTTTCACCTGACAGGCGCCCGACCGACCAGAAGGAGTCGCAGTTTACAACGACCAGGACACATACCCCGCCGGCTTCCCACCCGCTAACACTGCCAATTGTGTTAGTAGGGACGACTGACCAAGCCGGAGGTACCGCTGACAGCTGGATTAGATCCCAGAGACTCTGCGGTGGTAGGCGAGTGCTTAGTCCCCCCTCAAACTGAACAGTGACATCTCCTTAGCAAATGATCTCAATTCCTTCTATGCGAGGTTTGAGGCTGTGAATAACAACACCAGCCTACAAACCACGGCAATGGGGGGGGGGGGGGTCTGCTGATGGAGACTCAGTGTTCAGGGTAACAGAGCATGAGGTGAGACGGATCTTTAAAAAAGTGAATATCAGGAAGGCAGCAGGACCGGACGGCATCCCCGGCCGCATCCTAAAAGTCTGTGCCGACCAACTGGCCCCGGTATTCACTGACATCTTCAACCTGTCCTTGGAACAGGCTGTCATCCCCACCTGTCTGAAGAAGTCCACCATCATCCCTGTACCCAAAAAATCTACGCCCACTTGCCTCAACGACTACCGCCCTGTAGCCCTCACCTCCATAGCCATGAAGTGCTTTGAGAAGCTAGTGAAGGGCTACATCTGTTCCTCCCTCCCCATCAACCTGGACCCTCTGCAATTTGCATATCGCCCCAACAGGTCCACGGAGGACGCCATAGCCCATGTGCTGCACACAGCAGCATCACATCTGGACAAGAGGCAGGGGAACTATGTGAGAATGCTGTTCATCGACTACAGCTCAGCATTCAATACCATAGTCCCCTCCAAACTCATAGCCAAGCTCAGGGACCTGGGCTTGAACTATGACCTGTGCCAGTGGGTCTTGGACTTCCTGACGGGCAGACCCCAGGTGGTAAGAGCCGGCAACTGCACCTCCTCATCCATCACGCTCAACATAGGGGCCCCCCAGGGCTGTGTTCTGAGCCCCCTCCTCTACTCCCTGTACACACATGACTGCGTAGCACAGCGGAACAACAACACCATCATCAAATTTGCTGATGACACAGTAGTGGTGGGCCTGATCTCTGCCAACGACGAAAGGGCCTACCTGGAAGAGGTAGAGAACCTGTCACAGTGGTGTCAGGAGAACTGCCTCTCCCTGAACGTCAGCAAAACAAAAGAGATGATTGTGGACTTCAGGAGGTCGGGGGTCAAGGACTACAGCCCCCTCAGCATCGACGGGGCACCGGTTGAGAGAGTGAACAGTTTCAAGTACCTCGGAGCCCACATTTCCGAGGACTTGACATGGACCACACACATTGACAGTGTAGTGAAGAAGGCACGACAACGCCTCTACTTCCTCAGGCGCCTAAGGAAGTTCCAAGTCAGTCAGAAGATCCTTAGGAACTTCTACTCATGTACAATAGAGAGCATCCTGACCGGCAACATCACCTCCTGGTTTGGGAATAGCACTGCACAAGACCGTAGCAGACTACAAAGAGTGACACGTTCAGCCGAACGCACAATTGGAGGGGGGCTTCCCACCCTCCAGAACATTTACTACAAGCGGTGCAAGGGGAAGGCTAAGAGAATTATTAAGGACTCGAGCCACCCGAACAACTGCCTCTTTGAACTGCTGCGGTCAGGCAAGCGATACCGGAGTCTTAAGGCGAGCACAGAAAGACTCAGAAGAAGCTTCTATCCCCAGGCCATCAGGCTGCTAAACGAACAATAATCGCTAAACGAACAATAATCACTATGCAACAACCATCAAATGCACACAGCACACACACCCACACGCACACACTCACTCAAACAAACAACACACTGCAGCACCCACTCTCCACACTTTAGATCACACAAACACACTTACACTTTATATTTATTGATAAAGGATTTGCACTACAACTCGTACACCTACTGTGAATTGTACCTAAATTGCACCTCGTCCCATTTCTCCATTTCTGCCTTGCACTATATAGTATTGTATATAGTATTGTATATTAGTACACTCGTCCCATTTCTCCATTTCTGCCTTGCACTATATAGTATTGTATATAGTATTGTATATTAGTACACTGCACAGTATTGTATATTGTATGGTAACTACGTCTATTCTGCATCGAACATTGTACATATGTCTAAACTGAACACTGTGACCTTTTTTTTACTTCTAATTTTACTATGTTTTTATTTCATACTTATCTTGTCTTGCACAGTCTCTGGAGCGCAACAGTAAGAAGCATTTTGTACAAAAGTATTCTGTACTTCTGTATGACAACTATTAAAGAAACTTGAAACTTGCACTACCGAGCCGCCACGTCTTCTCTGTATCTAGAGTGTGTGTACTGTGTGCATGCATGCGTGTGTCTATGTGTCCTGACCTTGCGTGTGTGTGTCAGGTGTGTCTTGTGTAGCTGTGTGTCGATCTGCGTCTGTAGTTTCTCCAGCTGGGCGGTGTGTGATGCCAGGAGACGCTCTCTGTCCTCCTGCAGTGTAGACAGCAAGCGCTCCCTCTGGACTGCCTCCTGGGGGCGCACGCACACACACACACACAGTTTTGTGATTATATCCTGGTCTTTGAGCGTTATTTCCCAGGGTGTTTCCTCCCAGCTGTCCAGTGGCGATTCTAGGAATTTTTAAACAAGGGGGCACAGGGGGGGCATGAGCTAGTATGGGGGGCACCAAACATTTTTATATAAAAAAAAACTGAAGTAAAATTTTTTTTTTATACGTATGACCGGTAAGTATAAAGGAAGTTGGGTTTATCTAGACAGGTAGCCTAAGTGTAGCAGGTAAGGTATAAAGGTAAGTATATTAGGTTACATTATTTTACCAATAGCAGATCAGACAACTCTTCAGCCATTGGGGTTCATAGAAAATATTTTATTGGCACCACTGCTGTACAAGTCTCTTTTTTTCACATGAAAGACACAACAACACAATAATAATAATAATAATAATAATAATAATAATAATAATAATAATAATAATAATAATAATAATAATAATAATAATAATAATAATAATAATACATAAGACATCACAGGACAGAAACGTATTGCAATAATGACAAGAAAATAGATAAAATAGAATAAATCAAATTAAAACAGAAATAAAAATGTAATTATATTGATAGACATTACAAAAGAGATTCCTAATTACAACAATAATTGTTCACCCAAGGGCTGTGTACTATTAACAAACCTAAAACATGTTAGCCATTGTAGGTCATTCACCAGGTCAGAGCGAAATATTAGATTATAGGCACAACTCCCAATATCAGTAACGGGTCTATTGTTCTAAGAATAACATTCGTCTAAGAGCCCAATAGCCAGCAAGGCCACTGGACTGGAGACCAGAAGCAGAGCAGCCATTGTAGTGCTGTACAAGTATTTTAAAGTGTTATATCACTGGAGACGTAGCCGAGGGGCTTGGAGTTCAATACTCCCTCGATCTCCGTGAGTACTGTCATTAGGACTTCTTCCGCTACAGTCTGGGCCCCAAGCACGGCGTACAGGGCTGTCTTTATAGAACGTACTTCTCGTTCCCAGGTTCCACCGAAGTGGGGTGCGTTCGGGGGATTAAACTGGAAGTCAATCTGGGATGGAGCGAGGTGGGTCTTAAGTTCTGGGCCCATAGCTTGGAAGCTCTCTCTCAGCTCTCTTTCTCCGCCTTTGAAGTTTGTCCCGTGATCAGACAACAATGTAGACGGTTTTCCTTTCCGTGATGTGAATCTTCGGAAGGCCATAAGGAATGAGTCTGTGCTCATGGTTGGAAGGAGTTCGATATGTATCGCTCTGGTGGTCATGCATTTGAATACAATACCCCACCGCTTCTCGGTTCCTCTTCCTTTCTTTATATACAACGGGCCAAAACAGTCCATGCCTGTGGAGTGGAATGGCTTGTCGCCAAGTCGGAGGCGACAGGGAGGTAGGTCAGCCATCCGGGGTATGCTGGGCTGCGCGCGCCATTTTCTGCAGTCTAGACAGGTTCGCTGGAAGCGTCGCACTGCTTCTCTCCCTTGAAGTATCCAATAGCGACGTCTGATCTCCGCGAACTCTCTCTGCTCCTGCGTGGTGTACATCCTCGTCGTATTTCTTTATGATCAGCTCTGTGACCTTGTGTCGGCTGTTCAAGACTATCGGGTACTTAACGTCATCCGGTAGATTGGGGGCCCTCCGCAGACGACCACCCACTCTGATGAGATTATGGGCGTCGCTCTCGGGTGCCAGGTGGAGCAATCTGCTGTCTGATGGGACGGGCTTTCCTCCCTGTAGACAGTCTAGCTCGTCGGGGAACGAGTCTCTCTGGGCTCGTTGTAGTAGAAGAAGTTCTGCTTCTTCGTAGTCAGCTGCTGAAATGTCGGCAGTGGGCTGAATCTCTGGGTGGTGCCACAGAAATGTCTTTAGTTGCGCACTCTGTAGGGTGAGGCAATCATCTATGTTGGGGTCTGTGGAGGCGACTGTGCTCAGTCCACAGAACATAGGTTTCTTGTTCTCAGCCTCCTCTTTACTCGCCTCCCGTGGGGTGGGCGTAGGCCACTCTCCTTCCGGGAGCTTGAGGAACTCTGGTCCGTCACTGTAGATGTTGTGACGGGTGAGGTCATCTAGGGACATTCCCCGGGTGATGACGTCAGCTGGGTTGTGTTTGGTGTCTACATACCGCCAGCTCGCTGCTTCTGTTAACTCTTGAATCTCTGTGACTCTGACTCCCACGAAGACCTTGTATCTGCATGAATCAGACTTGATCCATGTGAGTACTGTCGTGGAATCTGACCACAAGATTGTTCTGTGCACCGGAATGGTGAGTTCACGTTGGATTAACGTGGCTAGATGCGCTCCTGCTAGGGCTGCGCAGAGCTCTAGACGCGGGATAGATTGTTGCTTTCGTGGGGCTATTCTTGAGCGAGCCAGGATGAAGGCGGTGTGTATCTCTCCTCCCTTCTCTTGGGCACGCAAGTGGGCCACTGATCCATAGGCTACTTCGGAGGCGTCGCTGAAGACGTGTAGATCCATCTTGCATGTCTCTGGCCTCACTGTGGGTGGGAAGTAGCTGCGGCGTATATTGACGCCTGGGAGTGAGCGGAGTTCCGTCTCCCACTCTCTCCATGTGGAGGCAAGGGGTGCGGGTATTGGGTCGTCCCAGCCCTGGTCCTTGTCCCATAGTGCTCGTACAATCATCTTTGCCCTGGTGGTGTAAGGTAGAATACATCCCAACGGGTCATATTGTCTGGCGAGTGTTCTGTACACACTCCGTCTGGTGGTCGGTATCGCCGTCGACCTTCCCTGCTCCGTGGTCAGGGGTTTGTGTCTATAGTGGAGCGAGTCTGTTTTGAAGCGCCAGACTAGTCCTAGTGTCATTTCTTGGGCTTCTCCTGGGATTGTCGCCATCCAGGTCTCGCTGCTGGCAGCCTTGTCTGCGGGGGAGAGGCTGCGCAATACGTGCGGGTCGCTGCTGGCCCACTGCCTGAGATCAAAGCCGCCTTTGATCAGAGAGGCGCGTAGCTTGAGTAGGAGAGCCTCGGCTTCTTCCTGAGTCGAAACGCTTTGTAAACAGTTGTCCACGTAGAAACTGTTCTTCACACTGTGTCGGACCTCTTCATCTGCTGCTGGGTCCTCTGCGACGTGTTTCTGTAGTGCAAATGTAGCACAGCACGGGCTGCATGTGGTTCCGAAGGGGAGGACTTCCCATTGGTAGATGGCTGGGTGCTCATCTCCGGTCCTCTCTCTCCATAGGAACCGCAGTAGGGGCTTATCCTCCTCCACTAGTCTCACCTGTAGGAACATCCCTTTGATATCCCCGCTGATAGCCACCTTGTCCTGGCGGAAGCGTAGTAGCACGCCTAGTAGAGAGGGGCCGAGTGTGGGGCCGGGCAAGAGCTCTTTATTCAGATTTTGGGATCCGATCTGGTAGCTGCAGTTAAACACAATGCGATCCTTGCCGTTGTGGTGGACCTTGTGGTGCGGCACGTACCATGATTCGGTCGTCTGATCGGCCTCTTTAATGTCAATCTTTGTCACGTGTCCCGCTGTGATTAGCTTCTCAATCTCAGCGCGGTACACACTCTCTTGAGCGGGGTCTTTGGCTAGGCGCCGCTCTGTGTTCAATAGATACCGCTCCGTAGCGTCTTTCTTTGCGTGAAAGGTGGGCATTCCCTCTCGCCTCAGGAGTGGAGTTGCGTATCTCATCACTCCGCCGACTGTGACTCTCTTTGTCCCTTGCTCGAGGAGGTTTATGGCGTAAATGTCTTCTTTAGAACGAATGTCTTTCTTTTCGTTCTTAAAGGGCATTGTCTCTAGTGTCCATAGCCTCTCGACATGCTGCAGGAGAGTGGTGTCTTCTTCTGTCACTCTGGAGTGGAGGCAGCTAGTGGCTGCTGTTCGGTTGAGAGATTTAGCGAGGGGGCCTTGTAGTGTCCATCCTAGGCGGGTCTCGACTGCTGCAGGACATCCTCTGGGTCCTGTATGGACCCGGTCTATCGGGACTATGAGGTCTGCATGGTCGGAGCCTATCAGCAGGGTCGGGGTGGCGCCGTCTATGAGCGGGATAGGTAGTTGACGCAGGTGCACATATTTATCCATCAGCTTGGCGATGGGGTAGGTGTACTGTGATAGTCCTATTTCTTGGCTGGTGAAAGCATTTGTAATCCTATACCGTCTCTCTGGCTGCCCGCTTGCTGCGATAGTGAAGGAGACATTCTCGCCTTTTATCGTCTTTAAATCTCTTCTTATTGTCCGAATCGTCATTTGGTTCTCGCTCCCCCGCAGTCCCAGCTGGGCCGCAGCGGACGCGAGCAGAAGGGTCTTCTCTGACCCGTCATCAAGGACGGCGTAAGTGTCCATGACTTTATCTTGGTAGCTCAATGTTACACGGACTACCTTTAAGAGCACTTGGGCGCCGCTGCTGCTGGCGGGGTCAATGTACATGACACTTGCCTTGGTGCTGCTCGATGGTGCAGGTGCAGGCTTTCTTCTGTTACTGTCGTGTAGGACATCTAGGTGGGCTCCGTCGCACCGACTGCACCTCTTCTTTAGGCGGCACTCGGCTGCCATGTGACTGCGCGCACATCGGTAACAGCGCCTGTTGGACTTTATCCATTGACTCACTTCTTCTGCATTCATCTTTGTGAACAGGTCACATTGTGACAGCCAGTGTTCCTTCTCGCAGTACGGGCACAGTCACACCATCTTCCACTTCTCTTTTCTCGAGGGGGTACTGTGGTTCTTACTGCTCGGTACTGATTCTGATTGGTGCATGACAGTCACCGATCTTCTTCCATCGTTTATTCTCCTGGGTCCCTCTCTGGAGCTTGGTGTGCTCCGCACGAACGTATCCAGTCGTAAGCTGCTGACTTCTCTCGCCAGGAAGTCGGCTAGATCGAGGAGGGATGGTTCGGGACCGTTAGGATCACGGTGGTCTCTCTGCCGCCTAAAGCGCTCTTGTCTGGCGGGTGGCAGCTTCTCTAAAATTCTCTCGACGTTAGAGTTGGCGTATAGCTCGTGCATACCCTTTTCTCGTTGCGCTCCCAGCATCCCTACCAGGGACTGCACTTTTATAGACAGGTCGTCTAATGAGCGATTGTCTGTTGCTGGGGGTAGGCGGTCAATATGCCTTATCTCTTGGATTACGTAATCCCATATACGTCCATATCTCTGGTCCAGCGCTGCTAGAGCCGCGGTGTATGGGGTCGTAGAGGTGGCATAGGCTAGTGCTATATTGTGCGCTCGGGGTACTTTCAGGTGCTTCAGTAATATTGCATACTTGTGGCGTTCATCAGCGACATCCACCATCATTGTCTCTAAGCACATCCGGAGCTCCGTGTACTGTGCTCGATTCTCATAGGTGAAGTCTGGAAACGTCGGTGTGCCAATGTATGACGCCGTGGATGGCTGATACATCGGCGAGCGTTGGGGGAGAGGCCTCCTAGGCGAGTCTCCTCTTGCGCCTCTCTGTGGGCTGGTACCGGCAGGGTACCATGGCCCGCTGGTCCAGGTGCTATTCCTCGGGGCTGGTCGTGCGTCATGCTCACCCGTGAATAGAGTCAGGGGTCTGTAGCGCAGCGCCGCGGGGGTATAGCCTGGGCTGTACTGGACCTCCTGGTCCGGTGGAGTACTGTGCTGTCGTCGGGCTTGGTTCTCCTCCTCTCCCTCTTCTTCTTCTATCAGGTCCTCTAGATCCTGTAGTCGTTTATTTAGCTTCTCCGCAGTGTATGCCGCTCCTTCCTTGTAGCTGGGTCTCGCTTGGACCGGTCGGGGAAGGGGGTCTGCGGGGGGTATAGGCTTGGTCTGTTGGTCAAGTTCAGGGTCGCTTGCTCGGTTAGGGGATGCTGCCCTTGACTGTTGTCTCGACGAGTTCCTTGAACCCCTGGCGGAGGGAGAGGGTGTTGCCTTGGTGATCAGCTGCTCCATTAGCTGCGCTTGTAACTTGTCGCGCTCGGCTTGTAGTCTGTCGCGCTCGGTTTCGCGCTGGATGAAAGCGAGGTCACGCTCTGTTTCGCGCTGGATGAGAGCGAGGTCGCGCTCTGTTTCTCTTTGGGCACCGGCAGCGGCACGCTGGGTGTCTGCTCGGTCTCTTGCCATATTCTCTTCCGTCTGAAGGCGTCTCATCTCCAGGCGTATGCGCTCTTCTTCGCTCCGTTGCTGTGTCTGGAGTCGATCGCGTTCACCCTGAAGTCGATCGCGTTCACCCTGGAGTCGATCGCGTTCGGTAGAGGCTGTCAGGCTGACGAGGAACGCCTGTGATAGCATCCTCTCCGCTTCGCTGGGGGAAGACGGTTGTAGAGGTGAGCCGCTCCTGGCTGTACTCGTTGGGGAGTCCTGGAGCTCTATCTCCTCGGCGCTCTCCTCATCTTGTTCCGTGCAGAGTTCTCTCTCTGTAGGGTTGTCTTCCTCCCGGGGCTGGTCGGGGACTACTTCTTCGGTATTGGCGGGGGTAAAGGCATGTCAGCTCCCTCCTGGTCCCCACCGTGAGCTTGGTAAGTTACATTAGAACCCACTAGGGCCTCTGTGGTCGGGGTAACCTGGTCGTTAAGGTCAGACATAATTTTACTTTCTACTTTTACCGCGTTTACCGTTTGTCGAAGGCTAGGTAGTTGACTGACAGCGTAATCCTCTAAGTACTGAGGTGTCTGTCGTCTGCGCCGCGGGCGTTCTACGTTAGGAGGACCGTTTCGTGGAGTGTTCATCATAGGCCATTTCAATATTAATAACACTATATTAATATTACACTAGTTACCCTCCGGCTCGAAGGACCAATTGTAACTGAGGGGTACAATTCCCTGACTGTATTGATAAGTATGGTATCATTAAACCACTACCGCTTTATGTACTTTAACTACTGGCCACACAGTACATGATATAGATATGATGAACACTTTCCCACCATGAAACCAAGTCCACACAAATGTATAAATCGAATATTTAATATATAGCAAAGGGTATATACAACGTTCACTTAATGACATTTATGATTTGAATGCACTTGTAAGGCAAATGAGTATTCGTAGGCAAATCAACATTGAATGTCCAATCTCTGGTTACGCAGGAAGCAAGTATACAACCTGGTTCTTTAGGGAACTATAGCGATGGTACTTAAATGATTATAGCTGGATACACTAAAGGGGGTCCCGCTGGTTGTAAGTCAGTAGGGGGGGGGGGGGTTAGGAGAGCCGCTGGCGATATCCCATCTGGCCAACGATTTCTTGGGAGAATTCAGAGTGCTGAACACGGTGCCCACAGAACCTTGGTCCACAGATGAATACAGCTGGGCCCTCTTGTAGACGGTAGCTGCCGGTCCACAACGAAGAGACGTGAGGCGACCTCACTCGGGTTAGAGCGCCGTCTCACCTGGACTCCTCTCGGGGGGTAGTTCCAACACTCACTAGTGTTGGCTGTTATCCATGGCATAATCAAAGCACCCAAAGCAAGTAGATAATCCAAGCCGTGTAGGGCTCGCCGTCGTCCGGGTAAGGTAATCCAATGTGCTGGTCCACTCGTCCTGGCCCAGAACTCCTCGGATGAAAGCACCACACGTGGTCTGCCCAGCCTGGTTAAGACTCTAGATAACGCGAGGAAACGATGGGGGTACTACTCACTGTATAACTCTAACCGAACGATGCACCATACATAATAGACTATTATTAACTTAATAGAAATACGTCCCACTCGACGGTATAGTGCCAAACTATGACAATTCAACTATTAATCCACACGATGTCTCAATGCCATTCTGAGGCCAAGTTGACCATACTGCACCACACGTGTATCGTGGGTGAGGCTTAACGTCTTGCCACTAGGTTGGAGGGTAAAGAACTAAGGGCTAAGGGACTAAAAGAAAGTTCTACTTTACTTGCGCCATATATATATGCGCTGTGAACAAATAGTACCATTCGTATTTCGCCAGACGTATTCCTACGCGGAACCGGGCTAGTAACGACATGTTCGTCGGCACGATTGAACTTGAACCAAGGGGCTTGGCTGCTGGCGCCAAGTTCTTGTCCAATGAGAGAATGAAACTATTATGGGCTGTTAGTAGACTAAAGGGATATTCAGTGTATATGTACAAGGAATATACAAGGGATATCAAACGATATACAAATACTATTAAATATATATCCATAAATAAATATATATATTCGGTTTAATCTGATCCTTCACAACAGTAACTGTCACTCTATGCTCAGTGATGCAGTGAGGCACAGTGATGCATTGTATAGTAGTCTGATGGCTGTTGGAATGAAGGACTTCCTGTGCCGTTCAGTGCTGCATTTGGGTAGTGTGAGCCTGGCACTGAACATGCTCCTCCTGTCAGCCAAGTCTGTGTATAGTGGGTGGGAGGGGTTTTCCCTGATGGCCTGGAGCTTAGCAAGGCTCCTCCTCTCCGCCACCCTCGCTAGGGAGTCCAGCTCCACCCCAACCACGCTACTGGCCTTCCTGACCAGTTTATCCAGCCTGTTTGTGTCCCCTGCTATGTAACTAACCAGCATTATGCATTATTATTAATTTGAGGCATATATACATATCTTCTGTATATTGCTATACAGGCATGTATAGCAACCTATAATTGACTCTTTGATGTCCGGCTCTGACCTTTTTTGATTGATTGATTGGAAACTTTATTACCAGATTGCAGAATGAGTACAATACAGTACGGCTCAATACACACAATTGTTAAGGGGATGCAGACCAGAGACAGACTTTCATCTTGTTTAAATCAGGGTCCCCCATTTTCAATTCATAATGACATTTATGACATACACGACAACATACAGATATATATCATGACATTTATGACATACATCTACATGACATAGATATACAGTACTGTTACATTTGTGACATACAAGATATGCAAATATACAGTACTGTTAAATAGAGATCCTAACAAAAAATATATACATATGAGGGGGAGGAAACTGTACATTATTTCGGAGGGGGTGGGTGGGTCGGAGGGGGGGTTTAGCCATTTACGGGAGCCAGGTGCTCTTTGTCTTTCTTTGAGAGCGGTTTTGAAGGTGGTATTAATTTTTTTTTACGGCTGTGGGTAGGGTGTTCCACATTGATGTGGCATAATTGCGAAACGTGTTTAGTCCCTTGTTTGAGCCGAATCTGGGTTGAACATGAAAGCAGTGAGGTAAGTTTGTCTTCTTGAAGTTGTTCTGACTGAATCTGCAGTGCACCCGGTATGAGGGCCGACGGTCCACTCTACTGGTTAAAGTTGCTTACTCGTGAGTAGTACGTTCATTGATAAAGAAAAAGAATGTCCACAGCCGCTCCGGTGTAAAACAAAGATATCCAAATGGTTTATTTCTCTTCCACAGCGAAGTCTTTCTTTACAGAAGTGATCCTAAAGCTATTTTCCTAAACTAAAACTTGTTTGGCTGTTTACTGCCACGAAATATTCACGTCACTACTACAAGGTAAGAAAACTGTATTTTCCCAGTCTCCAAAATCACAGCCGACTCGACACATGACAAAATTCCTCCACACCTGAAAGCCGTAAAAATCAACTTGCCGCCTCTAAAGGGAAAGTGACACAAATTTCCTATAAACAGTTCTGAGCTAAATAAGACGGTTCAATGACTTTATCTAAATCCAATCAATATTCCTAATGCCGTTTCAATGTAAGGTTATAAAAATAAACATATAAACATTCATATAATACAATAACCTAAATATACAGCTAAGCCCCATTGTATTCTGAAATGTAGACTTTAACAGTGTAGGCAACTAAGCCAATAAAAATAAGGTATACCTCATGAGTGCTTTGGCTCCTATACACCCGGCTTCTCAGTCTGTCGTCGTTGCACTTCCAAATTGCAATCAGCGCTGGAGTTGTCAAGGGTTGCTTCTTGAAGCAGTCAAAATGCGCTCCTTGGCTACACCTATAATGGTTGTCAATCATTTCGACATCAGCTGTGACCGGTTCAGAAGAACCCACATTGAACTTGAGGTTATGTATCCTTTATTCCTTCCGCGCCGGCAGATTATAGTCCCCTGTGTAACTACTGTAACTAGAGTGCTACGGACTGGTTTAAATTTGCATCAGCTTGCGCCAATATGGGCAAGGGCACAATGGGGGCACATACATTTAGTCATTTAGGGCAGGGGCACAATGGGGGCACATACATTTAGTCATTTAGGGCAGGAGCACAATGGGGGCACATACATTTAGTCATTTAGCTGACGCTTTTATCCAAAGCGACAAGTCATCAGGAAGGGCACAGCTCTATCAGCTGAGTAACAATGTTCATCAAAGTGTTGAGTGCTACAGTGTAGGTTAGTATATTAGGACAAGTGCATGATGACAGTAAGGTTAGTTAAGGTTATATTTTTTTTATAAAGAAAAGATAATAATATCTGGGGTGGCACCTCAGGGGCACCTGAGATTTCCAGGGGGGCACGTGCCCCTGGTGCCCCAGTGGTAAAATTGCAACTGCAGCTCTCTGCTCACCTCCTCCAGGTGCTTCTCTCTGAGGCTGTTCAGCTCCCTCCGGTGATCTCCTCTCAGCTGCTCCACCTTCCTGTCATGGTCCCTCTGCACCTCCCCCCGCACCTCCTGGAGCACATCGCCCAACTGGAGACAGGTTGTCTGTCATTACAGAGGAGGACCGTGTGTGTGTGTGTGTGTGTGTGTGTGTGTGTGTGTGTGTGTGTGTGTGTGTGTGTGTGTGTGTGTGTGTGTGTGTGCCTGCGTGCGTGCCTGCGTGCGTGTGTGTGTCTTCTCACCTCTCGCTGGTACTCTACCAGTTGTTGCTCAGGCCGTGGGCTCATCAGCTCTCTCCGTCTCTCTGTGCTTCTGACCTACACACACACACACATGCACACGCACACACACGCACACGCACACACACACACACACATTTCAGACCAATTCAAACTGCCACTTTAAAGTCACCAAAATGCAAGTATTTTATCACTGAATTGAAATGCTCACACAATGCAAATACAGAAATGATGTATTGTTTACATTCAATAAAATGTGACTCAACCCACCAGGAGCCCATTGTGGTGAGAAAGGTTTCTGCACTGGCAACATGCATCATTCAAACCAGTGACTACCACTAGCAGGGTTCCCACAGACATTGCAAAATTAAATTAAATTACTTTTAAGTACTTTTCCGAGCACTATTTTTCATTTTCAAGGATGTCACTCGAAGGATACAATTAACTTTTAAATGCTGTTTTTTAAGCATCTTCTTGGCCTGCTTGTCAGCTAGAGCAAGCTAGAGCATCACACGCGAAGAAATGAGGAAAAGCAGTTGGAGCGCAAGAGACAGCGACTAGTCAGATTTGATTAAAACGGAAGAAAAACTTCTTAAGCACCTTGTTAAAAAATGGGCCGTTTTCAAGGAATTCCAGGCCTTGACTTTACATTATTTTTTTATAATCAAGCACTTTAAGCACTTCAAGGACCTTGTGCGAACCCTGCACTAGCTACAACCTGACAATTAGCTGTTCCCATTGGTTACAATGAGAAATGCTAACAGGACTATTTAATGTAGGTGAATGACAGATGTAGAAACGTGTGCGCTTGGTGTATAAAAATAACAAATCAAAACCCAAACTGCAAGGATCTCCCTCCCGTGCTCCCGTCTCCCTCACCTCTGACTTCAGCGAGCTCAGTTTCTCCTCCCTCTCTCCCTGGAGTCTCCGCCTCTCTGCTTGGATCTCCTCCTCCGACTCAGCCCTCAGACGCTCCAAGTCCCGCCTGCACTGGGACTCCAGCCTATCGCGTTCCGATGTTCGCTCTGCCTCCAAAGTGGCACGTACCTCCTTCAGCACTGCCTCAGCTTCCTCTCTGAGGACACGCACGCACACACACACACACACGCACACACACACACACACACTATGCCTTAAAAAATGTGAAGTGATTTGCACGATTGTGTGGAATGCGTTGATGAAAGGAACTGAGTTGAATTGGAGTTGACATTACTTTAAATTGTACAGAAGGTCATTGCGGGTTGTGTGTGTGTGCGCTGTGTGCTGTGTGTACGTGCGTGTGTGTCTAACCTGAGCAGGCGTTGCTGGTTGTCCCTCTCCCTCTGGGCAGTGTCTCGGAGCTCCTGTAGCCTGCTGTCAGACTCCTCACTCAGCCTGCTCTCCTCTTCTTTGCCCTTAGACTGGAGGCGCTGACGCAGAGCCCTGGTGGTGTGTGTATATATATACAGAGAGAGAGAGAGAGAGAGAGAGAGACACAGAGAGAGACACAGAGACAGAGACAGAGACAGAGAGACAGAGAGAGAGAGAGAGAGAGAGAGAGAGAGAGAGAGAGAGAGAGAGAGAGAGAGAGAGAGAAGAGAGAGAGAAGAGAGAGATTAGGAACCCACCAGCAAGTGCGGCCCCCAGTTTGGCCTCACTATTAACTGATATATTCAATGTTGGCAAGTTTCCCTGTACGGGTCACAAATCCTTTTTATAGTTTATAGCTGTGTGCTCTGCATGCCTACCTGACTCTCTCCTCGCTCTCCTCCTTCATCTTCCTCTCCTCCTCCTCTTCGTCTCTCCTCAGCTCCTCCTGGAGGAGGTGCATCCTCTCCTCCCTCTCCCTCTCCCTCTTGACACGCTCCCTCTCCTCCTCCAATTCTCTGTTGGCCCTACTCCTCTCACTCCTCTCCTCCTCCTCTTTCTCCCTAAGCCTCCTCTTCTTTTCCCTCTCCTCTCTTCTTTCCTGTTCTCCGTTCTCCTCCTCATCCTCCATCCTCTTCTTCTCCTCTTCCCCCTCCCTCCTCCTCCTGTCTCTCGTCTCTTCCTTCCTCTCTCCTCTCCCCTCCTTTCGTGACTTCCAGCCCAGCTCCTCTCCTAGGGGCCTCTCTTGGCCTCGTAAGGGGGATTCGGCCTCTCTGAGCTGGGTGTTGGAGCTGCGGACCAGCCTGCCCCTCGATGTCTCGGGCCTCTGGAGCCCCAGAGAGGCGCTGAGGCCCTCTGCCTTCGGACGGGGCCCCACCTCTCGCTCTGAGTGGGAGGGGCTAGAGATGGAGGGGGAGGAGCTCGACTGGTGTACAAGAAGCCTGTCAACGTTTGCGGTTGAGGTGTCATCCCCACCTGTACCCTGAAGACGCCTGGAGAGAAACAATTCGAAACACAATGTAACAGCGACCTGCACCATTACAGATCATCATACAGATTAGTCTGTAGCTATCAAGACCAAATAATCAATTCATCAGTGTTTGTCAACTTATATCTGTCCGCTGTCTTTGTTTAGACTGATTACTAGTAGGGTAATCAAATTGTGTAAAATGAGTAGCTTTCATTTATTTCAAGCAAAACATATTTCTAACAATTCAGCTAAATGTTTAACATGTTCAAGTGTGAAAAAGACGAAACTGCTACATTTTAAAGTTGACTATGAAAGTCTAAATTAAACAGTGAGAGCACATCCTTACAATGTAGATCAAGAGTCATACAACACAGCACTGTGAAGTTTACTACTACAGACCTCTCTGCAGCCTCTGCCCTCTTCTTTCTCTCCTCCTCCTCCTCCTCCTCCTCCTCCTCCTCCTCTTTCTCCTCCTCCTCCTCTTTTTCTTTCTCTTTCTCCTTCTCCTCCTCCTCCTCCTCCTCCTCCTCCTCCTCCTCCTCCTCCTCCTCTCTCTCCAGGGGACTGACAGCAGGAGACAGGTCCTTCAGGTCCAGAACCTTCTCTGACAGCTTGGACACCAGACAGGGAGGAGATCAGACAATGACAATGACAATGGTTATGAATTAAGTAATAAATGGATGGATGGATGGATGGATGGATGGTTAGAGGGGTGGGTGGATGGATGGATGGATGCATGGTTGGATGGTTGGAGGGGTGGGTGGATGGATGGATGGGTGGGTAGATGGATGGATGGATGGAAGCATGGATGGGTGGGTG
This sequence comes from Notolepis coatsorum, assembly GCF_963971535.1. NCBI lineage: Eukaryota > Metazoa > Chordata > Actinopteri > Aulopiformes > Paralepididae > Notolepis > Notolepis coatsorum. The sequence goes on from NC_140165.1 coordinate 205,671,987, forward strand.
GATGGATGGATGGATGCATGGTTGATGGATGGATGGATGGATGGTTGATGGATGTATGGTTGATGGATGCATGGTTGATGGATGGATGGATGTATGGTTGATGGATGTATGGTTGATGGATGGATGGATGATGGATGGATGGATGGATTGGTGGGTAGACCATGAGTGTTAACCAATTAACCGGTATGTATACATAATAACATATTTTCTATCAAATGTGGTGTGTGATGTGAATATTTGGTTTTGGTACCTTAACGTCATCTGTGCAGGATGAAGCTATGTGCTCACTGGCCTCAGACTCCTGTAAATACACACACACACACACGTACACACACACACGTACACACGCACGTACACACACACACACGAGCAGGCTTGAAACAATCATACCCTCACTAGGTATGTATGTGTGCACATGTACACACAGCCGTGCACACACATATAACCACACACGCACACACAAACCTACACTACATCATGGAAGACATTGGAGCATGCTGCCATTAATAGTAGTAGATAGAAAAACACAGTTAGGCAAGCAGGCAGGCAGAAAGATTAAATGTATGCACACAAACACCCACACACACACAGACAGGCAGTTAGTCAAGTAGAGGGCGGTCAGACAAGCAAACAGTTAAGCAGTCTGCAACCAACACAAGCAGACTGAGAAGATGGAGGGAGCGGGGTGTGTTCCAGGGTCTAGTTACACACTCCTAGTGCAAAACACATCACGTTTCTAAAATCACAATACAGCCTACAGTCTAATGAAGCCCAACACAAGCCTGGACTGTGGAGGGAGGGACAAAGGCAGCGGGAAGGAAGCAGAACGCTCCTATCCAAGTTCTCAGGGGCTCACATAAAGAGCTGGATGTTTGACTTATAAAGAGAGCTGGTTGGCTGGATGTTTGACTTTGACTGCCTTATTCCCACGTGATGTAATGACATCATCCAGGGGGAAGTGTTCATGGTGGATAGCAGCGGCCCAAGGACAGTGGACCGAGGAAAGGTACAGGCCTGTGCATGATGCATGCAGAGGAGAGGTAGGGGGGGGAGGGGGGGGGGGGGGGGGGGGTAATACACACGAGGATGGGGGGGGGGGTTACACAGCCAGAGTACAAAGAACCCTACCTCTGCTGGGAGGGGGCATGTTTTGGGCATGCTCTTGGTCTTGCCAGCGAGCAGATGCTTTTCCTTTTTGTCGGGTATTTTAATCGTACTCTTCTTGGCAGCTCCGAGATTAACTCCTTCCTGTTCGAAGCTCTCAACCACTTCCTCTTCGCTATCCGACAACGACAAGCCTTCCGATTCGCTCTCACCCTCCACCTCCCGTTTCCCCTCTGTGTTGCATCTCTCCACCGCCTCACTCTCCTCTCCCTTCCCCTCCGTTGGCTGTTCTTGACTCAGGGTACATCTCTCCAAAGCCTCCTCCTCCTCCTCCTCCTCCTCCTCCTCCTCCTCCTCCTCCTCCTCCTCCTCCCCCTCCCCTGCCTCAGCCTCTTCGTCATTGCTCTGCAGCACCTCGCTCTCCTCTCCTCGTTCCTCCTCCTTCTCCTCAACGTCCCCTTCTTCCTTCTCATCTCCCTCGTTTTCTACACACCTCTCCTCCACCCTGCGATCCTCCTCTGCCTCGCTCCCAGAAGAATTTTCCACCTGCCTGGTTCTACGTTGGTTTGTCCTCTTTTGGTGAAAACATCTCTCCACCACTATCTCGCTCTCCTCCTCATCCCTGTCTTTCACCTGTTCATCTTCCTCTACCTCCCTCTCACCCTCGTCTTTCTTCTCTGTAAACCTCTCCACCACCTCTTCGCTCTCCCAATCTTCTGCTTCTTCTAGGTACGGTGCCTCGTCTACGCTTCTGACGCACCTTTCCTCTTTTTCAACACTCTCCCTCTCCTCATCATCCTCCCCTCCTCCCTCCCTTTCTGCCTTCTCCTCACCAGCATCGCCCTCTTCCCGTTTGTCCTCCTTGTCCTGTTGTGCTTCTTCTGTCTCTCTGTTCTCTCCCTCCTTGCGTCTCTCTGCTACTTCCTCGCTCCCTTCCTCTTTTTCATCTTTCTCCACCTCTTCCTCTTCCACCCTCTCATCGGCCTCTCCTCCCTCCTTCTCGCATCTCTCTACCGCCTCGTCGACCTTCGTCCTTTCCTCATGCTCCTCTCCCTCGCTTTCCACCTCTCCTTCCTCATCATTCTGTATCACCTCCTCGCCGTCTTCCCTCCCCAGCTCCTCTTTTATTTCTACCTCACCATTCTGCTGGCTCACTTGCTCCTTCTCCTCTTCCTCTCCTACCCCTTCTTCATCATCTCCATCGTCCTCTACCTCTCCCTTCTCCCCCACCTCCTTGTCACCTTCTTTTTCTTCCTTAACCTCTCCCTCCTCCTCCTCCTTCAGCTCTTCCTCTCCCTCCTCCTTAACCTCTCCCTCCTCATCCTCCTCCTCCTTCACCTCTCCCTCTCCCTCCTCCTCCTCCTTCACCTCTCCCTCATCCTCCTCCTCCTTCACGTCACCCCCCTCCTCCCCCTGCTTGGGGCGCTCAGTGGGAAGGAGGTCTGACATGGCAGGAGGGCTGCCCGCCTCCTTGACGCTATTGTCTCCTCCGCTGCCCGCCGCGGGGCGAGACAGGCGCAGGTGTCTCCCCCGATGGGAGTCCTTGGGGACGCGAAGAGAGGAAGAGGGTAAGGAGGCGGAGCGCCCACCGTCCGTCCGTCGGTGCCACACAGACATATGGGGCAGGGAAGGCGTGCAGAGACAGGAGAGAGGAGGGGGCATGGGGGTGAGGAGAGGACGTGAACACATTATCATGACCCCCAAAACACTGAAGACACTGAAGGGGGGTGGAGGGGGTCCTGACCGAGCCGCATGCAGAGAGACAAAACCAACCACTACAGGCCAGAGTCAGTCATGTTAAAACAAGAAACGGAGTGAGCGTGGGTCAGACAAAATCAGAGACAGGTACGGCACAAGCCAGGGCAGGAAACTAGCTTATTTCACCCACCGGCAAAATAAATA